>NC_041390.1:339691397-339725949 GCF_002162155.2 Triticum dicoccoides | reverse complement strand
CGGGCGGCGGCGGGCGGCGGGTCGGACACGTCCGGCGCGGGTCGGACACGTCCGGCGTGGCGGAGAGGGATTTAGGGTTTCGGGGAGAGGGAAAGATCCGAAATTCGGGGGGGGGGGTCCTATTTATAGGCATAAGTGGAGCTAGGAGAGTCGAAATGAGGTGTGCTTTTCGGCCACGCGATCGTGATCGAACGCTCTAGATGATGGAGCAGAGTTTGGTGGGTTTTGGGCCAAATTGGAGGGGTGTTGGGCTGCAACACACACGAGGCCTTTTCGGTCCCTCGGTTAACCGTTGGGGTACCAAACGAAGTCCAAATGGTACGAAACTTGACAGGCGGTCTACCGGTAGTGAACCAAGGCCGCTTGGCAAGTCTCGGTCCAATCCGGAAATGTTTAATCCCCAGACACGAAAGAAAGCTAGAAATGGCCATCGGAGGAGAACGAAGCGCCGGAATGCAAAACGGACAACGGGGAAAATGCTCGAATGCATGAGAGGAACACGTATGCAAATGCAATGCACATGATGACATGATATGAGATGCATGACAACGATAACAACACATGGACACAAAGACCCGAACCCGAGAAAATAAATATAACTTAACGTCGAAAACGGCAAGAGTTGGAGTACAAATTGGGAAAATTACATCCGGGGTGTTACAACACTCCACCACTACGAAAGGATCTCGTCCTGAGATCTAGGACTGAAAGAACGCTGGGTACTCAGAACGGAGATGATCCTCGCGTTCCCAGGTAGCTTCATGGTCGGAATGGTGTGACCACTTGACTTTGAGAAATTTGATTGACTTGTTGAGAGTCTTGCGTTCAGTCTCTTCAAGAATAGCAACTAGGTGCTCACGATAAGAGAGATCTTCTTCGATCTCAATGTCCTCGAAGTTGGCGGTGCGGTCAGGAGTCTTGAAGCACTTTCGAAGCTGAGAGACATGGAACACGTCATGAACATTTGCAAAGTTTGAAGGAAGCTCGAGTTGATAGGCGAGGTCGCCTCTCTTGCTTACAATCTTGAAAGGTCCCATGTATCTGGGTGCAAGCTTCCCTTTGATACCGAAGCAACGAGTACCTTTCATAGGAGAGACACGGAGGTAAGCATGATCTCCGATCTCAAAAGCCAAATCACGGTGCTCACTATCATAGTAGCTCTTCTGGCGGGATTGGGCTGCTTTGAGATTATCACGAATGACTTTGCACATTTCTTCTCCTTCTGTGATTAAGTCATTACCCAAAAGCTGACGTTCACCGGTTTCAGACCAGTTGAGAGGGGTACGGCACTTCCTGCCATACAGAATTTCAAATGGGGCCTTGCCCGAACTTGCTTGAAAACTGTTGTTGTAGGAGAATTCAGCATAAGGAATACAATCCTCCCACTTCATGCCGAAGGAGATCACACAAGCCCTGAGCATATCTTCAAGAATCTGGTTGACACGCTCGACTTGACCGCTTGTTTGAGGATGGAAAGCTGTGCTGAAGCGGATGTTCGTGCCCATGGCCTTCTGAAAAGAATCCCAAAACTTCAAGGTAAAGATGCTGCCACGGTCTGAAGAGATCACTTGAGGAATACCGTGCAGAGAGACAATACAAGAGGTATAAAGTTCCGCCAATTGAGCTGAAGTGATCGACTCTTTGATAGGCAGAAAATGAGCCACTTTGGTGAGTTTGTCGATGACAACGAATACAGCATCATTTCCATGCTTGGACTTTGGAAACCCAGTCACGAAGTCCATTTCAATGTGGTCAAACTTCCATTCTGGAATGGCAAGAGGTTGGAGGAGACCTGCTGGCCTTTGGTGTTCTGCCTTCACTCTTCTGCAGACATCACATTCATTCGAGTCCACCAATAAGCTTGCTTAAGGTCCTGATACATCTTCGTGCTCCCAGGGTGGATGGAGAGGAGAGAATTGTGAGCCTCGTTCATGATAACTTTACGAAGTTCACCTTTGGGCACAACAATACGATCCTCGAAGAAGAGAGTGTCCTTGTCATCAAGGCAGTAGAACTTGTACTTGGACTGACTCTTGGCAATCCCAATCTTCACCTTTTTCACCATACCATCAAGAAGCTAAGCTTGGCGAATCTGGTCTTCTAAGGTAGGAGAGACTTGAAGGTTGGCGAGCAAACCTTGAGGAACAACTTGCAGATTAAGTTTGCGGAAAGCTTCACAAAGCTCGGGTTGAAAGGGCTTGAGAATCAGACTGTTGCAGTAGGCCTTTCTGCTCAAAGCGTCAGCAATCACATTGGCCTTGTCTGGAGTATACTCGATACTCGGATTATACTCTTGAATCATTTCGACCCATCGAGTTTGCCTGAGGTTGAGATTAGGCTGAGTGAAGATGTACTTGAGACTCTTGTGATCAGTGAAAATGTCCACTTTTCTTCCCAATAGAAGATGTCTCCAAGTCAAAAGAGCATGCACAACTGCCGCCAACTCGAGATCATGAGTGGGGTAGTTCTTCTCATTAGGCTTCAACTGGCGAGATGTATAAGCAACCACTTTCTTCTCTTGCATCAATACTGCGCCAAGACCTTGGAGAGAGGCATCACAAAAGACCTCGTACGGCTTGGATTCATCAGGTGGAGTCAGAACTAGAGCAGTAATCAATTTCTCTTTCAAAGTGTTGAAAGCAATATCACACTCCGGAGACCAAACGTACTTGACGTGCTTCTGAAGAATATTAGAGAGAGGCTTCGCGATCTTAGAAAAGTTTTCAACGAATCTTCGGCAATAGCTTGCGAGACCGAGAAAACTGCGGAGTTGCTTCACGTTCTGAGGAGGTTCCCAATTCACAATTGCAGACACCTTCTCAGGATTCACGGCAATGCCCTTGGTAGATATGATATGACCAAGATAAAGAACCTCGTCGAGCCAAAATTCACACTTGGAGAACTTGGCGTAGAACTGATGTTCTCTGAGCTTATCGAGAACCAAACGCAAATGCTTGGCATGATCTTCCTTGTTCTTCGAGAAAACCAGAATGTCGTCGAGATAGACCAAAACGAAGTCATTGGTGTAGGCGTTGAAGATGAAGTTCATCATGCGAGAGAACGTCGGAGGAGCGTTGGCAAGGCCAAAAGACATGACAGTATATTCATATGAACCAAAGCTTGTTCTGAATGCTATCTTGGGAATATCTTCTTCACGAATGTGAATCTGGTGATAACCCATACAGAGATCAAGCTTGGAGAATACTTGGGCACCTTTGAGTTGTTCGAACAGCTCATTGATGTTGGGAAGTGGGTATTTGTTCTTGATGGTGTTCTTGTTCACTGGACGGTAATCAACACAAAGTCGGTCCCTTCCATCCTTCTTCTTCACAAAAAGAACGCCACAACCCCACGGAGAAGAACTAGGCCGGATAAGATCCATTTTCTCTTGCATATCAAGTTGCTTCTTCAGCTCCTTTAACACTTCAGGTCCGAGCTTGTAAGGACGTTTGCACACAGGTTCCGTACCAGGCTCAAGATCAATAACGAATTCAACTGGCCGGTGCAGAGGCATTCCTGGAAGCTCTTCTGGAAAGACGTCTTGATATTTGCAAACGACTGGAATTTGAGAGATGGCATCCAATTCACCCTTCTCATTGAGAGAAAACAGACGGATAGTATCATCACGAGCGGCAAAGACAATTACATCCTCAGACGAATGAGTCAATTGAATCTGCCTGGCTGCACAATCAAGCTGAGCCTTGTGCTTAGAAAGCCAATCCATCAAATTAGGGTTTGGAGGAGAAAAGTCAACCGTCAAATTTCAGATCTCAGATCTGCACGCTTCCCGAGGCAGTCACTCCTTTCATCAAACAAATACTTCATGAGTTAGCATGAAGAAATGCTTTCAAAAGTTTCCAACACTAGCTTAATGTTCAACAAAATCATGGAGGAGATAAGGATGTTGTCAATGGGCTCAACAACAATTCTTCCGGGTTTCCTTTTAAAAGGAGTTCCATAGTTAAGTGAACAAGTGATAGCATTGGTCAGACCCAAAAGATATAATGGTGTATGCTCGAGGGATCAACCACGAGTAAGACAACATTACGAATATCGTTGGTTCTGGTCTGATTGGATGATAGCCCATACTCTAATCAAAGGTTGGATAAAATGATAGGTCCATTAACTGATCACGAGGTTCAGTCGATGAAAATATCAACTTTCTTCAACACACATACAAGACATCCCTTATAATGAACTATATCGGACAAGCTTCTATCTTCCAACTCTCCAAGTTGATGCATAGCTTAACCAACTAGCTCAGGGGTATCCAACACGGATTCTTGGAGAAAGGGTGGTTTACAGGATAAACCAACTTGATCACGAGCTTAACATAACAGTCAGGTGACAACCTGGTGATACTTTCGAGAAGATCCTCGGAAAATTCACGAACCACCGATATATTACTAAGCTCGAGAACAATCTTGCTTTTGAGGGCAAGACGATATGATCAAATGAGTGAGGACTTGACAAGATCCTAACTCATCAATCGAAGGGTGCACCGGAAATAAGGACTAGATAGCACGATCAGTCTTAGAATGATGATTCAAGAACCAACACGCTAAGAATGAAATTATTATCCTTTAACTACCAAGCAACAGAGTTGCTAGCAGTATTGATTTCACACGCCATGATTCATTTGTCGGCATTCCGGTTACAATAACACAGGAACCGAGGAATGAACAATGATGGCAAAAGTATCACTGTACCAAGAGTTCATAGGATGGTGTGCAATTCCTATAACAATCCCGATATAAAAGATGGTAATACTCCAAGGTAGAACAGAGCAAAAGCTGGATTGGCATTTGATCTGCGGAATACAACTACTTTGACCCAATCCTAGATATGGATGAGGTACTGAAGTTTGTTTCTCCTAGTCATTCCGCGATAGAATGGCTTGACGGACCACAAAAGTAATAGGCATCGATAAACGAACGCACGCATACTGTTGACTATCAATTGATAGGCGAGGGTCGGAAACAACTAAGATGGGACAACTCAAAAGAACATATGATTTTCTGAGTTGTGGATGCATGGATTAGCATGTCGAACGAAGTTCAACATATTTCTTCCGGATAACCCATGCAGAAAGGTAGAACTGGCAGAGTCACGATTTATGAATGGAGAACTCCTCAAGAGTACTCTAATTGTGATTTTTTTTGATCCAATAAACATCTGCCATAAGTAGTTCATGGTATTTGGAAGAAGAAGATACCACGGACTTCAAGGACTATCGCAAAGGTTACTAATATCCTAAAGGCACTAGCAATTACTATCAACATGAAGTAGGTAGAGTGAATCTCGGTTCAAGAACCCAGGAACAGAATACCTACTACTAAGTAGCATCACGGAATGCTTTCGAGAATAAAGGCCAGAATCTCACACTGGGAACACAAAACGTTGCTAGATTACTAGGTGACTCCCTAAATACCTAGGGTCATAATAGTAACTCCAACATAAAAGTCAAGGCAATAGAATACCTCAACTCAACAATTAGTGTGATTAATCTGGCCCATGGGCACATTGAAACGGGAAGAAAGGATTTGCAATTGCATCAGACTACTTAGAAACCCGGGATGACTCGAACAGCATAACGGCTATAATTGCTCAAAAAGATTTGAGACAATCACAAAATGGTGGCATAACCACTCAGGAGCACAATATCAAGGTTTCGACATCAACAGTTAACATACAGAAGATAGTAGGAACTGAACTGAGGCTTGAATCCAACAATCTTATAAGTCCACTGATTAGTAACACGTGATCCTAATAGAAAGAAGAGATAGCCTAGTTCTTAATCCCCGTAGAAGAGAAGATGATGACTCAGATCAGAAGGCCATGAGGTATAAGGAGTAAAAAGAGCCTTACGTTCCATCCCACAATCAATTCCCTTATATAACTAAAGAATTTCTAGACTCAACTTCGACCAGTTTGGCTTGGTAATCCTACAGGCAGTCAAGCTCCGATACCAACGCTGTCAGGACCCCGACTCAATGCCACATCGATCTAGCATGTAACACCTCATATCACCTTGCGGCCTCACGCACGGTATTCCCACGGGTGTCGCCTTACCTTTGCCCGGGACCGTTTGCGCCTTTTGGCACACGTATATGACAGTGTCGCTAGCATCCATATGATAAGGAGCCCGGGCTGACATGGCTAGTCGTAAACCCAAAGTGGCACAGACTTACAGGGACAGGCATCCATGACCCAGCATCGAACGTGTCGGTCATCAGCGAGTGAATCCAGGCTGTAGCACTGGGCTAGCAGGACTCCGGTGAACCGGGCTGTAGCAGGCTAACAGGACTCCGGTATTCATCGCGTGACATTTCCCCGAAGGGACAGACACAGGAATGAAGAAGGACACATGCCGGCCAGCCTAAGTGTTCCGGAGCAGCAGCAAGCTACCATGGCTCAGTGGAAACACTAGGAGACATTTCCCGGTAAGAGAGGCTACTAAGGATAAGCAACTAGATAGCCAGATCCCACACATACCAAGCATTTCAATAACATACACACAATATGCTCGATATGTGCAAATACAACATGGCATCACAACATGACTCTACGACACAAGTAAATATTCAATAGGCTCCGAGGAGCGAGATATTACAAACATGGGTCTTATGACCCAACAATCAGAGCATACAAGTCAAAGCACATGCGGAAGCTTAACATGTCTGAGTATAGACATCTATAAATGAAAAAGGCTGAGAAGCCTGACTATCTACCAATCCTGCCGAGGCACAAGATCGTAGCTGAGGTAACAAGCTAAACGTCGAAGTCCACGCGGTACTACTAGCGAGACCGAAATCTCTCTGCAAAACATAAAATAGGCAAACGTGAGTACAAATGTACCTAGCAAGACTTACATCAGAACTAACTACATATGCATCATTATCAACAAAGGGGATGGTGGGGTTTAACTGCAGCAAGCCAGCTTGACTCGGTGGCTATCCTAACCTACGACTGCAAGTAACTCTTTTGAGGTGGCGCACACGAGTCCACATATTCACCATATCAATACACCACTATGGATCCGCTCCCGTCTCCCTACGAGAACGCCATCCGTAGCACTCACGCTTATCTTGCGCATTTTAAAGTATCCACTTTCACTTGTCTATGAACTGATATAAGCAACCCAGAAGTCCTTTACCGCGGACACGGCTATTCGAATAGATCATATTAACCCTGCAGGGGTGTACTTCTTCACACACGCTCTCACCACTTACCGCCGTTTACACGACATGTACTCGGCAACCTTCAAGCGGAAGCCCAACGTGGGTGTCGGCCACGGCCTACCTAAACACTCGAGTCTCTAGTCCAGGTTTATCGCCTATTCGGGTTCCATCCATGAGGAGATCTGGCCGGAGTTTCGCTCACAGCCCCAAACGATGTGTACAGGGTTCCGTGACACCAAACGGGCGCCCGGTTTACCCGGCCACGTGCCTACCACATAATAGCCCACCCCTACGGTCAGCACTGCGCACGGCCTCCAGCATACTACAAACACCAAAAACTACTTGCAACTCCTGGACAGAGGACAAGGGTGATCAAGAAGCCGAGAGGGTCCATTGGTTTCGGGCCCAATGCGTGGTAGTAGCTGAATCATGGATCACAAACACAGAACTCAGTTCCTGAGGACGGCTGCAATGAGACAACCCACCATGTACTCCTACATGGCCTCTCACCGCTACCTTTACCAAATTGTGTTCACACGCTTAGCTCACACACTGTAGGACATGTTCACACACCTCTGATTCTTCCCCGATGAATCAGACCCGACTCAACTCTAAGTAGTAGCAGGCATGACAAACAAGCATGAATGAGTAGGCACAACAGGGCTCAAACAACTCCTACTCATGCTAGTGGGTTTCATCTATTTACTGTGGAATGACAGGTCATGCAGAGGATAAAGGGGTTCAGCTACCACAGCAAGTAACAGATGATTCGTTGTTGTCCTAATGTAGTAAAAGAGAGCAGGAGCGAGAGAGTGGGATTTTATCGGAATGAACAAGGGGGTTTTGCTTGCCTGGCACTTCTGAAGATAATATAGCTCTTCATCGGTGTCATCGATCACATCGCCGGTATCACGTCTATCGAAAGGGGGCAATCACCGGCAACCGAGGAAAAACACAATCAATGCAATGCAAAATATGATGCATGAATGTGACATGGCAATATGCTGTGTTTTGTGCTAATGCAACTAGCAACAGATTAAATGAAGTTGGTTTGAGTACAAGATTCAAATTCAAACTCCATATGTGATTATTCAAATGCCATTTAATTGATTTGTGCTAAACAGCAGCTATAAGTTGTTCTATCATGCAAAAAAATGGTACAGATGGATTCCTTGAATTTTTCTGATAATTTTTCATATATAAATTATTTAATTTGGAGTTACGGTTGAATTTCTATGATTTTTAGAAGTTTTAGCTATTTTCTGGAATTTCCTGAATATAATAAAATAAACTAAATTCCAGAAAATGAATATTGCGTCAGCATGACCTCACCCTGACGTCATCAGGTCAACAGGGCGGGTCCAGGTCAAACCTGACGTGTGGGGACCACACGTCAGTGACACAGTTAACTAACCTAAGTTTAATTAGAGCCTGGGCCCGCATGTCAGTGTCCTATCTACTTAACTAAGTTAGTTAACACTAACTTAACCTGGTACTAATTAAACAGGGGGCTGGGCCCACACGTCAGTGAGAGAGAGGGGAGGGTCAAACCGGGCAGTGGGTCAACCCACGCCGGTCAAGGGTCAACGGTCGCCGGCGTTTAGCCGCCGGCGAGTCCCGACGCGGTGGTGCGCTGCGAAAATGGCCTACAGAGCGCCGTTTGGCGCGCGGAGCACGACTACGGGATGCGGACGCTCGTCCGCATCCAACCAGGGTGGCGGCGCGGCCGGGGAGTGGCCGGAGAGTGGTCGGCGACGAGCTTTAGCGGCGGCCGGAGTTCGGGCGTCGATGGAAACGACGACACCGTGCACGGGAGGGTCCACGGTTAGCACATACGCGTTCTACGAGAGCTCACGAACCCAACGGAGGCACGCACGGGACCAAATGGCCACCGGAGCCTCGTCGACGATGAGCTCGTGCGGCGGCGTGCTGTCGGGGGAGAGAGGCGCGGCGGCTACGGCATGCTAGAGAGAAAACGGAGAGGGGGAGGATGATCAGGAGCTCACGGCGGGGTCGTAGGTGATCTCAGCGGCCTCGGGGACGCCCTGGTGACGACGAATCGGTCGACGGCGGCCGTCGGTGCAGGGAACGAAGATGGCGTCGGTGACGGCGCTGCTGGGCATCCAGGGGGTCTTCTGGTCGCGTGAGACGACGAGGAGGATGAGGGAGGACCGGCGGAGCTCGGGAGCGCGTCGGGGAGGAGAGGGGGTGGCGGTGGCCGCGAGGGAGCTCGTCGGTGGCGGCGGCTCCGTTCGGTCCGGGCGAGGGAGAGGGAGCAGAGGAGAGAGGGGATGCAGCGGAGGAGGAAGAGGAGCGAGGGGACACGAGGCCTCGTCGTGGCGTCGCTAGGGAGGCCGGGGGAAGCAGGAGGTGGCCGAGCAGGGTGGAGGTGGCGCGCGCGGCGGCGTCGCGGTGTCCGTCCTCCTGGCAGGGAGGAAGACGACAGAGGAGGGGGGGCGGCGGTGGGCTGGGCCGTTGGGGGAGCTGGGCCAGGTAAGTGGCGCCAGGTAGGTGGCCCAGGGGGCCTTCTCTCCCTTTCTATTATTTCTATTTCAGTTCTGTTTTCTTTTATTTAATCTGTTTTGCCACTGTTTTGAATTTAAAAATAATTCAAACAATGCCAAAACTCCTCTGAATATTTTATATTGCTAGATGGACTTTTCCAAAAGCTTATAAAATATTTCAGGGGTATTTGAAATTATATTCTAATTATATGAATATAACTCAAATTCAAATAGCTAATGAATTAAATCCAAAGTCCCAAAAATAATTCCTTAAAAATGTTCAATATTTTGGTTGGGACCAGAACCCTTACCAAAAATTATCAAACATTTAAGAAGAGCATTTTGGAGCAATGAATGAGATTTATAGGGTTTTTGCCCCTCTTTTATTTAAGTTTTTGAGGCTTCCAAAATTCCTCAGTTCAAGTTTCGAAAATATAGACATGATGCACACATGAAGCTAGCCTAGAGCACTACCAGCAGCTAGGGATGTGACAACTCACCCCCACTAAACAAGAATCTCGTCTCGAGATTCAAGCGTAGGGTAAGGTGAAGGGTAACGCAGACTAGTATAATCTTCACGATCCAGGTTGCACTTCATAGGAACGTTGATTCGATCACCATCATTGTCTTGAAGTCTTGCTCTGAGAAATCCTGTCAACATGACATGGAGGGAAGAAGGAGACTCTAGAAGGGTCGATCTTCTCGAAGATCGAACAACTCACGGAATGAGACATAGGACCATCTCTCGGTTTGAGACACGAGATACACATCAAGAGGGGTGGAAAGAAACGGATGACGAAGGTCCACTAGGTGGACAACAATTCCACACTTAAGAAGGTGGTAAACGATTGTCCACGTAGCGAGGAGTTGAGTTGCCATGATACCACAGCGGAACATCCTGGAGGAGGGTGATTCGTAGATTAGTACCTTAAGTGGCAAAAAGAATTACTTTTGATTCAGAGATCATTGAAACTCTTTAAACCAGCCTAAGGCAATTCTCGAGCGATCGTTTGGAGGGGGTCGGTAGAATGGCATACTCGGACTTGGATGATGTGGATTACCTTGTTGAAGACAATGTAATGGATAAATTTGCTTACCACCGGAAATGGAAGAGACCCATGGTAGAATGGCACATTGGCGGTGCAAGCTGGGAACAAAATGCAAATGCTGGGAATGATTCTGGTAACTAGGGAAGAACCCAACATTAGAGAGTGAATTCACTGTTTGAATAGGTCATAGCATTGCCGAGGAAACTGAGAGCAAACCCAGTTAGTGCAAATGGTAACACGTAGCGCTTGTGCGTGCTCTCAAGAACTTGAGCATTTCCATATTCATCAAGGTTTTACCAACATCCGTGTCAAGGATCCTGGCAACACAACTTGCTACCATGATGAATGATGATGGATGATGCAGATGCAAAGGAAGATAACACTTCTCAGATTTCTTCTTAGCGAGGCCAAGGGAATAAAATCTGGATGATCGACCGAGAGACATTTAGCACTCCGCTTCTAATGTTCTCCTTGATGTGCTAGTGTATCCCATTCATAGATATGGTTTGATAACTAGAACATCAAGTAAAAGGTCGGACTTCAGGAGCAATAGAATCCATAAGGAACAGTTACGGAGGTAAATCCTACGAAATCCTTATGGGGAGGTGGCCAACTTCTTCAATCAAGATACTACAATAATAGGTCTTTCGGCTGGGTGGTGCTGGCCACGACATCCACCTTACCAGTTATCGAGGAACCAATATTATAGTTCTTGGGGAAATGTTCCAACCATCATATCTGCCTGAGATTCAGATCTGGTTGGTGTCAGAATATTCCAGACCCATCGAGTCTAGGAAGAAAAATGAAAGTTTGCAACACAAATCGACGAGATGACGTTGTGGGATTCTCGGGAGATGAACTACGGTAGCAAGCTCCAAAACATGAGCTGGTTCTGCTACAAACATGTGAACACGTTGTCCTAGACAAGCATGACCACAAAGTAGTCTTATAATAAAACACTACCGAGTTCAAGAGGGGGAACCATCATTAATGACATCGAAGTCTCCACGCGTGGAAGTCCAAAGAGTTCACCTTGGACAGATTCCTTTATCTTTGAACAACTCAATCAGTGGCTTGGTGTGCTCGAAACACATATGGAATGAAGGTTGCAAGTCTCCAGACCACAGAATACTTCGCACGTATGCATGACTGACTTGGGATGATTCCAGAGGAAGCAAAACTAACTTTCTCAAATCCACGGCGGCAACTTTCACCAAATGCACGTGTATAAGAGGAAGTCACTCCTTTCATCAAACAAATACTTCATGAGTTAGCATGAAGAAATGCTTTCAAAAGTTTCCAACACTAGCTTAATGTTCAACAAAATCATGGAGGAGATAAGGATGTTGTCAATGGGCTCAACAACAATTCTTCCGGGTTTCCTTTTAAAAGGAATTCCATAGTTAAGTGAACAAGTGATAGCATTGGTCAGACCCAAAAGATATAATGGTGTATGCTCGAGGGATCAACCACGAGTAAGACAACATTACGAATATCGTTGGTTCTGGTCTGATTGGATGATAGCCCATACTCTAATCAAAGGTTGGATAAAATGATAGGTCCATTAACTGATCACGAGGTTCAGTCGATGAAAATATCAACTTTCTTCAACACACATACAAGACATCCCTTATAATGAACTATATCGAACAAGCTTCTATCTTCCAACTCTACAAGTTGATGCATAGCTTAACCAACTAGCTCAGGGGTATCCAACACGGATTCTTGGAAAAAGGGTGGTTTACAGGATAAACCAACTTGATCACGAGCTTAACATAACAGTCAGGTGACAACCTGGTGATACTTTCGAGAAGATCCTCGGAAAATTCACGAACCACCGATATATTACTAAGCTCGAGAACAATCTTGCTTTTGAGGGCAAGACGATATGATCAAATGAGTGAGGACTTGACAAGATCCTAACTCATCAATCGAAGGGTGCACCGGAAATAAGGACTAGATAGCACGATCAGTCTTAGAATGATGATTCAAGAACCAACACGCTAAGAATGAAATTATTATCCTTTAACTACCAAGCAACAGAGTTGCTAGCAGTATTGATTTCACACGCCATGATTCATTTGTCGGCATTCCGGTTACAATAACACAGGAACCGAGGAATGAACAATGATGGCAAAAGTATCACTGTACCAAGAGTTCATAGGATGGTGTGCAATTCCTATAACAATCCCGATATAAAAGATGGTAATACTCCAAGGTAGAACAGAGCAAAAGCTGGATTGGCATTTGATCTGCGGAATACAACTACTTTGACCCAATCCTAGATATGGATGAGGTACTGAAGTTTGTTTCTCCTAGTCATTCCGCGATAGAATGGCTTGACGGACCACAAAAGTAATAGGCATTGATAAACGAACGCACGCATACTGTTGACTATCAATTGATAGGCGAGGGTCGGAAACAACTAAGATGGGACAACTCAAAAGAACATATGATTTTCTGAGTTGTGGATGCATGGATTAGCATGTCGAACGAAGTTCAACATATTTCTTCCGGATAACCCATGCAGAAAGGTAGAACTGGCAGAGTCACGATTTATGAATGGAGAACTCCTCAAGAGTACTCTAATTGTGATTTTTTTTGATCCAATAAACATCTGCCATAAGTAGTTCATGGTATTTGGAAGAAGAAGATACCACGGACTTCAAGGACTATCGCAAAGGTTACTAATATCCTAAAGGCACTAGCAATTACTATCAACATGAAGTAGGTAGAGTGAATCTCAGTTCAAGAACCCAGGAACAGAATACCTACTACTAAGTAGCATCACAGAATGCTTTCGAGAATAAAGGCCAGAATCTCACACTGGGAACACAAAACGTTGCTAGATTACTAGGTGACTCCCTAAATACCTAGGGTCATAATAGTAACTCCAACATAAAAGTCAAGGCAATAGAATACCTCAACTCAACAATTAGTGTGATTAATCTGGCCCATGGGCACATTGAAACGGGAAGAAAGGATTTGCAATTGCATCAGACTACTTAGAAACCTGGGATGACTCGGACAGCATAACGGCTATAATTGCTCAAAAAGATTTGAGACAATCACAAAATGGTGGCATAACCACTCAGGAGCACAATATCAAGGTTTCGAGATCAACAGTTAACATACAGAAGATAGTAGGAACTGAACTGAGGCTTGAATCCAACAATCTTATAAGTCCACTGATTAGTAACACGTGATCCTAATAGAAAGAAGAGATAGCCTAGTTCTTAATCCCCATAGAAGAGAAGATGATGACTCAGATCAGAAGGCCATGAGGTATAAGGAGTAAAAAGAGCCTTACGTTCCATCCCACAATCAATTCCCTTATATAACTAAAGAATTTCTAGACTCAACTTCGACCAGTTTGGCTTGGTAATCCTACAGGTAGTCAAGCTCTGATACCAACGCTGTCAGGACCCCGACTCAATGCCACATCGATCTAGCATGTAACACCTCATATCACCTTGCGGCCTCACGCACGGTATTCCCATGGGTGTCGCCTTACCTTTGCCCGGGACCGTTTGCGCCTTTTGGCACACGTATATGACAGTGTCGCTAGCATCCATATGATAAGGAGCCCGGGCTGACATGGCTAGTCGTAAACCCAAAGTGGCACAGACTTACAGGGACAGGCATCCATGACCCAGCATCGAACATGTCGGTCATCAGCGAGTGAATCCAGGCTGTAGCACTGGGCTAGCAGGACTCCGGTGAACCGGGCTGTAGCAGGCTAACAGGACTCCGGTATTCATCGCGTGACATTTCCCCGAAGGGACAGACACAGGAATGAAGAAGGACACATGCCGGCCAGCCTAAGTGTTCCGGAGCAGCAGCAAGCTACCATGGCTCAGTGGAAACACTAGGAGACATTTCCCGGTAAGAGAGGCTACTAAGGATAAGCAACTAGATAGCCAGATCCCACACATACCAAGCATTTCAATAACATACACACAATATGCTCGATATGTGCAAATACAACATGGCATCACAACATGACTCTACGACACAAGTAAATATTCAATAGGCTCCGAGGAGCGAGATATTACAAACATGGGTCTTATGACCCAACAATCAGAGCATACAAGTCAAAGCACATGCGGAAGCTTAACATGTCTGAGTACAGACATCTATAAATGAAAAAGGCTGAGAAGCCTGACTATCTACCAATCCTGTCGAGGCACAAGAGCGTAGCTGAGGTAACAAGCTAAACGTCGAAGTCCACGCGGTACTACTAGCGAGACCGAAATCTCTCTGCAAAACATAAAATAGGCAAACGTGATTACAAATGTACCCAGCAAGACTTACATCAGAACTAACTACATATGCATCATTATCAACAAAGGGGATGGTGGGGTTTAACTGCAGCAAGCCAGCTTGACTCGGTGGCTATCCTAACCTATGACTGCAAGTAACTCTTTTGAGGTGGCGCACACGAGTCCACATATTCACCATATCAATACACCACTATGGATCCGCTCCCGTCTCCCTACGAGAACGCCATCCATAGCACTCACGCTTATCTTGCGCATTTTAAAGTATCCACTTTCACTTGTCTATGAACTGATATAAGCAACCCAGAAGTCCTTTACCGCGGACACGGCTATTCGAATAGATCATATTAACCCTGCAGGGGTGTACTTCTTCACACACGCTCTCACCACTTACCGCCGTTTACACGACATGTACTCGGCAACCTTCAAGCGGAAGCCCAATGTGGGTGTCGGCCACGGCCTACCTAAACACTCGAGTCTCTAGTCCAGGTTTATCGCCTATTCGGGTTCCATCCATGAGGAGATCCGGCCGGAGTTTCGCTCACAGCCCCAAACGATGTGTACAGGGTTCCGTGACACCAAACGGGCGCCCGGTTTACCCGGCCACGTGCCTACCGCATCACAGCCCACCCCTACGGTCAGCGCTGCGCACGGCCTCCAGCATACTACAAACACCAGAAACTACTTGCAACTCCTGGACAGAGGACAAGGGTGATCAAGAAGCCGAGAGGGTCCATTGGTTTCGGGCCCAATGCGTGGTAGTAGCTGAATCATGGATCACAAACACAGAACTCAGTTCCTGAGGACGGCTGCAATGAGACAACCCACCATGTACTCCTACATGGCCTCTCACCGCTACCTTTACCAAATCATGTTCACACGCTTAGCTCACACACTGTAGGACAAATTTGTGCTAAACAGCAGCTATAAGTTGTTCTATCATGCAAAAAAATGGTACAGATGGATTCCTTGAATTTTTCTGATAATTTTTCATATATAAATTATTTAATTTGGAGTTACGGTTGAATTTCTATGATTTTTAGAAGTTTTAGCTATTTTCTGGAATTTCCTGAATATAATAAAATAAACTAAATTCCAGAAAATGAATATTGCGTCAGCATGACCTCACCCTGACGTCATCAGGTCAACAGGGCGGGTCCAGGTCAAACCTGACGTGTGGGGACCACACGTCAGTGACACAGTTAACTAACCTAAGTTTAATTAGAGCCTGGGCCCGCATGTCAGTGTCCTATCTACTTAACTAAGTTAGTTAACACTAACTTAACCTGGTACTAATTAAACAGGGGGCTGGGCCCACACGTCAGTGAGAGAGAGGGGAGGGTCAAACCGGGCAGTGGGTCAACCCACGCCGGTCAAGGGTCAACGGTCGCCGGCGTTTAGCCGCCGGCGAGTCCCGACGCGGTGGTGCGCTGCGAAAATGGCCTACAGAGCGCCGTTTGGCGCGCGGAGCACGACTACGGGATGCGGACGCTCGTCCGCATCCAACCAGGGTGGTGGCGCGGCCGGGGAGTGGCCGGAGAGTGGTCGGCGACGAGCTTTAGCGGCGGCCGGAGTTCGGGCGTCGATGGAAACGATGACATCGTGCACGGGAGGGTCCACGGTTAGCACCTACGCGTTCTACGAGAGCTCACGAACCCAACGGAGGCACGCACGGGACCAAATGGCCACCGGAGCCTCGTCGACGATGAGCTCGTGCGGCGGCGTGCTGTCGGGGGAGAGAGGCGCGGCGGCTACGGCATGCTAGAGAGAAAACGGAGAGGGGGAGGATGATCAGGAGCTCACGGCGGGGTCGTAGGTGATCTCAGCGGCCTCGGGGACGGCCTGGTGACGACGAATTGGTCGACGGCGGCTGTCGGTGCAGGGAACGAAGATGGCGTCGGCGACGGCGCTGCTGGGCATCCAGGGGGTCTTCTGGTCGCGTGAGACAACGAGGAGGATGAGGGAGGACCGGCGGAGCTCGGGAGCGCGTCGGGGAGGAGAGGGGGTGGCGGTGGCTGCGAGGGAGCTCGTCGGTGGCGGCGGCTCCGTTCGGTCCGGGCGAGAGAGAGGGAGCAGAGGAGAGAGGGGATGCAGCGGAGGAGGAAGAGGAGCGAGGGGGCACGAGGCCTCGTCGTGGCGTCGCTAGGGAGGCCGGGGGAAGCAGGAGGTGGCCGAGCAGGGTGGAGGTGGCGCGCGCGGCGGCGTCACGGTGTCCGTCCTCCTGGTAGGGAGGAAGACAACAGAGGAGGGGGGGCGGCGGTGGGCTGGGCTGTTGGGGGAGCTGGGCCAGGTTAGTGGCGCCAGGTAGGTGGCCCAGGGGGCCTTCTCTCCCTTTCTATTATTTCTATTTCAGTTCTGTTTTCTTTTATTTAATCTGTTTTGCCACTGTTTTGAATTTAAAAATAATTCAAACAATGCCAAAAACTCCTCTGAATATTTTATATTGCTAGATGGACTTTTCCAAAAGCTTATAAAATATTTCAGGGGTATTTGAAATTATATTCTAATTATATGAATATAACTCAAATTCAAATAGTTAATGAATTAAATCCAAAGTCCCAAAAATAATTCCTTAAGAATGTTCAATATTTTGGTTGGGACCAGAACCCTTACCAAAAATTATCAAACATTTAAGAAGAGCATTTTGGAGCAATGAATGAGATTTCTAGGGTTTTTGCCCCTCTTTTATTTAAGTTTTTGAGGCTTCCAAAATTCCTCAGTTCAAGTTTCGAAAATATAGACATGATGCACACAAGAAGCTAGCCTAGAGCACAACCAGCAGCTAGGGATGTGACAGGAGAGATCCGAAATTCGGGGGTTCCTATTTATAGGCATAAGTGGAGCTAGGAGAGTCCAAATGAGGTGTGGTTTTCGGCCACGCGATCGTGATCGAATGCTCTAGGTGATGGAGCAGAGTTTGGTGCGTTTTGGGCCAAATTGGAGGGGTGTTGGGCTGCAACACACACGAGGCCTTTTCGGTCCCTCGGTTAACCGTTGGGGTACCAAACGAAGTCCAAATGGTACGAAACTTGAGAGGCGGTCTACCGGCAGTAAACCAAGGCCGCTTGGCAAGTCTCGGTCCAATCTGGAAATGTTTAATCCCCACACACGAAAGAAAGCTAGAAATGGCCACCGGAGGAGAACGAAGCGCCGGAATGCAAAACGGACAACGGGGAAAATGCTCGAATGCATGAGACGAACACGTATGCAAATGAAATGCACATGATGACATGATATGAGATGCATGACAACGATAACAACACACGGAGACAAAGACCCGAACCCGAGAAAATAAATATAACTTAACGCCAGAAACGGCAAGAGTTGGAGTACAAATTGGGAAAATTACATCCGGGGTGTTACACCTAGATTGGCTTTCGGTGGATACGGAGGCTTCTGGCGACGGAACTCCTGACCTATTGTGCTCCTCGATGTTTTTAGGGTATATGGAGATATATAGGTGGAAGAAGTATGCCAGGGGGGGCACGAGGGGCCCACAAGGGTGGAGGGCGTGCCCAGGGGGGTGGGCGCACCCCCCTACCTCGTGGCCTCCTGGAAGCTTCCCTTACATGCACTTCAAGTCTTCTGGGCTTCTTTCCTTAAAAAACTGGGTGCCGTGAAGTTTCAGGTCAATTGGACTCCGTTTGGTTTTCCTTTTCTTCGAAACCCTAAAATAAGGTAAAAATAGAAACTGGCACTGGGCTCTGGGTTAATATTTTAGTCCCAAAAAATGATATAAAAGTGTATAATAAAGCCCATAAACATCCAAAATAGTAGATAATATAGCATGGAGCAATAAAAAATTATAGATACGTTGGAGATGTATCAGCATCCCCAAGCTTAATTCCTACTCGTCCTCGAGTAGGTAAATGATAAAAACAGAATTTTTGATGCGGAGTGCTACTTGGCATAATTTCAATGTAATTCCTCTTAATTGTGGCATGAATATTTAGATCCGAAAGATTCAAGACAAATGTTCATATTGACATAAAAATGATAATTCTTCAAGCGTACTAACTAAGCAATTATGTCTTCTCAAAATAACATGGCCAAAGAAAGTTCATCCCTACAAAATCATATAGTTAAGTCATGCTCCATTTTCATCACACAAGAATGCTCTCATCATGCACAACCCCGATGAAAAGCCAAGCAATTGTTTCATACTTTAGTAATCTCAAACCTATAAACTTTCACGCAATACATGAGCGCGAGCCATGGATATAGCACTATGGGTGGAATAGAATAATGAGGGTGTTATGTGGATAAGACAAAAGGAGAAAGTCTCACATCAACGAGGCTAATCAATGGGCTATGGAGATTCCCATCGATTGATGTTAATGCAAGGAGTAGGGATTGCCATGCAACGGATGCACTAGAGCTATAAATGTATGAAAGCTCAACAAAAGAAACTAAGTGGGTGTGCATCCAACTTGCTTGCTCATGAAGACCTAGGGCACTTGAGGAGGCCCATTGTTGGAATATACAAGCCAAGTTCTATGATGAAAATTTTACACTAGTTGTGAAAGTGACAAAACAATAGACTCTCTATCTTGAAGATTATGGTGCTACTTTGAAGCACAAGTGTGGTAAAAGGATAGTAGCATTGTCCCTTCTCTCTTTTTCTCTCATTTTTTATTTGGCGTTTCTCTTTTCTCTTTTTTTGGGACTTCTATTTTTTTATGGCCTTTATCTCTCTTTTTTTATAATTCCTCACTTGGGACAATGCTCTAGAAAATGATGATCATCACACTTCTATTTATTTACAACTCAATCATTACAACTCGATATTAGAACAAGATATGACTCTATATGAATGCCTCCGGCGGTGTACCGGGATTGCGATGATGCATGAGTGACATGTATGAAAGAATTATGAACGGTGGCTTTGCCACAAATACTATGTCAACTACATGATCATGCTAAGCAATATGGCAATGATAAATGTGTCATGATAAACGGAACGGTGGAAAGTTGCATGGCAATATATCTCGGAATGGCTATGGAAATGCCATAATAGGTAGGTATGGTGGCTGTTTTGAGGAAGATATAAGGAGGTTTATGTGTGATAGAGCGTATCATATCACGGGGTTTGGATGCACCGGCGATGTTTGCACCAACTCTCAATGTGAGAAAGGGCAATGCACGGTACCGAAGAGGCTAGCAATGATGGAAGCGTGAGAGTGCGTATAATCAATGGACTCAACATTAGTCATAAAGAACTCACAAACTTATTGCAAAAATCTACAAGTCATCAAAAACCTCGGCACTAAGCGCATGCTCCTAGGGGGATAGATTGGAAGGAAAAGACCATTGCTCGTCCCCGACCGCCACTCATAAGGAATATAATCGAATAACACCTCATGTTTCAAAATTGTTACATAATGTTTACCATACGTGCATGCTACGGGACTTGCAAACTTCAACACAAGCATTTCTCAATTTCACAACTACTCAACTAGCACGACTTTGATATTATTACCTCCATATCTCAAAACAATCATCAAGCATCAAACTTCTCTTAGTATTCAAAACACTCATAAGAAAGGTTTTACTAATCTTGAATACCTAGCATATTAGGATTATTTAAGCAAATTACCATGCTATTTAAGACTCTCAAAATAATATAAGTGAAGCACTAGAGCAACAACAAACTACTCCGAAAGATATAAGTGAAGATCAATGAGTAGTCGAATAATTATGCAACTATGTGAAGACTCTCTAACATTTAAGAATTTCAGATCTTGTTATTTTATTCAAACAGCAAGCAAAACACAATGAAATAAATTGACGCTCCAAGCAAAACACATATCATGTGGCAAATAAAAATATAGCTCCAAGTAAAGTTACCGATGAACGAAGACGAAAGAGGGGATGCCTTACGGGGCATCCCCAAGCTTAGACTTTTGGTTGTCCTTGAATATTACCTTGGGGTGCCTTGGGCATCCCCAAGCTTAGGCACTTGCCACTCCTTATTCCATAGTCCATCGAATATTTACCCAAAACTTGAAAACTTCACAACACAAAACTTAAAGTAGAAAACTCGTAAGCTCCATTAGTATAAGAAAATAAAACACCACTTCAAGGTACTGTAATGAACTCATTCTTAATTCATATTGGTGTAATATTTACTGTATTCCAACTTATCTATGGTTCATACCCTCCGATACTACTCATAGATTCATCAAAATAAGCAAACAACACATCGAAAACAGAATCTGTCAAAAACAGAACAGTCTGTAGTAATCTGGATCAAACGTATACTTATGGAACCCCAAAAATTCTAAAATAAATTTCTGGACCTGAGTAATTTATCTATTAATCGTCTGCAAAAATATTTACCTAAATATCACTCTCCAAATAAAAATGGCAGCAATTCTCGTGAGCGCTAAAGTTTCTGTTTTTTTACAGCATGATCAACAAGACTTTCCCCAAGTCTTCCCAAAGGTTCTACTTGGCACAAATACTAATTTAAAGCATAAAACCACATATCAATAGAGGCTAGATGAATTATTTATTACTAAACATGAACAAAAATCAAGGAACAAAAATAAAGTTGGGTTGCCTCCCAACAAGCGCTATCATTTAATGCCCCTAGCTAGGCATGATGATTTCAATGATGCTCACATAAAAGATAAGAATTGAAACATAAAGAGAGCATCATGAAGAATATGACTAGCACATTTAAGTCTAACCCACTCCCTATGCATAGGGATTTTGTGAGAAAACAACTTGTGGGAACAAGAATCAACTTGCATAGGAAAGCAAAACAAGCATAACTTCAAAACTTTAAGCACATAGAGGGGAAACTTGATATTATTGCAATTCCTACAAGCATATATTCCTCCCTCATAATAGTTTTCAGTAGCATCATGAATGAATTCAACAATATAACCAGCACCTAAAGCATTCTTTTCATGATCTACAAGCATAGAAATTTTATTACTCTCCACATAAGCAAAATTCTTCTCATTCGGAATAGTGGGAGTATCATAAGAAACTCGAATACTATAAATTGTTTCCACATTAAAAGAGTAATGTTCAGAGAAGGGGTAACCATAATCATGACAAGTTTTATAAATATAATCACTAATTTTATAGCATAAGTATCATCAAAATAATCATCATAAGTAGGAGGCATGCTATCGTCATTATAAATTTGCATATCAAAACATGGGAGACTAAAAATATCATCTTCATTAATCATATCTTCCCCAAGCTTGGTACTAACATTAATTGCAGCAAATATATTCTCAAAAACATCATCTTCATCAAACATAGCATCCCCAAGCTTGGGCCTTTTCATATCATAAGCATAATCACTCTCATCATCAATAGTATGGATAGCACCAATAGTATAGCAATTATCATATTCTTCCAAGCAAGTGCCAAAAAGATTTTCAATATTATAAGAAGTATCATTATCTTCCACAATTATATTTTCATGAGGCACAATAGTAATAGGAGCAGCATTATTTGGGATAGATATCTCTTTACCTCTCTTCCTTTTTCTTTTCCTCTTCTTCACCACATCATGTGTGGGTTCAATCCTCTTTTTGGAGCTCCTTATTAATGAGATTGGTTGAATAGGAGGCTCCTCCTTGTTACCTGATTCATCATAAGAAATAATAGGAGGGTATTGGGATGCCTCTTACCTTTCATTAGTATTCTCTTCTTCTTCTATTTGTTTTTTTTCTTTATTTAGTTGGCAATATAAGGATTTTCAATACAATTCACCGCACAATACATATAAATTTTCTCTAGATCAAAATCAAGAAATCTATCAAGATTAAACTTTGGAATACCCTCAGTTATATGTTTCATTTCCTCATACCCCAAAAGAAGACTAAGCTCTTTATGCTTCTCAAAGGTAATCAAATTATCACAATTTTTGGATACGATTCGGTCATGAAACAATTTGCATTGGAGATTTAAATTACCATGTTCATTGCAAAGTTCACAAGGGGCGCGAAAAATATTGATTTCTTTAGCACAATCATCAAGACTTTCTTGCAATAATTCAGTTTCTAGGTACTTATGCCTCTTGCAATATCTATCTTCCCTATTTGGTGTGTTCTTACAAACCCAATGCACTCCACAAAAATTGACATGTATATAGGAGACATTTTCATCATAACTAGTGCAATCATCATTAGTATCATGGATATTCAAAGAATTCGTACTAACAACATTGCAATCATGCTCATCATTCAAATATTTAGTGCCAAACATTTTATAGATTTCTTCTTCTAGCACTTGAGCACAATTATCCTTTCCATCATACTCACGAAAGCTATTAAAAAGGTGAAGCGTATGATACAAACTCAATTCCATTTTTTTATAGTTTTCTTTTATAAACTAATCTAGTGATAAAACAAGAAACTAAAAGACTCGATTGCAAGATCTAAAGATATACCTTCAAGCACTCACCTCCCCGGCAACGGCGCCAGAAAAGAGCTTGATGTCTACTACACAACCTTCTTCTTGTAGACGTTGTTGGGCCTCCAAGTGCAGATGTTTGTAGGACAGTAGCAAATTTCCCTCAAGTGGATGACCTAAGGTTTATCAATCCATAGGAGGCGTAGGATGAAGATGGTCTCTCTCAAGCAACCCTGCAACCAAATAATAAAGAGTATCTTGTGTCCCCAACACACCCAATACAATGGTAAATTGTATAGGTGCACTAGTTCGGCGAAGAGATGGTGATACAAGTGGTATGTGGATAGTAGATAATAGTTTTTGTAATCTAAAAATATAAAAACAGCAAGGTAGCAAGTGATAAAACTGAAACGATATTGCAATGCATGGAAATAAGGCCTAGGGTTCATACTTTCACTAGTGCAAGTTCCCTCAACAATAATAACATAATTGCATCACATAACTATCCCTCAACATGCAACAAAGAGTCATTCCAAAGTCACTAATAGCAGAGAACAAACGAAGAGATTATGGTAGGGTACAGAACCACCTCAAAGTTATTCTTTCCAATCAATCCGTTGGGCTATTCCTTTAAGTGTCACAAACATCCCTAGAGTTCATACTAGAATAACACCTTAAGACACAAATCAATCAAAACCCTAATGTCACCTAGATAATCCAATGTCACCTCAAGTATCTGTGGGTATGATTATACGATATGCATCGCACAATCTCAGATTCATCTATTCAACCAATACATAGAACCTCAAAGACTGCCCCCAAAGTTTCTATCGGAGAATCACAACGAAAATGTGTGCCAACCCCTATGCATAGGTTCATGGGAGGAACCCACAAGTTGATCACCAAAACATACATCAAGTGAATCACGTGGTATCCCATTGTCACCACAGATACGCACGGCAAGACATACATCAAGTGTTCTAAAATCTTTAAAGACTCAATCGGATAAGATAACTTCAAAGGGGAAACTCAATTCATTACAAGAGAGTAGAGGAGGGAAGAAACATCATAGGATCCAACTATAATAGCAAAGCTCGTGATACATCAAGATTGTATCACCTCAAGAACACGAGAGAGAGAGAGAGAGATCAAACACATAGCTACTGGTACATACCCTCAGCCCCGAGGGAGAACTACTCCCTCCTCGTCATGGAGAGCACCGGGATGATGAAGATGTCCACTGGAGAGGGATTCCCCCTCCGGCAGGGTGCCGAAACGGGTCTAGATTGGCTTTCGGTGGCTACAGAGGCTTCTGGCGGCATAACTCCCGATCTATTGTGCTCCTCGATGTTTTTAGGGTATATGGAGATATATAGGCGGAAGAAGTATGTCAGGGGGCCACGAAGGGCCCACGAGGGTGGAGGGCGCGCCTAGGGGGGTGGGCGCGCCCCCTACCTCATGGCCTCCTCGAAGCTTCCCTTACATGCACTTCAAGTCTTCTGGGCTTCTTTCCTTCCAAAAATGGGTTCCGTGAAGTTTCAGGTCAATTGGACTCCGTTTGGTTTTCCTTTTCTTCGAAACCCTAAAACAAGGTAAAAACAGAAACTGGCACTGGGCTCTGGGTTAATAGGTTAGTCCCCAAAAATGATATAAAAGTGTAAAATAAAGCCCATAGACATCCAAAACAATAGATAATATAGCATGGAGCAATCAAAAAATTATAGATACGTTGGAGACGTATCAATTGGACGTGGGCGTCTCCGCTTCCCCACACTGCCTCGGTAATTGCCCGACTTGACAAGTCCCTGTGTCGGTGTCAAAACTGGCGGATCTCGGGTAGGGGGTCCCGAACTGTGCGTCTAGGCGGATGGCAATAGGAGACAAGGGACACGATGTTTTTACCCAGGTTCGGGCCCTCCCAATGGAGGTAAAACCCTACTCCTTCTTGATTAATATTGATGATATGGGTAGTACAAGAGTAGATCTACCACGAGATCAAGGAGGCTAAACCCTTGAAGCTAGCCTATGGTATGATTGTTGTTCGTCCTACGGACTAAAACCCTCTGGTTTTTATAGACATCGGAGAGGGCTAGGGTTACATAGAGTTGGTTATAATGGTAGGAGATCTACATATCCGTATCGCCAAGCTTGCCTTCCACGCCAAGGAAAGTCCCTTCCGGACACGGGACGAAGTCTTCAATCTAGTATCTTCATAGTCCAGGTGTCCGGCCGAAGGTATAGTCCGGCTATCCGAACACCCCCTAATCCAGGACTCCCTCACCCTGCAACATGCAAGGCAAACCATCATTACCTGTGATCGTGGGGGGCACTGGTTGGCCTTCTCCTACTATAAATGAGGAAGGGGGCGGAGACCCCGTCCCCAACTTCTTCCCATTCCACTTGCTTCTTCTTCCCCACTCTATTGCTAGTAGCAACTTCAATGGCGCCGATCCAAAGTCCATCCTCCATATTTCCTCATTCATCATCGTGTGTGAAGCCTTCCTTCGTATTACTCCCTACTTCGGACTATGGCTCAAGACCTTCAAAGTAGAGCCGAAGATGATCGAGGGACGGCATGCGGAGTGCGGAGGTGCTTTTATAAGCGCGAATGCTGGTGCTCCATGGCCCGAGGGCTCTTTTCAAGAGGAGTCCAGCTTATGGCAACGAGAGTGCTTTTACATCACCGTTCCCAGGGGCACCAAGTGGGTGGCGCCACCTGCATTTAGCTTGGGTCCCCCACCACAGCTAGTGTCATGGGTCAATAAAGGATTGGACTGGGGGCCATCCAAGGACGTGCCCTTGTTGCAGGGCCGCATTCGAGATCTCTTAGAAAGAGACATTAGCCTGGTCATGGTGACGTAGGTCATGTTGATCCGCCGAGCCTTGCCCGGCAAACGTCGCCCCCTTCACCTGTGGGAGTTCAATCTGGAGGGACCACGAGCTCTCCAGCATTTCATGGGCGTAATGCCCGTGGAGATGTACAAATTGTTCTTCGGATCACAAGCAATGTGTCCGGACTTGACCGAGGACGCAGGCCTGAGCTGCAATCGCCCGGATACTCAAGTAAGTAGCCTTGTGCCCGGACTCGCTATCCGTATATTTATCATAAAATTGCCCCTAAAAGAGTTGTCCTTTAAACAGGAGTGGATGGCGAAAGCAAAGCTAATCAGCTGTCCGGCCCCCCTCCCCGAGACCACGCGCGGATCCCGTGCTAGTCAGGATGTTGGAGGTTGTGCCTTCAGAGGAAAGCGAGGGAGGGGACAAGGAAGCTACAGCCTCCTCGAAGGAGGTTGTACGGAACGGAGGAATCGAAAATTCCTCTCCTCAGGGGAAGAAGAGGACCTCCTCTGACGGCCCGGAGACCATGGCCTCAAAGCGGGGAAAGAAATCTTCGTCAGAGGGTCCTGCGCCGGGGGATACTTCGGCTAAATTATGCCCTCAAGGGGATCAGCCCTTCGCTGAGTCGTAAGTAGAGAGGAGTTTTTCTTTTTAAGAAATGAGAGAAATCCTTGCGTTATATCTGAGAAGAGTAATCGAAAATTTACCTTGTAGCTCGGACCTTAGCCCTTCTCAGCAGAGCTCGTCTTCGGGGGATCTTCTTCCGGAGATGATGGAGAGCGGAACGCCTCCCCCTGCCGTACCGCCTTGCGAGGCGGGCGACCCTGAGGTATCGTCGCGGAGGGTTTCTCCGAATCCAGTAGGGCCGGAAGGTAGTCATATGGCCCCCCAAAGCCCTCCGCGTCCAACATTCAAAAAGGGCCATCGGACGAGTCCGGTGCCATCTGGTGCGTGGTCGGAGGAGCTGAAGGATCTGCTAGGGCGAGCATCTATCTCAGAGGAGCACCGTGCATTGATGGGTTCGGTGATTGAGAGGATTTCATCCGCGGAGAGCGGATTGCATGAGGCCGTCAGGAGTTTACTGACAGGTTTTGAGGTACGCGAAATAATGTACCCTTTTTGGACAGTTGCGCATAAATAAGATGCGCCATGTGTAGATAGTAGCCCCTGAGACTCTGTGCGTTGTCAAAAGTGACGGCGCGCAGAGGATCATAATCCCAAGTCTAATATGCCGCCTTCATACATAGGTGGCGAAGTGTCGGGTGGCCAGCCG
This sequence comes from Triticum dicoccoides, assembly GCF_002162155.2. Lineage (NCBI taxonomy): Eukaryota > Viridiplantae > Streptophyta > Magnoliopsida > Poales > Poaceae > Triticum > Triticum dicoccoides. Next base: position 339,698,448 of record NC_041390.1, on the reverse strand, counting down.
GACTGATGAATTTGTCGAGCTAAAGCGGCAACTTGACGTGGCAGATGCCAACATCGCGCTTGTCAACAAGCGGCTTGATGAGGCACAAGGTATGTAATTACTCCACCGGCACCTGGTAAGAGGAGCTTTATGCCAGCATCTTACAATGTGTGCGCTTGATGCAGATGGTGCTGCTGCCATGGAGAATCTTTGGGCGGAACTTGCCCGAGCCAAGGAGCACGCCAGGAAAAGTGATGCGGCTGCCGGAAAGGCAATTGAAGAGGTGAAAGCCAAACAGGCTGCTCACTGCCGAAGCAAGAAGGAAATGGCCGAGATGGCTGTGAAGCTGAAGAGCGCTGCTGGCCGTTGCAAGCTTCTTAAAAAAGAAGATCAGGCGGAACAGACGGACCTGGAGAAGGCCGTTGCCGATGCCAAGGATGCTCGCTCTGCGATGAGAGCTATGAACGAGGAGCTGCATCAGGCCGGAGAAATCACAGCTGGAAAGCCCTTTATGCTGCGGAGGAAGTTCTGTGATCCTAAACATGCTCCGTTAGACCGGATGTGGAGTACGGCGGACACCTATCTGGATTTGGCAGCGAGTGCCGCAGATGCGGCCGAACACTTCCGAGATCACGAAGATCGCGAAGTGGAAAAGCCCTTTTGGTCGCAGTTCCACAATCCGGAGCGTCCACTGTTGTTAGCCGATCGTTTGGCCGAATGGGCCGAGCTAAATAGGTTGTCCGGACTTGCCATGAAGTATGTCATGAGTCATCTGTGGCCGGAGAGGCCAGAGCCGAAAAGTTATTTCAACTTGGTGCAGCAGTTCCTTGGTGCGGCGCCGCATATCAATGTGATGAAGAGGTCAGCGTGCATAGAGGGTGCGCGGATGGCTCTTGCCCGTGTCAAGACATACTGGGTGGAAATGGAGGCCACCCCTGTTGCATACCCCGACTCGGATGGAAGTCGAGTACCTGCCGAGCACTATTTTCAGGAAGTTTTGCAAGGCGCTTGTTTAATAGAGACGCAGTGCTCGAAGGATACTATATTCGAATAGCATATATTATTGTAAAACAATATTTTGATAAATTGTAGAAGCTTTTTATACTTGTGCCTGCAAGTATTATAATACCTCCTGTGCAGCCATTTAATATATATGTATATATAATCTGAAAGATGGCAGTCGTCGGCTTCAGCCCCCACGCACATAATGCGGGGGTGTTCGCAGAAGGCACATTTTCACACTTGATCCAACGTCTTCGTCCTACAAAGGAGGTGATAGCGCAGCGAACTAGGCAATCAGACTATGATGCTTTATCACTTTCACTTAGCCATAGGAGTTTGACAGTGAGGCTACTTATATAGCCCCTGGTGGCGCCTCCGCTCACTCGACCTCGGGGCGCGTATGTGCCTGGCCGGGAAGCGGCCCTTCATTAATGCGGAGGAATCCTAAAGATTCCGGTAAGTCATCGAGTGGTTGACTAGTCTCACGCTATATCATGACAGTAAGTTTTCGGCTTTCTCTACTGAGGTGCTCGCCTGGCCGAACCGGGGCACAATCGCAGTAGTTCTCCTGGTGCCGCCTTAGCCGATAGAGCGAAATGTAAGGTAGCAAAACACAGGAGCCGGGCAAACCCAACATTTGACCAAAGACATGATTCGGAGCTGATGCATATAAGGCCAAACTCGCGACGCCGAACACTCCCTGAGGTATTCGGTCTTTATGAGGGCGGGCGGGATAACGCCCTTAGTAATAAGCCCCTAGTGTCTAGGTACACGCAAAACTCTGACATGGCCACATGCCAAAATGCCATCCTCCTCCTTGGTTATACCAAGAAACCATTGGATGTGTATCAACAAGAGACAGTAAAAAGGGTTATCGCAGGGTCTTAATCTGAAAAGAATCCTTGGAACGGGTCCCTGTTGCACGTCTGCGCCTGTGTCTCCGTTGTGCCGTATCCTGGACGGGCGTAGCACGGTTTCATCTGTAAAAGAGAGGAACTTAGTTGAAGAAAGATCGTGCCGAACATGAGTTATACTAAATAAACAAAGTATAAATTGAAATGGGTAAAATTGAGCTTTATTGTCTCTTGTTTTATATGCGCGGAGCCCCTAGTACAAGGGTATACGGCTATTAAGCCTTTATCAATTGTATGTTTATGCCAGACTCGTCTAGCCGTGTCCGTGGTCTTGACGACCTGTTTAGGTGCTTTGGCTGGTGAAGCCGCTTTATTGTGGGGCTGTCAAGGCAGTCGCACTGTCTTCCGCGCGGGAGGAACACTCAATGTTTTCCCCTTAATGAGATGATGCCTCGTGGACCGGGCATCTTAAGCATAAGAGATGCATAATGTGGTATTGCGTTAAAGTAGGCGAAAGCTTCGCGTCCCAGCAGTGCTTGATAGCTACTTGAGAATGGCGTGATGTGGAAAGTTAGCTGTTCGCGATGGAAGTTATCCGGGGAGCCGAACATAACTTCTAGCCGGAGAGAACCCATGCAACGGGCATCTGGGCCTGGCGTTACCCCTTGAAAGGAGGTTTTGCTATGGTGAATTTTTGTTGGGTCTATCCCCATGTTGCGGATTGTGTCCTGGTATAACAGATTTAGACCACTGCCGCCGTCCATCAGGACATTTGTAAAGTGGAGTCCGCCGATTATTGGATCTAATACCAAGGCAGTCCAGCCTGCGTTCCGGATACTTCTAGAGTAATCCTGATGGTCGAAGGTGATCGGTTTTAACAACCATTGGCGGTACTCCTTTGGGATAGGCCGTATGGCGCGTATCTCTGTTGGCGCCATTCTGTTCGTCACGTGAAGTAAGTTTACTGTTTTGACTTCTTGTGGGAAATCCTTTTGCATCCTGGTGCTCTGCTTGTGGGGTTCGTCATCGTCCTCACTTGGTGTGTCGAGCCCCTTGTGTTCGGCATTGAGTTTGCCGGATTGCTTGAAAACCCAACAATCTCTGTGGGTATGGTTCGTAGGCTTCCCGGGAGTACTGTGTATTTGACATATCTTGTCCAAGATTTTGTTTAAGTTGGATAGCTCGCCCCTGTTATCCTTGAGGGGTGGCTTTCTCTGATTCTGCCGCGAGCTTTTGAATCCGGTGTTGACCGCATTGCTCGTTGGGTTGTTTCTGTCGGATTTCGGGTTCCGGCAGACCCTTGAGGTTCGAACACTAGGGTGACTGCAACCTCTCGGCCCCCTTTGCTCTGTGGGTGGCTGGTCCTATTTATAGAGGCCTGGTCCTCTTCCCAAATATTGAGCGGGAAGGGAGCCAACAATGGCGGGCTAATTTGAAGGGGGACAGCTAGTATCATCTATCCTGACAAAAGTAGTCTTCGCATGCGCAAAGCTCTGGTGATGACGCCGTCTTGGGCTCCACGGTGACCTCCATCTTGTAGTCCTCCTGGTCTTGGTCTCGTTGCAGCGAAATGGCAACCTTTGCCTGATGCCTCGGTACTCCGCGGCTGCGCTTGCCCCCTTTGCACCAAAGAGGAAGGGAGGACACTGCATGGGCTGGGACCCGCCTGGCACCCCCGGTCGTCATGGCTTGCGTCACGGGCACCTCGTGAGGTACCCCGCCTTGATCTCTCCGCCTCCTCGTGAGCCAGCCTGACGAGGCCGCGCCTGAGGAAGCTCCGCGTCGTCCGCCCCACGAGGCTTGGCCCCTCGCGAGGGTCTTGGGTTTGTGTTGGTGAAGATGGGCTGCGCTGGGCCCCCCTTTGAGCCACGCCGCAGGCCGCAGGCAGGCAAGTCTAGGGACCCCCGTTCCCAGAAAGCCGACAGTAGCCCCCGGGCCCAAGGCGCACCCGGACTTGGTCGTGCCGGGAGGCGGAAGGGCAAGAGCGAAGCGTCGTGGGCCCTAACGGCCTGCGGCCCTGGGCGCCGCGTGGCAGTTGGTTGGATGTGGGCGCCCTAGCAACCGCGCGAGTTGATAAAGGAGCGGCGTCTACCTAGGCTTTGCTTCTTGCTTTCCCCGGTTGCTGCTCAGATCCCCTTTCCTGCACCTCTCCTTCCTCCAAAATTTCCCGATCCACTCCGACCGTGTGACCTAGGAAGCCATGGCGCCTCGTTAGCCCCCGACCGTAGCTTGGTACTCATCTGCCCTGGACCCTCCGAACGTGTCGGAGGCGAGCCTTGCCTGGTTGCGCCAGATGGCGATGGCGCGGGGCATCAACGGGGCGAAGGTGTTTAAAGCCGGCTCCGCCACCCCTGAGGGTCAAGGGAGCAACTTCTATTCGCTCTTCATAAGTGCCATTGCTGCTGGCCTGGTGCCTCCCTTCTCCGAGTTCTTCTTCTCTGTCCTCCGCCACTATAAGCTACAAGCCCTGCATCTCCACCCCAACTCCGTCCTTCTCCTGGCAATCTTCGCCTATTACTGCGAAGCTCACGTAGGGGTGCAGCCCTCAGTGGCCTTGCTGCGCCACTACTTCTACCTCTGGACCTCTCATGGTACTGCTTCCGCGTGCGCAAGCTTCGTCGCGTACGGTGGCGCCATTGCCATTTCGAACCCCGAGAAGAGGATTGAGGGCTTCAGGAGCAAGTGGGTCTTGGTGGATGCTGGGCGCATCCACCCTCGGCTGATCTTGCCCACGGAGCAGCCCACGAGCTCCAGCGATTGGGGTCGAGCAAAGCTCACGGAACCCTGCACGAAGCTGATGTTGGAGAAGATGGATGCGGATCTGAGGCCGGCCAATACAGTGGCGGCGAAGCTGACCAGCGCGTCACTGCTGAGGGAATTCCTGGAGCACCAGCTGGCTCCACTTCGGCAGTACTCACTTCCGATGTGGAGGCCACGTCTGAGACCCGCGGCCTTAGCCGACGGAGATGTAGCTGCGGTCCTCCAATCTCTGGTCGGGGGCGATGTGGCGAGGTTGGCGGGCGCTCCTATGCCCTTCTTCCTTCACGACGATTGGGAGGAGGTAGTGGATTCCATGCCCATCTTCAACGGGGATGGGCCTGTGCCCGTGGAAACTCCCGAGAAACCAGTGGACGTGCCCTCCGACGACTCCAGCGAAGAGGAGGAAGGAGGGGAACGGGGAAAGGGGCCTGACTCCGAGGCGACTGACGGAGAGTCGGGGGCTCCCCGCCCCCGGTGCAGGTCCCGCCTTCTCCGTATCTCTCCGAGCGATGACGACGAGGATGACGACGAAGACGACGACGAGGACAACGACGAGCAGGACGGCGGGAGCTCACCCCCGATCCCAAAGAAGGACAGGACCGGGCTGATCTCCCGCGGGTCTGCCCCGGCCCCGGGGCGGACCGCAGATGCGCCTTCCGCCTCCAAGCTTCCCGAGGTTGACCCTTCCAGCTGGCTTTCAGGCTTCAAATTTGGCCGGAGGTCGCTTGAGCTCACTGGCGACGACCCGTAAGCATTCGATTCTTGTCTTTATCTCTTGCTCTGCTTCTGAGGCTTAACGCCCGCATCTCTTGGATAGGCTAGCGCCCGCAGCAAAGAAGCCGAAGGTGGCTCCCGAGGTTCCATCCGTGGCAGCGCTTTTGCCTGCGAAGGAGGGTGACCGCGACGCACAGGCTTGTCCCGCCCGGTCGTCCTCGCGAGGCCTGGCTGAGCCGGCTGGGGCGAGCTCAGCCCCCACGGCCCATGTGGCTCCCGAGGTGCTCTTGCCTGCCGCCGCCACTTCAGCTGTCGGGGCACGGCAGACTCCGCCTCAGGATGTTGTGGCCGCGCTGCCGTCTTCTCCTCCTACTCCACCGGGTGCTGTCTCTCCGACTCCTTCTACCGTTCTGGATCGTGCTGTTGCTGAGCTGGACCGACTGCGTCAGGATCTTCTTGGCGCCGACCCCCTCTTGGTGGCCGGGCGCTTGGAGCTGGCTTCAGGATGGGTTCGCTCCAACACTTCGATTCGGGCGGCGCTGGTCCAGGCCTCGACGGCATGCAACGAGGAGAAGCAGGCCGTCCTTGAGGCAAAGGCTGCTCGTGATGCAGCCCTGGGGGAGGTGGTCGACGTCCGTGGTCGTTGCAAGGCGCTGAAGGGCGAACTGCAAGGTCTACGGGACCAGCTCGTGAGCGAGGTCCGCCTTCGCCAAGAGCAGGAAGAAGGCGTGAAGGCTCGCGAGGCGGCTCTCAAGGAGAGGGAGGTCAAGCTCAAGAAACGCCGCGACCGCCTAGGCGCGCTGGAGCAGGAGTTGGGGCGAGGAAGGCCAAACTGGACGATGGTGCCCTGGTTCTTGCCGAGGACCGTGTGGCCTTCGCGGAGATGGAGGCGAGGGCTCGCTCCTCATTGAGGACGCTTTACGACAGCAGCCTGGAGAGCCCACTGGCTGGCGCCGAGGATGGCCCCGCCAAGCTACTTCCCTTCCTGGTTCACGCTCTTGAAGATGTCGCCCTTGGCCTTGGCCCCGCGGCCGAGGCCGAGGCGCGTGTCATGTCTTCTACAGCAATGACGCGGGTCCTCGCCCACATCTACCTTCATGATCCAAGTGTCGACCTCGACAGCCTGCTGGAGCCAGTGAGCGGCGAGCGTGCCGCTGCCGCTGCCGAGGCCATGAAGGGTCGCGCAGAGGCCCTGTTGGGGAAGTTCCGGGCCTTCAGCACCAAGCCGAAGAAAGGCGCTGCCGACCCCACCGCTCCGTGAGGCGTACCCAATCCGCGCTGCTCCATCACTGACAATTGACTCCGTCGCGGCTCCTGTCCTGCCTTTAATTCCTGCACATGTATCATGCCTTAGGGAGGCGTTTAAACTTGCGTTTGGCATTGAGATAACAGTGTGGACTGTAATATTTGCTTTTGAATTCCTTGAAATTTGCGCCTTTCCTTCCTACTTGCTTATGTTCTACGCCGGCAGAGCCCGGCCCCGCGCATGCCTCACCCAGTGTTGGTCCCAACCGGAAACCAGGACGGGGCCAAGGAGTGAGGGGCCACGTGACAAGTTAGGCTCCTGAGTCGCGATGCTCAGGAGTCCCCCTTGGCGCACGAATAACAAGTAGGGAGGTGTGATGCGGGTAGATCTACCGTTCTACGTCTGCAGAGCCCGGTCGTGCGCGTACCTCACCTAGCGTTGGTCCCGACCGGAAACCAGGACGGGGCCACGGAGTGAGGGGCTACGTGACCAGTTA
>NC_041390.1:339666502-339691055 GCF_002162155.2 Triticum dicoccoides | reverse complement strand
ATGCTCAGGAGTCCCCCTTGACGCACGAACAGCAAGTAGGGAGGCGTGATGAGGGTGGATCCACCGTTCTACGTCTGCAGAGCCCGACCGCGCGCGTACCTCACCCAGCGTTGGTCCCGACCGGAAACCAGGACGGGGCCATGGAGTGAGGGGCTACGTGACCAGTTAGGCTCCTGAGTCATGATGCTCAGGAGTCCCCCTTGACGCTCAAACGGCCTTCGTACCTTGGCTCTGCTTGGGGAGAAACTCGTGACGAACCAGGCCCACGGGAACCTACCTGAGCGGCATGCGTCTGGGTGTGACCCAGGCGCAGCCCCCGTGCCCAGCCTCCTCGCGCGGCACTCCTGTGGGGAGGCGTTACGATGAGGCTAGACACTGAGCTTTGGGCTCCCTGAGGTTGGTGCAGCCCGGAGGCCACCCTTAGTTGTTTATCACCAGCGCGGAGCATAGCGCTACCGTATGTGTACGGGCATAGCCACTCCTCGGCAGTGTCGTCAGCCAGCACGGAGCATGGTGCTTCCACTGGTACGTGGGAGGGGGCCCCCCTCCGGGAGGAGCCCCCGGGGCGTGTACATCCCCGCACTGACACGTGGCTGGCACGGTAGGGCCTGGCGAGGTGTATCTAGGCACCCATGAGCCAGCGCGGGACTCACGGGGCCCTACCTCTAGGCGGGTTGCACCTGGCACTGGGCCTTATCTTGTGATGTGTCCCTGCAAATTTGGTTAGATGTCGGCACTCTACATCCTCGGGTCCCGGCCCTCGAGCTGGTCTCAGCCGTCGCTGGTATGCCAGGTCATGATGCCATGGACAAGGCCAGAGGGTGAGGGCTGGAGAGCCAGTAAGAGCCCTGAGTCGCGATGCTCAGGTACCCCCCCTTTAACGTGCAAGTGGTCGGCATGGAGAAGAAGAGGTGCTGTGGACCAGCATCAAATAATCAAGCATGGTGGGTCTAACGCATGATCGGAAATAAATGCAAATGGGATACATGCCGCTGGGCCTGGCCCGAGCGGCTTGGGGATCATGCAGCCCGAGGGGCGCCCCCAACAGGGTAGCTAACAACATGGAATAAAAAGGGATACACGCCGCAGGGACGGACCCACGCGGCCTGGGAATAATGCAGCCCTGGGGGGCGCTCCCAGCTGGAAATAAAACTCGAAAGATGTCACTTGATGATGTTGAGGACGAAGGAGCGTTGGTGTGGCAGGCTCGGTGGGCTGCGGCAGCCGATCCTCACGAGCCCCCAGGCCCAGGGGCCTCAGGAGGCTCCGGAGGTGCTGGCGGCTCCTCACGGGCCATCTCCATCCCTGCCAGGGCTGCGGAACGCCCTACCTCTCGTGCCTCCCTGATGCCCCTCATGAGGCGCCGGTACGTGTCAGCCGCGTTCGGCAAGCCATAAGGCATGCGAACGTAGCTGTGGGGTGGGCCTCCGTAGCGCCCTACTCGCGAGGGCCAGAGACGCTCCAGAGAGGCGACTCGGTTGAGCCCTGGTATGTCGATGCAGACGCGCAGCCCACCATCCTCGCCTGGATGGGGAGCCACTGCTGGTAGGCGGCGGCCACCTTTCATGACTCTTGACTCCTGTAGCTCCTGAATGGCCTTGCTGACGAACTCCTGAGGGTCTGGGTCTCCTTGCCTTGCTCCTTCTTGAGGGAAACATGCTTCGAAACACGCCTCCATGTGGTGCCCAAGCGCCTCCCTCGTGACCCTATCTAGGTCGGTGGCCCTCCAGGGGAGTGCCCCCGAGCCCTGCCTGAGGAGGGCGCCGGGCGTGCTTTCCTATGCGATGGAAGGAGGTTCCCCCTGGGCAAGCGCGGGCCCAGAGGGGCCTGCCTCCTGAGTGGTCAGGCCGGACGATGTCTTCTTCTTCTTAGGGGCGGTCTCGGGAGGCCTCCTGCTTCCACGATCCGAGTCTTCTAGTGACGCGGCCTGAAAGGCTTGTTCCAGGGAACACACCGCGTCCTTCTCTTCACATGGCACCGTGATGACTACGCCGCTTCCTGGCATCTTGAGGACGTTGTAGCCGTGGTGAGTTACGGCCATGAACTTGGCCAGCGCTGGGTACCCAAGGATGGCGTTGTACGGCAGGCGAATGTGAGCGACGTCGAAGTCGATGAGCTCGGTGCGGTAGTTGTCGCGTGCCCCAAAGGTGACAGGGAGGCGGACCTGCCCAATCGGGACCGTGGAGCCGTCGGTGATACCGGAGAAAGGCTTGGTTGGCTGAAGCTGGCTGTAGGGCACTTGGAGGTTGTTGAATGTCTCTACGGACAGGACGTTGAGCCCTGCCCCGCCATCGATGAGGCTCTTGGTGACCACCAGGTTGCTGATGATTGGGGAACAAAGCATCGGGAGGACCCCGGCTGTAGTCGCACACTTGAGCTGATCTGCTGAGCTGAACATGATGGCGCACGCCGACCACCTGAGAGGGCACGTGGCTTCGAGCCTGGGGAGGACTGCGTTCACTTCGCGGGCAAACTGCATGAAGATGCGCTGAGAGGCTGGGGCTTGTGCCCCGCCCAGGATGCAGGCAATCGCGTGCGGCTCCTGGAAGCCCCCAGCCCCCTCGTCCTGGTGGCGGTCCTCGTTTCTCCTTGGCTGCAGCGGCAGCGGTGGGAGGCCTGCGTTGCCTTGCGGGCGATCCTCGCGAGGCTGATCCCTCCAGTCTCCCTCGCGGGGCTGATCTCTCCAGCCTCCCTCGCGAAGCGGGTCTTGCCAGCGATCCTCGCGAGGTTGATCGCGCCACCCTTTGCGCGGGCCACGGTCTTCCCAGCGTCCTGCGTTCCTTCCTCCTCCTCGGTCGTAGCCCTGGTCACTGCGGTCAGGGCGACGGCCGATCCTTCCTTCTCGCACGGCTCGGAGCTCTTGACATTCGTTGGTGTTGTGGGTGTGGAGGTCGTGGTACACACTGTACCGGCTGCCCATGGAAGGTTCGGGCTGATCTCCGCCCCGCTTGGTGTCTGGTTCTGCCATGAGCACGGCAGCCCACTTGCGCTTCACATCCTTGGCCTTGGGCTTCTTCTCTTCTGGGTCTGCGGCAGGCAGCTCGAGGAGGGAGAGATGCCCTTCCACGGCCCTGGCGCACTTGGTTGCCAGGTTGAACAGTTCCAAGGAAGTGCACAGGTCTTCATGCATCGCCAGCTCCTCCTTCATCTTGACGTCGCGCACGCCGTCGGAGAAGGCCGAGATGATGGCCTCCTCAGTCACCTTGGGAATCTCGAGGCACGCGTTGTTGAAGCGCTGGATGTACTTCGGCAGGGTCTCCCCGGGCTGTTGCTTGATGCGGCGCATGTCGCTCACGGCGGGTGGCCGGTCGCGAGTGCCTTGGAAGTTGGCGATGAAGCGGGTGCGTATCTCGTCCTAGGAGGAGATTGTGCCTGGAGCTAGGTTCAGGAGCCAGGTGCGGGCCCCGTCCTTGAGTGCCATGGGGAACCAGTTCGCCATGACCTTCTCGTCTCCGTTGGCAGCTTCGATGCCCAGCTCGTAGAGCTGGAGGAACTCCACAGGGTCAGCCGTGCCGTCGTAGCGAGGAGGCAAGTCTGGCTTGAACTTGCCGGGCCACGCGACACTGCGTAGCTCGGCGGTGAAGGCGCGACAGCCTGCTGTGGCCACGGGAGGCCTTGGATGACGGGGAACTTGGTCTTGCATGTCCCCACGCACTGCAGCTGGGAGCAGCGCGGGGTCTTGACGCGCAGGAGCAGGAGCATGGTCGCGACGTGCGGGAGCAGGGAGCGCCCGGGCAGCTTCTTGCGGGCGAGGGAATTCTTGACAGCTCTCCTCTTGCTGCGCTGGCGCCTGACAGAGCGGGTTCTGCCCAGGGGCCACGCGCCTTGGAGCCATGGCGCCTTCCTGAGGAGGAGGCGGCCGGGGCACCGCCGGAGCTTCATTGCCCGCGCGGGGTGGGGTGCGGTGCAGTGGAACGGACGGCGCGGGAGAGCCCCCTGCGGCGCGGACGAGCTCGGCGACGCGGTCAAGCCATTCTTCATGGACGTCATCGACGGGAGGGTAGCTCAGGAGCTCGTTCGCTATGATGAGTGCAGCCCGAGCCTCCATGGGCGCGCGGAGCGCGCGGGACGAAGAACCAGCTGGGGTGAGCGAGGGAGTCGCGGTGCGGCCGTCTTGCCGCACGGACGGATGCTGGGACGATGCTTGCTGCTCGTCCCCCGCCGGGCCGGTGGCGGCGTTGACGGCAGGTGACGGGGAACGGCGAGGACGCCCGCCGACAGGGGCCGTCTGGGCGACGCGGGAAGCGAGCGCGGCCCGGCACTCGGCGCGGGCCCGACAAGGGTCACACATGGGCGTGATGGTCGGAGGAGAACGGGGTGGTGGAAGACGAATCCCGGCGTACCCCTACCTGGTACGCCAAATGTCGGATTTCGGGTTCTGGCAGACCCTTGAGGTTCGAACACTAGGGTGCGCGCGGAGATTTCGCCTCCTACCTACCTGCACTCCTCCGCCTTGCTAGGATCTAAACTAAGGAAAGAACAACACAAGAGACACAGGGTTTATACTGGTTCGGGCCACCGTTGTGGTGTAATAACCTACTCCGATGTGTGGTGTGGTGGATTGCCTCTTGGGCTGATGATGATGAACAATACAAGGAAGAACAGCCTCGCGAGGGTCTGTTCTTGGCTGGCGCGATGAACTGCTGGGAGGAGCTCAGTCACCCTTCTTTCTCTCTCTCTTTTTCTTTCAACCTCTCGGCCCCCTTTGCTCTATGGGTGGCTGGTCCTATTTATAGAGGCCCTGGTCCTCTTCCCAAATATCGAGCGGGAAGGGAGCCAAAAATGGCGGGCTAATTTGAAGGGGGACAGCTAGTATCAGCTATCCTGACAAAAGTAGTCTTCGCCTGCGCAAAGCTCTGGTAATGACGCCGTCTTGGGCTCCATGGTGACCTTCGTCTTGTAGTCCTCCTGGTCTTGGTCTCGTTGCACCGAAATGGAAACCTTTGCCTGATGCCTCGGTACTCCACGGCTGCGCTTGCCCCCTTTGCACCAAAGAGGAAGGGAGGACACTGAGCGGGCTGGCACCTGCCTGGCACCCCCGGTCGTCATGGCTTGCGTACAGGCACCTTGTGAGGTACCCCGCCTTGATCTCTCCGCCTCCTCGTGAGCCAGCCTGACGAGGCCACGCCTGAGGAAGCTCCGCGTCGTCCGCCCCGCGAGGCTTGGCCCCTCGCGAGGGTCTTGGGTTTGTGTTGGTGAAGATGGGCCATGCTGGGCCCCCCTTTGAGCCACGCCGCAGGCTGCAGGCAGGAAAGTCTGGGGACCCCCGTTCCCAGAACGCCGACAGATTCTATTATTCCGGCGCTGGTCCTTGCTGCGTCGTGGTTTTCCGTTTCCATCCCTAACTTCGGATGTACTTGGGTCACTGGTGCTACATCTTGCCAACTAGCTGTCCTCTCCTGCGCAAAAGTGGGTCATGAGCCTTGTTAATGCGGCCATTATTCTTGGATTTTCTTGGCCTAGGTGTCTGGCGAGCCATTCATCTCGAATGTTATGCTTAAAAGCTGCTAGGGCTTCGGCGTCCGGACAGTCGACTATCTGATTCTTTTTAGTAAGAAATCTGTTCCAGAATTTCCGGGCTGACTCTCCGGGCTGTTGAGTTATGTGACTGAGATCGTCTACATCCAGAGGGCGGACATAGGTCCCTTGAAAATTTGCCCGGAAAGCATCCTCAAGCTCTTCCCAACTTCCAATGGTGTTTTCGGGAAGGCTTTTGAGCCAATGCCGGGCTGGCCCTTGAAGCTTGACGGGTAAGAATTTTATGGCGTGGAGGTCATCTCCTCTGGCCATGTGTATGTGGAGGATATAATCCTCGATCCAGACCCGAGGGTCTGTTGTTCCGTCGTACACCTCTATGTTTACGGGCTTGAATCCCGCTGGAAATTCATGGTCCAAGCACATCATCGGTGAAACATAGGGGGTGTGTGGCACCCCTGTATTTGGGTGTTCCATGATGTTTGGATATTTATTGTGTTGCATTGCTTACTAGAGCTTGCTTTCTTGGCCCGTACATAGATCTGGCTGGGCCATCTTTTTGATGCAGATCCTTTCGTGGATCGCGTGCCGGCTTGTGTGCGGAGCCGATTGCCGCTCCATGCTGGCCATGCGGTCGTCTATCCGACCGGGTGGCTTTCCTATTTTTGGACTGCGGGGGCTCTAAGGCCTCCTTGTCAAATTTAGGCAGTAGCTTTCTCTTTGGATAGCTTTTTGTGCGGCGACTGACGCCATATTTGTCAGCGGTGTTGCGTACTTTGCTCCATCTCATTCTGACTGCATCTTCCGCAGTTTTGACCTTCCGCTTCTGCTTTTTCAGGCTACACGCAGTGGCGACGAGCCTTTTGTGGAGGTTCTTCTACTCCATGAGCCTATCCGGCGTAAGGTCGTCCGGACTGTTGTTTTCGCTGGGGACGGGGTGTTGGGTTTGTTTATCCAAGTTGCCCTGTTCGGACGGCTGCTCGAAGGCATGTTCATCGTCCGCCGGCTCGTCCTGCTCTATGGATGGGTCTGTATGGCTGCTATCTCTATCGAGGCGGGGCTTGGAGCGGCGCTTACGTCGCCGCTTTGATTGCTTTTCGAGGGAACGATCCCTCGTTGCATCCCTGTGTTCCTCGTCGTCACTTCCTCTGGGTGTGTCCACCATGTATACATCATGAGATGAGGTGGCTGTCCAGTGCCTTATAGGCGTTGGTTCATGTTCATCTCCTACATTGTCGTCCATACCGTCAATGTCTTCAGAGTCGAAATCGAGCACGTTGTTTAAATTATCAACAGTGGCTACGAAGTGGGTGGTGGGTGGGCATCGAATTTCTTCGTCGTCCACATCCCAATCCTGCCGGTCATAGTCCGGCCAGGACTCTCCTGACAAAGAGAGAGACCTGAGTGAATTCAGAATGTCGCCGAAAGGCGAGTGCTGAAAGATGTCTGCGGCAGTGAACTCCACGACCGGCGCCCAATCGGATTCGATCGGTAGGGGCGCGGAGGGCTCGAAGTCTGGAGAGGAGTCCGACTCCTTGGAGTCACGGGCTCCACAGAGAATAGGGCTGGTGTGCCGCTTGATCGTCGTAGAGATTGCAGCCCCTGAGGCGGTGTCCAACCACCCATCCTCGATTGGCACAACTGGCTCCGAATTAAGGGTCGGAGCTGATGCGGGTGCGGCCTCCAGGGCACTGTTCGGCGGCAGAGCTAGATCGTGCCCATCGTGACAGTGCAGTGCGCTCGGCTGCGGCTCGAATTCGTCGAAGATCAAGTCTCCGTGGAGGTCGGCCGTGTAGCTCAAACTTCCAAATCTGACCTGATGGCCAGGGGAGTAGCTTTCGATCTGCTCCAGATGATCAAGCGAATTGGCTCATAGTGCATAGCCGCCGAATATGAAGATCTATCCGGGGAGAAAGGTCTCACCCTGGATCGCATCACTGTTGATGATCGGAGAAGCCATCGGGCCTAAAAGTGATGACACAGAGGAACTCTCAATGAAAGCACCAATGTTGGTGTCAAAACCGGCGGATCTCGGGTAGGGGGTCCCGAACTGTGCGTCTAGGTGGATGGTAACAGGAGACAAGGGACACGATGTTTTTACCCAGGTTCGGGCCCTCCCGATGGAGGTAAAACCCTACTCATACTTGATTAGTATTGATGATATGGGTAGTACAAGAGTAGATCTACCACGAGATCAAGGAGGCTAAACCCTAGAAGCTAGCCTATGGTATGATTGTTGTTCGTCCTACGGACTAAAACCCTCCGGTTTATATAGACACCGGAGAGGGCTAGGGTTACACAGAGTCGGTTATAATGGTAGGAGATCTACATATCTGTATCGCCAAGCTTGCCTTCCAGGCCATGGAAAGTCCCTTCCGGACATGGGACGAAGTCTTCAATCTTGTATCTTCATAGTCCAGGAGTCCGGCCGAAGGTATAGTCCGGCTATCCGGACACCCCCTAATCCAGGACTCCCTCATGCTGCAACATGCAAGGAAAACCATCATTACCTATGATCGTGGGGGCGCTGGTTGGCCTTCTCCTACTATAAATGAGGAAGAGGGCGGAGACCCCGTCACCCACTTCTTCCCATTCCACTTGCTTCTTCTTCCCCACTCTATTGCTAGTAGCAACTTCAATGGCGCCGATCCGAAGGTTCTCAGCTGACGAGAAGGGAAAGATTCCCCTTGACATGCCGGCGCTGCTTCCGCCGAAGAAGAGGTCGGTCCACCGTCGCGACGCTACGGCGATGGAGGTGGTGAAGAGGACTTGGTGTGAGTGGCCTCCTCCAGGGTATCCACTGCCCGTGCACGCCCAAGCCGGGGGTTCGGGAGGAAGGAGCAACGAGCGTCGGTGCGCGCACCGCGGCCAAGGTCGACGCGCTGCGGCGACGAGTGCCGTCGCTCCTGGAGTCCATGCCGCAGGCTCCTCACGCGAGCTTGTGCTATGGGCGGTGATGCCCCAAGCTCCTGGATCTGCTTCCTGCGCTTCTTCTCCGACATCATGCCACCGAGGGGGCCTCTCGAACTCTGGTTGCAGCATGCCGACTGCGATGCTCCGGTGACCGGAGCAGAGGTTGAAGCAGTCTCCACCAGCAAGATCTTCATGACCCGTGGCTGGGGCGAGGTCACGCGGGAGTGCCATGCCAAGGGATCCCTCGCGATCCACTTCGAGTACGGCGGCTCCTCCATGCTATTCTTCAAGGTCTTCGACGCGGACGGTCGCCGCTTGGAGTGTTGCCCCGAAGGGGAACGCCAGGATGATGCGGTCCCCGCTCGCGGCTACTCCAGCAGCAGCGACACTTGGGAGTCCAGCGGTTCTCCCGAGCTCTACGAGACTCCGGAGACGAGCGACAACAGCTACGTGCCCCCGAGCTCTCGCCGCGCCCGTAGCAGGGCCGCAAAGTCCGGCCGCCGCTGTCACTGATCCGGATGGGGTTAGCGCCAGCCTCCCGTGGCCCATTATGGATGATGGCGTCAGCCGCGGGGGTGTGTAGATAGGATTCTCCTAGGTTCTCGTCTTTTGTTCCCTGCAAGGAATTGAGAAGTACCCCGTGGGGGCGTGTAAAGAGTCTGCAATGTCTTTTGTCGATATTATCCCAATTATGGAAGCCTTGTGAGCGCAAGTCCTATTTAGGCTCGGTCTTCCCTTTCCAATCTTGAAACAACTTGTTGCTCTACACTAACAGGTCCCGCTCCCCAGGCAAGCCTCAGCCGTCGCTGGTATGCCAGGTCACGTGCCATGGTCAAGGCCAAGAGGTGAGCAGCCCGAGGTACAGTAAGAGCTCCTGAGGCACGATGCTCAGGGGGTCCCCTTTAGCGCTCAAGCAGCCGTGGTAAGATAAGAAAGGGAGGCGACATTGCCGCAACAGGACTGCAGCGAGTGTGTCCCCTAGGTTCCAACGATTAGTTGATCTGAGCTCGTGACTTATCTTGGCGGTCCGGGGTCGATTCTTCGTGATGTGCCAGACCTGTGTGCGAACATCCGCAGCATACCTAGGTCAGGCCCATACGAGCATTCCCCTTTCCTATGCACTCCTTTGTGCTCTACGTCCTCAGGTCCCGGCCCTCGAGTGAGCTCAGCCGTCGCTGGTATGCCAGGTCGCGTGCTGTGGTCAGGGCCAGGGGGTGAGGGCTGGAGAGCCAATAAGAGCTCCTGAGTCGCGATGCTCAGGAGCCCACCTTTTAACGTCCAAGCAGATTACTTAGAAGAGGTGGGAGCTCACGGTGCCGCCTGGTTTTATCCTCATGAGATTTCCTACAAGCCAACACAAGGAAGAACACGATCTGCCGTTATGGTCACCAGCCTACTGTTGGTTGCTCCGCGAGAGCGTGAAGGCATTGAGGGACCGGTGAGGTGACGTGCGCGCGGCGTCTCGCGAGCCAGAGCTCGACGGCTTAGGTTTTTCGACATGGCAGGACGGACCCGTGCACCAGCGCCGTGCCGGCGTGAGGAGGCCCCGTGGGAGGCGACGATTGAGCAGGTAGTAATCATAGGTAGATTAAACATGAGAGTAGCAGGCTTAAGTAAGTGCATGGGAGATATGTGCCATTGGGTCAGGCCCGAGCGGCTTGGGGATAATGCAGCCCGAGGGGCGCTCCCAACAAGGTAAGATAAAGACATAAAAAGGGATGCATGCCATAGGGATGGACCCACGCGGCCTGGGAATGATGCAGCCCGAGGGGCGCTCCCAGCTAAATGAACTTGGAAAATGTCATCTGGTTATGTTGACGAAGGAGAGTTGGGGTAGCTGAAGGTGCGCAGCGAAGGGGATGCTCCTCACGAGCCACCGGCGCCCTGAGCCTCAGGATGCTCTGGGGACTCAGGCAGTTCCTTGAGGACCATCTCCATCTCCATCAGGACGGCGTGGTGCCTGGCCTCCTGAGATGCTAGGATGCGCTGCAAGTTGCGCTGGTAGGCGGACGACACGTTCGGCAGGCCGAAGGGCATGCGAAAGTAGCTATGTGGTGGGCCCTCACAGCGTCCCACGCGCGAAGGCCAGAAAAGCTCCTGAGAAGCGGCCCTGTTGAGCCCTGGAACGTCGATGCAGACGCGTAGCCCGGCATCGTCTCCTGGATGGGAAGTTGTGCCTCGTGAGCCGCGATCGCCGCGCATGGCCCTTGCGTCTTGCAATTCGTGGGTGGTCTTGGTGTTGAACTCCTGAACGGTGGGCGATCCTTGCCCTGTGCCCTCCTGAGGGAAACATGCCATGAAGCACGCCTCCAAGTGGTTCCCAAGCGCCATCCTCGTGATGTGGGCAAGGTCTGAGGCCTTCCAAAAGAAAGCCCCCGAGCCCTGCCCGAGAAGGGCGCCGGGCATGCCTTCCTATGCGCTGGAGGGAGGCGCCCCGGGAGCGGGCACTGATCCTGATGAGGCTCCGGCTGTGACGCCACCCTCCTGAGGTCCTGCACGGTGCAACTTCTTCTTTTTCTTGGGGATGACCTCGGGAGGGTCCTCGCCCTTGCTGTCGGGGTCGTCGATTGCTGCAGCTTGGAAGGCACGCTCGAGGGAGCACACCGCATCTCTTTCTTCACATGGGACCGTGATGATCCCGCCGCTTCCCGGCATCTTGAGGACATTGTAGCCGTGATGGGTCACCGCCATGAACTTGGCTAGGGCTAGATACCCGAGGATGGCATTGTACAGCAGACGGATGTGCGCGACATCGAAGTCGATGATCTCGGTGCGGTAGTTCTTGCGTTCCCCGAAGGTGACAGGGAGGCGGACCTGTCCTATCGGTGTGGTGGAACCGTTGGTCACTCCTGAGAAAGGCTTGGTAGGCTGAAGCTGGTCATATGGGACTTGGAGGTTGTCGAACATGTCGACGGACAGGACATTGAGCCCTGCGCTGCCGTCGATGAGGGTCTTTGTAACTTGCACGTTGCTAATGACTGGGAGCAAAGCATCGGGAGAGCTCCAGCGGTAGATGCACACTAGAGCTGATCCGCCGAGTTGAACGTGATGGGGCAGTGGGACCATCTGAGAGGGTGTGTGGCTTCGAGCTTGGGGAGGACTGCATTCACTTCACGAGCAAACTGGTTGAAGATATGCTGCGAAGCTGGGGCCTGGGCTCCACCCCAGATGCAGGCGATAGCACGCGGTTCCTAGAAGCCCCCAGCCCCCTCGTCTTGATGGTGTTCGTCATTCCTTCTTGGTGGTAGCAGCAGCGGAGGGAGTCCGGCATGGCCTTGAGGACGATCCTCATGAGGCTGATCCCTCCAGGCGCCCTCGCAAGGCTGATCCTGCCAGCGGTGCTCACGAGGCCGGTCGCGCCACTCCGGGCACGGGCCACGGTCGTCCCAGCATCCACCACCATGTCCTCCTCCTCGGCCGTAGCCCCGGTCACCACGCTCGGGGCGTGGACCGAAGCGTCCTTCGCGATTGGCTTTGAGCTCTTGACAGTCGCTAGTGTTGTGGGTATTCAAGTTGTGGAAGGTGCGGAACGGATAGCTGCTCTTGGATAACTCTGGTTGGTCTCTGCCACGCTTGTTGTCTGGTTCCGCTGAGAGCACGGCTGCTCCCTTGTGCTTCACGTCCTTGGCCTTGGCTTTCTTCTCCTCCGGGTCTGCGGCTGGGAGCTCGAGGAGGGAGAGGCGCCCCTCCTCAGCTCTTGCGCACTTGGTCGCCAGGTTGAACAACTCCAAGGACGTGCACAATTCCTCGTGGATAGCAAGCTCTTCCTTCATCTTGACATCGCGGACGCCATCAGAGAACGCAGAGATGATGGCCTCGTCCGTCACCTTGGGGATCTTGAGGCGGACATTGTTGAAGCGCTGGATGTACTTCTGGACGGTCTCTCCCGGTTGCTGCCTGACGCGGCGCAGGTCACCCGCAGCCGGCGGGTGGTCGTGAGTGCCCTGGAAGTTAGCGACGAGGCGGTTGCGCATCTCGTCCCAGGAGGAGATCGAATCGAGCCCAGTGGCAGGTTCAGGAGCCAGGAGCGGACGCCATCCTTGAGAGGCATGGGAAACCAGTTCGCCATGACTTTTCTCGTCATTGTTGGCTGCTTCGATGCTCCGCTCGTAGAGCTGCAAGAACTCCACGGGGTCGGGGGTGCCGTCGTAGCGAGGAGGCAAATCCGGCATGAACTTGCCCGGCCAGGCGACGCTACGCGGCTCGGTGGTGAAAGCGCGGTAGCCGGATGTGGTCACCAGGTCCCGCCTTGGGGGTGCAGCTTGGTCTTGATAGCGTCTGCGCCCTGTCGATATAGGTGGCGCGCGGTTTTGCCGCCGCAGCCGGTCCTGGCGCGGTGGCGTGAGGAGCGGCGGAGCATTTTCTTGCGGTCGAGGGACTTCTTGACAGCTTCTTTCTTCACGCACGGGCGCTGGACGTTGCGGGTCGCATCGTGGAGTCGCGCACCTTGACACCAGGGCGCCGTCTTGGGGCAGAGGTGGTGGAGGCGCTCCGTGAGCTACGTCACCCGTAGCTGGCGGAGGGCGAGGCGGAGAGAGGGACGGCGCAGGGGAGCCCCCTGTGGCATGGACAAGCTCGGCGATGCGGTCGAGCCAGTCCTCGTAGAGGTCGTCGACCGGTCGGTAGCGCAGGAGCTCGTGCGCCATGAGGAGCGCGGCCCGTGCATCCATGGGAGGGCGACGTGCATGGGAAGAAGAAGCAGCCGGGGTCAGCAATGGAGTGGCGATGCTTGGTGCTCATTCCCCGCCGGGCCGGTGGTGATGTTGGTAGTAGGCGACGGGGAACGACGAGGTGGCCCGCCGATGGGAGCCGTCGGAGCAACGCGGGCGGCATGGGCAGCCCGGCGTTCAGCATGAGCGCAGCGCGCGTCTGCCATGGAGACAACGAAGCAATGGGGCGCGGAGTGATGGAAGGAAGCTTCGGCGTAGCCCCTACCTGGCACGCCAAATGTCGGATCACGGCTTCCGGCAAAACCCTCGAGGTTGGAACACTGGGGTGCTTGTGAAGGTTTTCTCCCTATCGATCCACGCCCTAGCTCGCTAAGATCTCGCGGATGAACTCCACGAACTTGCAACACAAAGACACAAGATTTATACTGGTTCGGGCCACCGTTGTGGTGTAATACCCTACTCCAGTCTGGTGGTGGTGGATTGCCTCTTAGGCTGATGATGAACAGTACAAGGGGAAGAAAAGCCTCCTGAGGTTGAGGTGTTCTTGTGCTTGCCGAACTTGTGTGGGTGAGATGCTTCTAAATGAGTTCTCCCCTTTTTCTCGCCCTTTTCCCCCTACTGTGGTGGCTAGTTCTACTTATATAGCCCTGGTCCTCTCCGCAAATATTGAGTGGGAAGGGAGCCAACAACGGCCAATTTGAGAGGGGACAACTAGTACAGCTTATCCTGACAAAAGTAGTCTTTGCCTATAAAAGGCTCTGGTGGTGACGCCGTCTTGGGCGCCATGGTGACCTCCGTCTTGCCGTCCTACTGGTCTTGGTCTCCTTGCACCGATACGGAAACCTTTTCTTGATGCCTCGGTACTCCGCGCCTGCGCTTGCCCCTTGGCACCAAAGAGGAAGCAAGGACACTGCGCGCGCTGGCGCCCGCCTGGTCTCGATCGTCATGGCTCACGTCACGAGGACCTCGCGAGGTTTGCCTTGCCTTGATCTCTCTGCCCCTCGTGAGCCTGCCTGGCGAGGCCGCTCCTGAGGAGGTCTTGCTTTGTCCGCCTCGCGAGGGTCTTGAATACCTCGTTGATGAAGATGGGCCGTAAAGACCTGCTAGCTCAGCCACTCCATGGGCCGCAGGCAGGCAAGTCTGGGGACCCCCATTCCCAGAACACCGACAACATCAGGTTCCATATTAATTTTGTGTTGACATAGAGTGGGACTAATGCCCATTAAATCATCAAGAGTAAATCCAATAGCAGCTCGGCGCTTCCTTAGAACTTTCAATAATCTTTCTGCTTCATGCTCTGAAAGGTTAGCACTAATAATAACATGATATATCTTCTTTTCATCAAGATAAGCATATTTCAAAGTGTCTGGCAATTGTGTTAATTCAAACACGGGATCACCTTTAGGTGGAGGAGGACCTCCTAGAGTTTCAATAGGCAAGTTGTGTTTAAGCATAGGACGTTGTTCAAAGAAAATCATATCTATTTCATTTCTCTCATGCATATGTAAATCATTTTCATGGTCTAGCAAATATTGTTCTAGTGGATCAGTAGGTGGTACAGCAATAGAAGCAAGACCAATTATTTCGTCCTTACTAGGCAATTCTTTTTCATGAAGCTTTCTACTAAACTTGGAAAAATTAAACTCATGAGACTCGTCACCAAAACTAACACCGACAGTTTGTTTCTCATAGTCTATTCTGGCATTAACGTTGTTCAAGAAAGGTCTACCAAAGATAATGGGACAAAAGTTATCTTGTGGAGAACCAAGAACAAGAAAATCAGTAGGGTATTTTATTTTCCCACACAAGACTTCAACATCTCTAACAATCCCAATTGGTGATATAGTGTCTCTATTAGTAAGTTTAATAGTAACATCTATGTCTTCTATCTCTGCAGGTGCTATGTCATTCATAATTTCTTGATATAAGGTATAAGGAATAGCACTCACTCTAGCACATATGTCACATAAACCATGATAACAGTGATCTCCTATTTTAACTGAGACAACAGGCATGCCAACAACACGTCTATGTTTATCCTTTTTATCAGGTTTGGCAATTCTAGCAGCTTCTTCGCAGAAGTAAATAACATGCCCATCCATATCTTCTTCCAAGAAATCTTTAACCATAGCAATACTAGGTTCTACTTTGATTTGTTCATCGGTTTTAGGTGTACTAATATAGCTTTTGTTAACCATAGTTGAAACTTTAGCATGTTCTTTTATCCTAACAGGGAAAGGTGGTTTCTCAATATAAGCAGAAGGAACAACTGGATCAACATTATAAACTATGGTTTCTTCCTTAATTGGTACTGGTTCTTTAATTTCTTCTTTAATAGGTGGGTGATATTTAAACCACTTATCTTTAGGGAGATCAACATGAGTAGCAAATGATTCACAAAAGGAGACTACTATCTCTGAGTCAAGTCCATATTTAGTGCTGAACTTTTGAAAAGCATTGGTATTCATAAAAGATTTAACACAATCATACTTAAGTTTAATACCTGATTCTTTACCTTCGTCGAGTTCCCAATCTTCAGAGTTGCATTTAATTCTTTCCAAAAGATCCCACCGGAATTTAATAGTCTTCTTCATAAAAGATCCAACACAAGAAAAATCAAGCATGGTTTGATCATTACGAGAAAGTCGAGCATAAAAATTCTGGATAATAATTTCTCTTGAGAGCTCATGATTGGGCATGAGTATAACATTGACTTAAGCCTCCCCCAAGCTAGAGCGATGCTTTCTCCTTCACGAGGCCAAAAATTATATATGTAATTCCGATCACGATGAACTAGATGCATAGGATAATTTTTTTGGTGGAACTCCAATTTCAAACGATTCCAATTCCAAGATCCAATATCATCGCATAGCCTATACCATGTCAATGCTTTTCCCTTCAAAGATAAAGGGAAAACCTTTTTCATAACTTCATCCCCGGGTAAACCTGCAAGCTTGAACAATCCACAAATTTGTTCTACATATATCAAGTGCATATCACGATGCTCGGTTCCATCTCCTGCATAAGGATTAGCTAGAAGTTGTTCCATCATACCCAAAGGAATTTCATATTCAATATTTTCAGTAGGTGTAGTAGGTTGAGGGGTAGCCAGTTGTGGTTCTGGTCGAGGTGAAGATACCCCGAACAAACCCCTCAAATGATTGTTTTCCATAGTAACAAGTGACAATAAATTTCAGCACACTATATAAATGTTGCCATACCAAATTCCATTTACCAATGGCGCTTCACTCCCCGGCAACGGCGACATAAAATAGCCTTGATGACCCACAAGTATAGGGGATCAATTGTAGCTCTTTTCGATAAGTAAGAGTGTCGAACGCAATGAGGAGTAGAAGGAGATGATAAGTAGTTTTCAGTAAGGTAATGCCTGCAAGTGTTGAAATTGTAAGTAAATGAGTAGTTTGATAGCAAGATAATTTGTAACGGGCAAGTAACGATAGTAGTAGCAAAAGTGCAACAAGGTAGCCCAATCTTGTTGAGGCAAAGGACAAGCCAAAACGGTTTCTTATTATAAGCAAAGCATTCTTGAGGGTACACGGGATTTTCATCTAGTCACTTTCACCATGTTGGTTTGATTTGTGTTCGGTACTTTGATAATTTGATATGTGGGTGGACCGGTGCTTAGGTGCTGTTCTTACTTTAACAAACCTCCTACTTATGATTAACCCTCCCGCAAGCATCCGCAACTACGAGAAAAGTATTCAGAATAAATTCTAACCATAGCATTACACTTTTGGATCCAATCGGTCCCTTACAGAATAGCTCATAAATTGGGGTTTAAGCTTCTGTCACTCTCGCAACCCATCATCTAATTGCTACCCCACAATGCATTCCCTTGGCCCCAAATATGGTGAAGTGTCATGTAGTCGACGTTCACATGACACCACTAAGGGAATCACAACATACACACTATCAAAATATCGAACACATATCAAGTTCACATGATTACTTGCAACATGATTTCTCTCGTGACCTCAAGAACAAAAGTAACTACTCACATATGATAATCATTCTCAAGATCAGAGGGGTATTAAATAGCATAATGGATCTGAACATATAATCTTCCACCAAATAAACCATATAGTAATCAACTACAAGATGTAATCAACACTACTAGTCACCCACAAGCACCAATCTATAGCTCTAGTCACCCACAAGCACCAATCTGTAGCTCCGGTAACAAGATTGAACACAAGAGATGAACTAGGGTTTGAGATGAGATGGTGTTGTTGAAGATGTTGATGGAGATTGCCCTCCCCGAGATGGGAGAGTTGTTGGTGACGATGATGATGATGATTTCCCTCTCCGGGAGGGAAGTTCACTCGGCGGAATCGCTCCGCTGGAGGGCAAAAGTGCTCCTGCCCAAGTTCCGCCTCGAGACGGCAGCGTTCCATCCCGAATGTCCTCTCCTTATTTTTTTTCTAGGTCGAATGACTTATGTACCAGAAGATGGGCACCGGAGGTGGGCTTGGGTGAGCACAACCCACCAGGGCGTCCCTGGGCTGCCTGGTGCGCCCAGGTGGGTTGTGCCCACCTGGTGGGCCCCTCTGGTAGTTATTTGCTCCAATATTCATCATAAATTTGATAAAAATCTCCGTGAAGTTTCAGCTTGTTTGGAGTTTTGCAGAATAGGTGGCCTGACGTAGCTTTTCTAGGTCCAGATTTCCAGCTGCCGGAATTCTCACTCTGTGTGTATACCTTGCATATTATGAGAGAAAAGGCATTAGAATTACTCCAAAAAGCATTATTATGGATAAAAACATCATAAATAACAGTAGGAAAACATGATGCAAAATGGACGTATCAGGTCTACAATGAACTACTCACGCATCATCGGAGAGGCACCAATGAGGATGATTAACTCCTCCGGGATGGTGTTTAGATTGGATCTCGTGGTTCCAGAAATTGCGGCAGATCTAAGTGTGTTTAGTCGACTCCCCTAGGGTTTTTTGAATATTTGGGTATTTATAGGGCGCGAAGACGGTGTGGGAAGCCACTGAGGTGGCCACAACCCACCAGGGCGCCCCTGGACCCCCAAGCGCGCCCAGGTGGGTTGTGCCCCCCATGGGGCACCCCTCTGGTACTTCTTTGGCCCATCTTGTGTCTTCTCACTACTACAGTATGCTGCTAACGCGACACTATGATCAAAGACCCTTTGATGAAACTGTGTGCGATGCAATAATCACAAACAGTGGTGTAAAAACCCGTCAAAAAAGGTGCAAAACGTTTGCGATGGAGGATGCATCAAACACGGTTCAGATTTTAGTTGCGTGTGTGATGCAGGGCATACGGTTCAGTTCAATTGACTATTTGCAATGAGGAGGAACAAAAGAAACGGGTAGCCAGATGAAGGTGTGTGCGATATACAGCATATGGTTCACTCGGATGAACTGTTCGTGATTAGGCAACACAAAAGAAACGATCAGCCAGATCAAGGTGTGTGCGATATACGGCATGCGGTTCACTCGGATGAACTGTTTGAGTTGAGACAAGAGAACATAAACGGTTCAATATAACAAGATGTGTGTGATACGCGGCAAACAGGTCTGTAATCAGAAATGTGTCCGAAGACTGATAATAACATAGACAGTTGCTTCTAATAAGACGTATGTGATATGCTCTATCTACACAACATCTATTGGCCATTGGGGGACGGATGGTCACCCGGATATGCCATAAGGATGCGTAGAGGCATCCTATATCAGCAAGGACTAGTTGTTTCACCAGTAGCTCATGTAAGAGAACCCTCAAGTTAAGTGTGCTTAGGCTGGAGCAGCCATCAGATGGGTGACTGGATGGGAAGTTGTGTTAATGTTAAATTAACGGATAGGATGGGTCGTATTTGTCAAATTAAATGACTGATACAGCCCGTCCCATGAGTTAATTTAACCTTGAGGTCCTTGTTTTTTTATTTTTTTTATTTTTTAACACATGTTAAAGAAGGTCTACCGCATTACTTTTTGACAATATGCTATACGTGGCATACAATTGATCCATCTGACCTGATTGTGATGGAATAAGCCGTGTGTGTTGTGGGCAAACGCTTGCTAGTATTCAACCTTTTGTGATTGATGAATTCATCGCCGACGGGTTCCCTAGTGTGATTCGTGTTCATCTTATCATCATCTACTTCTTGTGCTAGCTCGTTGTTCCTTGTATGCTAAGTTTCCATTAATTGATGGCGTTTTATGAACACGCCACCGTTTCCTGCTATTTCCTCACCTGTTTCCCGCCACCCAGCGATATTGCGCATAAAACTAGGCGGCGCGTGATGCACGGAGGCGACAAGCCCAGCTTGTAGCACATCCAACTTTTCCAAGCATGCCAACCCACCAAAGCGCCGCCTCTACCATTAACCTCATCGACGACGAAAACAAGCAGGCACCACAGCCCATCGAGGCCGAGGCGCTCCCCGGCAACACGATGGACGACGCCGTGATGCACGTCATCGCCAGGGTTGAGTAGACCTTTGGCGCATAGCGCTTGAGTGTCGCAGATCAAGATAGGCATGTTAGTGCCGACATGCTGATGCTCGCGCACAACATGATCGATGGCGCGCCTCAAAGCAAGCTAGGCGTGTCCGCGTCGATAGGATGCGGCTCACCGCACGGCGAGACCGTTGGACCGCCGCAGAGCAAGAGGCGCGGCGCGCCGCATAGCAAGAGCGGATCCATCGACGCTTGCCTGCTATCGACACGGCATCGCAGCTGGGTACACATCTGGTCAGTACCCACATTCCTCGCCGGGAGTGGGCAGAGTCCCTCAGTGTCGTTCTTGCACCAGAGGCCGGCCACGCCGTACTTGCACCAGATGCCTGCTGCGCCGTTCACATGGGTGGTGTCGTTCTCCTTGTCCGTGGCCCGCTGGATGCAAAGGCGCTGGTCCGTAGGCTTGACCGCCTCCTTGGCCAAGGTGTCCACCTTGGCACAGTAGAGGGACATGGCTGTCGCATCCTCGAGCTGGTGATCTCCGATGAAATAGCCAACTTAGAGCTCGAGATCGCGCTACAGATGTACCGCGAGTGTGTTGACCTCTTGGACGAATGCCTGCATGAGTTCAGGCAGAGCCAAGAGCTACTATAGGCAAGGGCTGCTGGTCATGGTCTCATGGACGCGTTTTATTTTGTTAAGTCGTTTCGACGTGGATAGCTATGTATTCACAGAAATCATAGTATTACTTTGTTTATTTCTCTGTTTCAATGTGTGTAATCTATTTTCCATTCTTATATGTTATGTTTCAATGTGTGTATATACGCTTTCCATTCTGTATATGTGGATGATAACAGCTAGATTCAAATTAGTATACAAAAACAGATAGTAAAATGGAATTCATAATATATATATATTGTTCATTAGTTCATCATAGAATATATATATATATATATATATATATATATATATATATATATATATATATAATATCATCACATATACGTGATGATACTTAACTACTAGGTACAATGCATAAAATTGAAAATGAACAATACTAAAACTAATAATCCCACCTAGGGCCAGTATTCCGACAGCCCCTCGCCAGCAGCTCCCTGGTGCGTGGCGTCTTCCCAGTGCAGAGGCAGTACTCCGCCTCCTCCGCCTCGCAGCGCTTGACATACCGATCTGCCTCTTGCTGGCGGACGCGCGCGAAAGATCTTGCCATTACATTTGGCACCCACCGGAGCTCCTCGACGGTGGCACGCTGGAGCTTATCGGCCCACCTCCACGTAGCGACGAGGCGGCCAGCGCCTATGACCTTCCACTCAAAGTACCTGTCTTCGTACACCTCCTCGGCACGACGACACGCCCGCCCCCAAAGCTCTGCTGCCTCCTTTTTCTAGGCGGCATCACGGGCTTCATAGGCCTGGTACCTGGCTTCCTCCTCTACCATCTACTTCTTGAATGCCACTTGCCTGGCTTTCTCAGCCGGCGGCAGTGACTTCCATAGAAAAAGATTGT
The DNA here is from genome assembly GCF_002162155.2 of Triticum dicoccoides. Classification (NCBI taxonomy): domain Eukaryota; kingdom Viridiplantae; phylum Streptophyta; class Magnoliopsida; order Poales; family Poaceae; genus Triticum; species Triticum dicoccoides. The sequence goes on along the minus strand of NC_041390.1, from coordinate 339,670,024 downwards.
ACTGGCCCCAAAACCAATCCAAAGTTGGGGGGTCCGGTGCAACCTTGTCCGGCGGCGCGTAGGGGTCCTCGTCGCTGCTATTCGAGTGAGTGTCCTCAGGGGGCAGCGACTCCTCGTCGGCGCATGGGCAGACCGGTGGTGCCATGGCAGAGATTTGAGAGAGAGAGAGAGAGGGGGGATGGACGGCGAGCGACGGGAGGATGTAAATGAGAATGCAGGCGGGGCGACGTGAGCAAGGTAGTATTTATTGGCGGCCGGGATCAAGATCGACAGGGACAGTACACACGCCGGTCGCCAGAATTTACAAGTACTATAGTTTGAATTACACACGATTCCCACAGCAAAATCCGTGTGTGAACATAATAGCCGACGGTTTCCAATATAGAAACATGTCTGATTAATGATCCCCACTACTCACCTACCAAATCTCGAGCCGCGAGATAAAGTGCCAATCGTGTGGGGGCCGGTTGTCTTGCTAGATCTTTACATTTTCATTTTTGAACACCAGATATTAACATCGCCTGATGATTTTTTAACTGAAACACAAGTACACAAAAATATGATTTTTCAAACCATTATGGTTAGGTGTTGCATGTAGATGTAGTTCAAATTTGAATTACGGTCATTAAATGGCTAGAAAATCACTTAAATGTCTTTAAAAGTCAAATGACCCCTGAAATTTTCCAAATTTTCACATGACAGTTGTATTAGTGCACATTAAACTTAGAAAAAAATTGAAGGCCGTAAGAGGAAGGTATCTCCCGTTCGTCATCAAACATGCATTGTTCCCTCTCGGAAACACGAACCTTCTAGTGAGTTGCTCCGGTTTGTGAGGGGTGTGTGTCCAAACTTTCGTCAAACAGGCCAATTTTTTAACCACATCGTCTTGTTTGCATGACATTAAATCAAGCAAGGTTTCAAGTTTTCTGATCATTTTTTGATTTTTTGGAATTAAAATGCCATGGCACTCCATGCATGTGCCCATGCCGTGAGACCAATATGTTTGAAAATTCCTCCGAATTTACTGCACATGGAATTAACTCCCACAGAAGTGCACAAAAATGATTTTTCAAATCGCTATGGTTAGGCGTTGCATGTAGATGTAGTTCAAATTTGAATTACGGTCATTAAATGCCTAGAAAATCACTTAAATGTCTTTACAAGCTCAAATGACCACTAGAATTTTCCAAATTTTCACAGTACAAATGTAGTAGTGCATGTTAAACATATAAAAAATTGAAGGTCATAAAAGGAAGCTATCTCATGTTCGCCATCAAACATGCATTATTCCCTCTCGGAACCACGAGCCTTCTAGTTTGTTGCTCCGGATTGTGAGGGGTGTGTGTCCAAACTTTCGTCACACATGCCAATTTTTTTACCACATCATCTTGGTGGCATGACATTACATCAAGCATGGTTTCATATTTTTCTGATTATTTTTTAATTTTTTGAAATTAAAATGCGATGGCACTCCATGCATACGTATGCATGGGTCCATGCGTGAGACCAATATGTTTGAAAATTCCTTCTAATTTACTGCACATGGAATTAACTCGCACACAAGTACACAAATATGATTTTTCAAACTGTTATGGTTAGACATTGCGTGTAGATGTAGTTCAAATTTGAATTATGGTCATGAAGTGGCTACAAAATCACTTAAATGTCTTCAAAAGGTCAAATGACCCCTAGAATTTTCCAAAATATCACATTACAGTTGTAGTAGTGCATCTCAGACGTAGAAAAAATTGAAGGCCATAAGAAGAAGCTATCTCCCGTTCATCATCAAACATGCATTGTTCCCTCTCGGAACCAAGAGCCTTCTAGTGAGTTGCTCCGGTTTGTGAGGGGTGGGTGTCCAAAATTTCTTCAAACATGCCAATATATTTACCACATCATCTTGGTGGCATGACATTACATCAAGCAAAGTTTCATGTGTTTTTGATATTATTTTAATTTTTTGAAATTAAAATGCCATGTCAGTCCATGCATACATATGCATGTGTCCATATCGTCAGACTAATATGTTTGGAAATTCCTTCTAATTTACTGCACATGGAATTAACTCACACACAAGTACACAAATATGATTTTTAAAACCGTTATGGTTAGGCGTTGCATGTAGATGTAGTTCAAATTTGAATTGCGGTCATTAAATAGCTAGAAAATCACTTAAATGTCTTTAAAACGTCAAATGACCCCTAGAATTTTCCAAAATTTCACATTACAGCTGTAGTAGTGCATGTTAAACATAGAAAAAATTGAAGGCCATAAGAGGAAGCTATCTCCCATTCGTCATCAAACATACATTGTTCCCACTCGGAACCATGAGCCTTCTAGTGAGTTGCTCCAGTTTGTGAGGGGTGTGTGTCCAAACTTTCGTCAAACATGCAAAAAAAATTACCACATCATCTTGGTGGCATGACATTACGTCAAGCAAGGTTTCATCTGTTTCGGATATTTTTTTAATTTTTTGGAATTAAAATGCCATGTCACTCCATGCATACATATGCATGTGTCCATGTCGTGAGACAAATATGCTTGAACATTCCTTCTAATTTACTGCACAAGGAATTAATTCGCACAGAAGCTCACAAATATGATTTTTCAAACCGTTATGGTTAGGCGTTGCATGTAGATGTAGTTCAAATATGAATTACGCTCATTTAATGGCTAGAAAATCACTTAAATGTCTTTAAAAGGTCAAATGACCCCTCGAATTTTCCAAATTTTCACATGACAGTTGTATTAGTGCACGTTAAACGTAGAAAAAAATTAAGGCGGTAAGAGGAAGTTATCTCCCGTTCGTTATCAAACATGCATTGTTTCCTCTCGGAACCACGAGCCTTCAAGTGAGTTGCTCCGGTTTGTGAGGGGCGTGTGTCAAAACTTTCGTCAAACATGCCAATTTTTTTACCGCATCATCTTGGTGGCATGACATTACATCAACCATGGTTTCATGTGTTTCTGATATTTTTTTAATTTTTTGGAATTAAAATGCCATGTCACTCCATGCTTAATTGTGTCATAGCCGTTAGACCAATATGTTTGAAAATTTCTTCCAATTTACTGCACATAGAATTAAATTGCACACAAGTACACAAAACACGAGTTTCCAGACCGTTATGGTTAGTTGTTGCATGTAAATGTAATTCAAATTTCAAGTACAGTCATTAAATGGCTAGAACATCACTTAAATGTCTTGAAAGGTCAAATGACCCCTGAAATTTTCCAAAATTTAACATGACAGTTGTATTAGTACTACAAAATTTCTCATACAATTAAAACACCATTTGTTGCCACTTTACTCCAAATTTATCTACAACATCACACACAGTTGTTTTCTAGGAACCGTTTGCGATGAAAATATCTTGGACTATTGAAGTCTCCCTCATTAAGCTTCGCCGGCTCGTCTGCTCTAGTGCCGGCAACCCTTGAATCCATGAATCCTGATCCCCATTCCCGCACCCCCTTCTTGCAAAGATGGCGCCGTGGAAACGCTTCATGAAGGCTCATACAATG
>NC_041390.1:339634290-339666254 GCF_002162155.2 Triticum dicoccoides | reverse complement strand
CTATGTCGAGAGTGCCGCCGCATCCACATTGAGCGCGGCCGCTTCCGCCGAGAGGGCGTCTGCGGCAGCCGACAGGGCAGCTGCAGCAGCCGAGACAGCTGCAGCTGCTGCTGCAATGGCAGCTGTAGCTGCTGCTGCGACGGCAGCTGCAAACACCGAGAGCGCTCGAGCTGTCGCCCGTGCTGCTGATGTCGCCCTGGCCCAGGTCGAGGCCATCCACACCAAGATCGAGGATGCACATGCCAAGATATTCTAGGCCACCTCGGACTCCAGCATGCAACCCATGTTCAAAAAGGTGACGGTGGCCATGGAGCACCTATTTCCTCATGAGGTTGCCGAGCGGCAGCTAGAGGTGCAGGAGGCTGCGGAGATCGAGGAGCACCGGGAGGTGGAGTTGCGCGTGGCCGAGTTCAAGGTAGAGAAGAGTTTGTCCGTCGAGGAATCGGCGGTGGACTACCAACGCGAGCTCTGGCGCAACCACTACCATGAGTACTGCAACCTTGAGGGCGGCACCGAGGACGAGGACGCGGTCGACTTCAGCAAGGGGGACGCGGAGTCCACCAACGGCGGCATGTCGCCAGGAAAAGTCATTGACGTCTCATCTCCTCCATTCTGCAGTACGCCAGACCCCTCCTGATGAACAGGATCCTGTTTCGAACGTGGCCGGTGGAACACAAGGCTGTTTCCTTCGTTCTGCGGTACGCCAGGCCTCGTTTCCATCAGCTGTTCTGTCCAAGCCCTCCCGATGAACACGATGACGCATTCCGTTCCAACCCAGCCGGTTGCCTCCCCATGAACACGACGACGACGCTATTTCTCTGTTCCGACCCAGCCATGTACACGAGCCCTAGCCGTATGTATGCGTGAGTAGGCATTCGAGACCCTGCCCGTATGTACATACATGGCCATATTTTCTTTCTTACGCACTGGCCATTTTACGTACGTGTACATGCTACGTGCGTGCCTCTACTACGACACGTGTGCGCCTCTACATCGACCAGTATGTACGTACACGTTCGCGGCCAGAATGACAACGCTACGTATGCTTCGACCAGGTGGGTCCCGACTGTCAGGCACTTCCTTGCGTGCGAAGATGTAGCTGGTGGGTCCCAGCATTCAGGGGGGCGAATCGTTTTTTTTTTGCCCGGACGCACTTCCTTCCGTGCGAAGATGTAGCTGATGGGTCCCAGCAGTCAGGGGGAAACGTTTTTTTCACGAAATACAGTGGCCCGTTCGGTGGGTCCCCGCTGTCAGATGGAGGAAAATTTTATTATGCGTGCAATAAGGAGGCACTTCCGTGCTGCGGCCGTGGACCCAGCTGTCAGCCTCTCCACGTAGAGTCCACGTCCGATGGAAGCCGTTCCTTGACTACATTGACCACGCCTCCCCGAGAGCACCGGAGCGGTGGACGACGGTGAGGCCTAGGAAGGGGACGATGCGGAGCCGGGGAAGACGCGGCAGTGGATGCCCACGCGTAGAGGAGTGTGAGGTTTCACTAGTTCACTGCGGTGTGAGGCTGCTGTCGCTGCAGAATAACAGGGGGTGTGGCTGAGTAGACAGATGGCTGGCCAGCGGTGGGAGTAGTAGGGGCGATGACGCCTCCACCGCAACGTAGCCGGCCACGGGAAGCAGGAGCACGAGGCACGACCGGCGCTGTTGTGGGCGGCTGGAGCAAGAAGACCAGAGGTTGAAGAAGCACTACGGCTGCTGGATGGACATCATACGGTCAGTGGAGCTAGAATCGTGCATATTGACTAAGTTGACAAAGCCCTCCGTCCCTGTCCACTTAGTAGGCCCACAAGTCAGCGTGCCACCATACTAGGTCCCAACTAGCAGGGGGAGTATTCATTTTTTGTGCGTAATAAGGAGGCACTTCCTTGCGTGCGAAGATATAGCTGATGGGTCCAAGATATCAGTGGTGGTAACGTTTTTTCACGAAATACAGAGGCCCTTTCGGTGGGTCCTAGATGTCAGGTGGGGAATCATTATTTTGCGCGTAATAAGCAGGCATTTCCTTGCGTGTGGCCATGGACCCAGCTGTCAGCCTCTCCACGTACAGTCCACTTCAGATGCATGTCGGTCGCTGACCATGTTGACCAGGCCGCGCCAAGAGCACCAGGGAGGTGGACGACGGTGAGGCCTAGGAAGGGAATGACACGGAGGCAGGGAAGACTCGGCAGTTGTTTCCCACGTGGAGGGGAGTATGACTGTACGAGTGTTTACTGGTTCGTCTGCCGTCGCCGGAGAATAACAGCAGGTGTGGGTGAGTAGAGGGATGGCTAGGCCAGCGATGGGAGTACGGTGGGGCAGTGAGGCCTGTGTGGCAGCACAGCTGGCCGCGGGAAGGAGGGAGCAGGCAGTCCCGCCGGCGCTTGTTTGAGCAGCTAGAGCAGGAAGAGCATAGATTGAAGCAGCACGACGGCCGTTGGATGGAAATCCAACAGTCACTGCTTGTGCGTCAACCTTTTTTTTAGGAAAGCCTCAAATCTATGGAAAACAGCATACAACCCACCTGCCATTATTTCTAATAATTTACACCCCATTTGCTAATTCTTAAGGTTTTTTGGAGCCCATATTCTTTTTGTCAGCATTACAGCCCATATTGTGGCCACGGTTAAAAAATTCTACGAAATTTTGCATATTTCGGTGCGGTCCGAACTGTTTTTAATCCCGAAATTTCGAGTCACATTCAAACTGATTTTAAAAATAAATGTATATCAATATAAAATCCAACAAATTGTCCACGCATAAAAATCAATGCAATTTAAAATCTCGAAATGAAAAAGAAACAAATTTGAAACTAATTGTCGGTTTGATGTGTTTTAAAAATGTATAGCCCATTTCTCATTACTGATAGGCCATTTTCTCGGCCAGCCGAATGAAGCTCTCCTTGTCTTGAAAGATTTGTAGCCCAACAGGCCTGACAAAGCAACTTACTTGACAAATCACAAAAAAACTGGAATATGGTCGTGGACCTAGCTGTGAGCCTCTACACGTACAGTACTCTTCCAATGGAAGTCGGTCGTTGACCACACTGACCACGCCGCGCCGAGAGCACCACGGCGGTGGACGACGGCGAGGCCTAGGAAGGGGATGACGCGGAGCCGGGGAAGACGCGTTAGTGGATGCCCACGCGGAGAGGAGTACAAGGGTTCACTGGTTCAGCTGTGGCATGAGGCTGCCGTCGCCGCAGAATAACAGGTGGTGTGGGTGATTAGAGGGATGCTCTGGCCAGCGATGGGAGTAGTAGGGGGCGGTGAGGCCTCTGCGGCATCACAGCCAGCCACAGGAGGCAGGAGCATGCAGCACGACCGGCGCTGCTTTGGGTGGCTGGAGCAAGAAGAGCAGAGGTTGAAGAAGCACTATGGCCGTTGGATGGACATCGTATGGTCATTAGAGCTAGAATCGTTCATATTGACTAAGTTGACAAAGCCCTCCGTCCCCATCAACTTAGTAGGCCCACAAGTCAGCCACCCACTATGGTGGGTCCCAGCTAGCAGGGGGTATTCATTTTTTTGTGCATAATAAGGAGGCACTTCCTTGCGTGCGAAGATATAGCTGGTGGGTCCAACCTGTCAGTGGGGGAACGTTTTTTTTTTGCGAAATACGGAAGCCCTTCCCACGTACTGTCCACGTATAGTGCATAATAAGGAGGAACTCTCCTTGCGTGCGACCATGGACCTCGTGGGTCCCAGTCGTCCGCCTCTCCATGTACAGTCCTATTCCGATGAATCTCGTATGTTGACCACGCCACGCCGAGCGCACCGAGGCGGTGGACGACGGTGAGGCCCCAGACTGGAATGACCCGGAGATGGGGATGACGCGGCAGTGGAGTCGCAGACGGAGAGTAGTGGGAAACTTGATTGGTTCGGGTGCAGGGTGGGCCTACACTCGGCAGAGAATAACAGGAGGTGCGGAGTGGAGGGATGGCCTGGCCGTCGGCGGGGTAGCGTTTCGCTAAGGAGCGCAAAAAAATGCCGCTGGATGCCGAAGGCTGGAGCAGGCGGTCCCGGCAGCGCTGGTGGAAGAAGGCGAGAGATTGAAGAAAAATGCCGGCCGTTGGATGTAAATCCAACGCCTTCTTAGGCTTCGACCTACTAGCCCACATGTCAGCCAGTCCATTTGTTTTTTAGTCCATTTGGTGGGCTGGGTGAAACAATGATGTAGCATCTATGCAGCCCATTTATATATATTGTATAATTTAAAGCCCATTTGCATTTTTCTCGAAATCCGCAGACTTGCTGGGCTGGTTGAAAATATCATGTTGGGCTAGACAGAGAAATGTTATAAAAACATAAACACATGATTGCAAGTCTATTACTGCATTGGTCAGTAAAATCTTTGCAAGCTTATGTACGCAATCACTAGGAGTTAACTTGCCAAGTTATATATAAACAATTATTATTATTATTTTGTAAGAACTTTCAACTTACGGAATAAAATATCATTCAAATTTAATGAGTTAATAGTATGTGGGTATTATTATTATTTTAGGCTAGACATGGTATAGTTGAGTTGGATCTAGGGAAAAGTACTGGGAGAAAACTCAGTTTACATCGAAAAACAAAGTGGGAGAAAATTCAGATATAGGATTAATGAAAACAAAAAATAAAGGAAGTGGGAAGGTCTATAAAATGGTTGGACAAACGACATGTTTAACAGAAACTTATGTTGTTTCTAATATATATATATATATATATATATATATGCAATAAAATAAGATATAAATATAGGTTCAGTTTTGCATTCTTATAGAAAACAGGTTCAGTTTTGCATTCTTATAGAAAAATAGAACTGAGTTGTGCGTCGTCTTGAAAAAACAAACATAACTTGGGCTGCTGATGTTATAGACGAGCTAGGTTGGGAGGCCCAGGGGCCGCTTGATACCTACTAGATCCAAAAAATGTTGAAACATGTCGTGGGCTGCCCATGTTAAACAACAAAACCTAGGCCATGGACCTGGTGGGCCCGGGACTGTCAGCCTCTCGATGAACAGTTGTCTCCTGATTCCACTTGTTTTGCTGACCATGTTGGGAACAACAGACAGTGGCGCCACGGCTAGAGCACCAAGGCGGAGGACGACGTCGAGACCTCGGACCGAACAAACAGGAACAAGGGAAGACGCAGGCGGTGGGGACTATGATGGTTGACTTGTTCGGGTGCAGGGTGGGCCGGTGGAGCTGCCGCCGCCGGACAATGTGTGGTAGTAGAGGGATGGCCTAGCCAACGCCATAGGCTTTGATGGCCAGCCGCTGTATAGGAAGAGGATAAAAGATTGAACAAAATAAGGAAATACAAATGGATAGGTGGTTGGTCCCATATGTGTGTGTACGACACCTGCTGGGTCCACCTGAGGAGGGGAATATGTTGGGAGGAAGGAGATTCAAAGCACGGTAGCCGAGTGAACTAGTTTTTTTGTAACGGACAAGTGAACTAGTTACATACATAAGCAAATAGCCACTAAAAAAGCAAACAGGTTAATGGGTTCTTAAAAGAAGTATTTCGGACAAAACAGATAATTACGACACATAGGCTAATGCATGAAACCCTCAGATGATAAAGGTGCTTATAAACAGATAAAGTACAACATCTAGACCTTCATGGCATGCTTGATCATGACGCTGCAGCTGTCCGTGCACTCGTCGGTTACGGGAAGCAGACACGCCCTCATGTCCAAGATCTGCCTGTACATGTCGTAGCATGCGTATACGTCCTTGGCCGCGTAGGTTATGTAAGCTAGATTCAGAGGTACCTCCCACGTGTTCAAGTCCTTGGTATCGTTGTCTTCTTTCATGTTGGCATATTAGGGGTCGATGATGGTCTTGGCGAGTTCACCATGGAGTCCTTCTCCTGCCCATTGCTGATGATCTTGTATTGCTTCTGGATGTTGACAAGCTAGTTGCACCAGATGGCCGAATCATCGCGTTCTTCCTTCTCTCCACTGTAGCGAAGGTACAGTCGGCGATGTCGATGAAATGGGCGAATGCTCTAGAACCTCTGATGGCCCTACACAAGTGGTAGATGAGAACCTCATCCCGCACACATACCTGGGCGACGGCGATCCGCTGGTCCCTGTCAGGAGATGAATGGATGGGCACAAGGTCTAGTCCTGCAACCTTGTGCTTTCTCATCCTGTAGGTACTGCTCGAACTCGGCGAGGTAGAGCTTCACTGAGTCCGGATCGTTGGTGTACATCACATTCAACTTGGTGCAGCCATAGAACTGAATGGCGAACTCAAAGGGGAACTCCTTGCTGAAGTCCATATCTAGCAGGCTCACCCCTCGGATCGCCATTGGAGTCTCTTCAAGTGAACAAGTGTGTAGGCGGCGGCAATAGTTCATTTTTCAGCTCTTGGGGAACTGGATTCAATAGTAAATTGACTGTGTACAGGCGACAACAGTTACTACCCCTCCCTCGTCTGCTGCACGCCCGGCAAAAGATGCACCCTCGGCGCATTCAAACACCTCCATTAAGAAACCTACTCCGGCCACACGTCGGTTGATGAGCGGGTCTATATTGGTAGTGTAATAACATGAGTTAGTGGTCACTTTACTTAAATTTAATTAGCGTTAATAGAAATTTATACTTAAAACAAGCAATACATTGGCTCGTTCTATCAGTGCCACAGGATCAACATGCACAACAATTAGAATTATTATTCTCAGGACGCACATGATCAGCACATTTGTCACACTTTCACAAAGATAATACTACCAAGTTTGAACTGTTTGTTATGGTTGTTGTCCTCTGCATCATCATGCCGTGTTTCCCAGCTTGCAAGATTCAAAACCAACAAATAAGATCCAATTAATAAGTACAACAAAGATGCCTAAACATCTCATTGATTCCCAGCTTGCAAGATTCAGAACCAACAAATAAGATCCAAATAATAAGTACAACAAAGATGCCTACACATCTCATTGATTCCCAGCTTGCAAGATTCAGAACTAACAAATAAGATTCAAATAATAAGTAAAACAAAGATGCCTACACATCTCATTGATTTCTAGCTTGCAAGATTCAAAACCAACCCATTAGAGCCTTTTGATAAAGTGAATATCGGGATTAAATCCATCTTGGCTAGCCATGTCATACAATCGAAGAACTTGGCGAATGCTCTTGACCGTCACAACATCTGTAGTTGTGTATTCCTGTTTGCACAACACAAACAAGAAGAGCCTGATTTCACTTTAATAGTGGCCTCCTTGAACTCAACCTGCAGCTCCACTCAGATGAGGCCTGCCTGGAGTTCCATGATTTAATTCATGCGCCTTTTTCTGCAGTTCACCTGAAATGAAGCAAAAATTGCATCATTCAGGTAGCAAGAAGTACTTGCTCTCGTGAGCTGGCAGGTTCTTCTTTAGTAGTTGTACTAAAATTGAGGAACATTAAGGTTGGTTGTCCGGCTCATTTAAGGTGTAACTATAATTTTCTTATCCTTTTGTGCAGTTCCACTAAAATAAAGTGCCATTGTGGTGACAGTGACGGCTCATCTTGCAAAGGCTAATAAAATGTTGCACGAGATTACCAGCAGAACTTGACAGAGATTTTGGAAACTCCAATCACCATTTTGTGTATTTCCACCAAAATTGAGAGATGTTGCCCACGTGACATTTTAGTTGAACTGCACAAGACACTCATTCCAAAAAAAAGTGTTTTGTGCAGTTCACCAAAAGGTCACAATAGCAACAAGGTGAAATGGATATCCCTATCTACACAAAAAGATAGAAAGTAAACAGTTGTTGGTCAACAAGAATATACGAAACATATACAAAATGAAAAGAAGCATCTTAATTATGTTCATGGCAATCACGCAAGGACAGTAGAAATTTTAAAACATCAGCAATGCTTCGTGTTACCAGAAGCATTATGATCAACAATGAGATTCCTCAAATATGGGATTACTTTAATGGCGGCATTGCTTGTTTACCAGATATAGTAAATCAATAGCAGCTAAAGAGTTATTTTAAGGGGATGGGACCGTGGGGACAGCGGGACACTCAGCATCGTAAAGGAGCAACTTACTTATCATACTGGGGGAAACAGCAGGAGTGCCATTTGTAACACAGTTTAATTGCATCTTATCACTAGAGGCATTAGATTAACAATAACACTGGTTAGACATGTCCCTAAGGTAATAGTTTGATCGCTTCATTTTACATGCGCCCTTACATTAACAACAGCAAAAGGTTGGTATGAGGACATGCGACAGTGGATGCAATAGCACAATGTACCTACAAGGAGGCATAAAGTGGTGATGCCGAGTTCGTTCATGCTATATGAGGGCAGCAAATCTAATCCTGGAGACCTTTTACTATGTGAGGGCAGCAAACCTAAATCCTAGAGACCTTGTACTATGTGAGGGCAGCAAATATAATCCTGGAGACCTTTTACTATGTGAGGGCAACAAATCTAATCCTGGAGACCTTTTACTATGTGAGGGCAGCAAATCTAATCCTGAGAACTTTTACTATGTGAGGGCAGCAATTCTAATCCTGGAGACCTTTTACTATGTGAGGGCAACAAATCTAATCCTGGACATACTCTGTTGGCTTGTCCACCAGCCGCCACTTTCTATCCTTTTTTCAACAAATAATAGATCTGTTCCTTATCCAGTTTGTACTATGTTTTCCCATTATTTCCCTTTTCAACCAAGAGACCGGTTGGGCATCCAGTTTCTACTACTTTCACCATATTATTTCCTCTCTGAATCAAGTCCTAGATTCATGCTACAACTTTCTCCCTGAGGGAGTCCTGGATTAGGGGGTCTTCGGACAGCCGGACTGTTAGACTATGAAGATACAAGATTGAAGACTTCGTCTCGTGTCCGGATGGGACTCTACTTGGCGTGGAAGGCAAGCTAGGCAATACGGATATGTATATCTCCTCCTTTGTATCTGACCTTGTGTAACCCTAGCCCTTTCCGGTGTCTATATAAACCGGAGGGTTTAGTCCGTAGGACAACAGACAATCATACCATAGGCTAGCTTCTAGGGTTTAGCCTCTCCGATCTTGTGGTAGATCAACTCTTGTAATACTCATATCATCAATAATAAATCAAGTAGGATGTAGGGTTTTACCTCCATCAAGAGGGCCCGAACCTGGGTAAAACATCGTGTCCCCTGCCACCTGTTGCCATCAGCCTTAGACGCACAGTTCGGGACCCCCTACCCAAGATCCGCCGGTTTTGACAACGACATTGGTGCTTTCATTGAGAGTTCCTCTGTGTCGTCGCCGTTAGGCTTGATGGCTCCTACGATCATCGATAGCGATACAGTCCAGGGTGAGACTTTTCTCCCCGAACAGATCTTTGTGTTCGGCGGCTTCGCACTGCGGGCCAACTCGCTTGGCCATCTGGAGTAGATCGAAAGTTATGCCCCTGGCCATCAGGTCAGGTTTGGAAGCTTAAACTACACAGTCGATATCCATGCAGACTTGATCTTCGACGGATTCGAGCACCTGCCTGGTGCGCCGCGCGATCACGATGAGTACGATTTAGCTCTACCATCGGACCATATTCAGGTGATCGCACCGGCAGCCGCTCCGAGCCTCAATTCGGAGCCATTTGCGCCATCCATGGACCGGTGGATAGACCCCGTCACGGAGGCCATACCCTCAGCGGCGATCGAGCCAAATATCGACCTTACCCTTCACGAGAGCCATGTTACCAAACTGTCGGATCCTTCTCCGGCCACGGACTCCGAACCGCCTGCGCCCGTCCCTATCGGATCCGATTGGGCGCCAATCATGGAGTTTACCTTCGTGGATATTTTCCAGCACTCGCCCTTCGGCAACATACTGAACTCATTAAGGTCTCTCTCCTTGTCAGGAGGATCCTGGCCGAACTACGTCCGGAAGGATTGGGATGCGGATGATGAAGAAATTCACCGCCTACCCACCACCCACTTAGTAGCCACTGTCGATGACTTAACCGACACGCTCGACTTCGACTCCGAAGACATCGACGGTATGGACGACGGTGCAGGAGTCGAAGAGGAACCACTGCCCACAGGGCACTAGACGCCCACTTCATCACATGACATATACATGGTGGACACACCCAAAGAAAATAACGACGAGGAACGGAAGGACACAGCGACGGGTGGTTCCCTCGAGCAGCAGTCAAAGTGGCGGCGTAAACGCCGCCCCAAATCCCGCCCCGGCAGAATTAACAATCACATAGACCCAGCGTTAGAGCAGGGTGAACCATTGCCCGACCACGGTAACACGGAAAATCAAGCCGAACAACCCAACCCCGTCGAAGATAACAGTCCGGACGACATCACACCGGACAGGCGCCAGGAGCAACGTAATGCCCACCAAAGGCTTGTTGCCATGGCAAGGAGTCTGAAAAAATAGAAGCAAAGGCTCAAGGCTGCACAAGACACACTCAAAATAAAATGGAGTGAAGTACTCAACACAGCAGCAAAGTACGGCAGTAATCGCCACACCAAGAGCTACCCGAAGCGGAAGTTGCTACCTGAATTCGATGAGGACGCCTTAGATCCCCCGCAACCAAAAATTAAAATGGCCATCCGGCCGGATAGACGATCTCAGGGCCAACATAAAGCGGCGAACAACGCTGCACATAAGCCAATGCGCGACCCACGCGAGGGCTCGCATCAAAAGGACGGCGCGACCAGATCCATTTATGGACCACGCAAGCGCGCTCCAGCATACGATGCAATACAACAAACATCTGAACACCACGGTACACCCAGATACAGGGGTGCCGCACACCCCCTATGTTTCACCGATGAGGTGCTGGACCATGAATTTCCAGAGGGATTCAAACCCGTAAACATAGAGGCATACGATGGAACAACAGACCCTGGGGTCTGGATTGAGGACTATATCCTCCATATCCATATGGCTCGAGGGGATGATCTCCACGTCATCAAGTACTTACCCCTCAAGCTCAAAGGGCCAGCTCGGCACTGGCTTAAAAGCCTCCTCGAAAGCTCCATCGGAGGCTAGGAAGAGCTCGAAGACGCCTTTCGGGCAAATTTTCAAGGGACATATGTCCGACCACCGGATGCAGACGATCTAAGTCATATAACTCAACAGCACGGAGAGTCAGCCCGAAAGCTTTGGAGCAGGTTTCTTACTAAAAAGAACCAAATAGTCGATTGTCCGGACATCGAGGCCTTGGCAGCCTTTAAGCACAACGTCTGAGACGAATGGCTTGCCAGGCACCTCGGCCAAGAAAAGTCGAGAACAATGGCAGCATTAACAAGCCTCATGACCCGCTTTTGCATGGGAGAGGACAGCTAGCTAGCCCGATGCAGCACCAGCGACCCAAGTACATCCGAAGTTAGAGATGGAAACGGGAAATCACGATGCAGCAAAAATAATAAGCGCCGGAATAAGGAAGACAGCCCGAAGAGCACGGCGGTAAATGCCGGGTTCAGAAGCTCTCAGCCAGGTCAGCAAAAGCCGCCCTCTAAAGGCGCCAGAGATGAACTATCCATCTTAAACAAAATTCTGGACCAAATATGTCAGATCCATAGCACCCTCGATAAACCTGCAAATCATACCCACAGAGAATGTTGGGTCTTCAAGCAGTCCGGCAAGCTCAACGCCGAACATAAGGGGCAGGATACACCAAGCGAAGGCGAGGATGAGCCTCACAAGCAAAATACTGGGGAACAGAAGAAATTTCCACCAGAAGTCAAAACAGTAAACATGTTACACGTGATAAAGGGGAGAACCAAAGCGACACTCCCAGTCAAACATGCCCAAGGGCCTATCACCGCGGAGTTCTGCCACTGGATGTCTCAATCGATCACCTTCGACCATCAGGATTACTTAGCAAGTATCCGGAATGCAGGGTGGGCTGCCTTGGTATTAGATCCAATAATTGACGGATACCACTTCACACGAGTCCTGATGGACGGCGGCAACAACTTAAACCTGACATATCAGGACACAATCCGCAAAATGGGGATAGACCCAACAAAAATTTACCACAACGATACTACCTTTAGAGGTGTAACGCCAGGCCCAGGGGCTCATCGCACAGGCTCCCTGCTACTAGAGGTTATATTCGGCTTCCCCAATAACTTCCGTAGTGAAAATTTAACCTTCCACATTGCTCCGTTCCAAGGTGGCTATCAAGCACTACTTGGACATGAAGCTTTCGCTCGCTTTAATGCAATACCGCATTACGCTTCCCTCACACTTAAGATGCCCGGTCCACGTGGCATCATTACAGTAAATGGAAATATTGAGCGATCCCTGTGCGTCAAAGAGAGTGCGGCTGCCTCGGCAGCCGCACACCAAAACGGCCTCACCAACTAAAGCATTCGATAGGTTGTCAAGACCACGGACATGGTTAGACGAGTCCGGCGCAGCTATATGAAATTCATACAGGTTTGATGGCCACACCCCTATTACAAATACAAGGGGCTCAACGCACGCAGACAAGTGGCAATTTTTACTCATCTTGAATTGTAGATGGTTTCTTTAAACCCACCTCTTTGCACGACAACTTTTCACCTAAGTTCCTCTCTTTTACAGATGACAATTGTGCTACACCCGTCCAGGATACGGCACAACGGAGACACAGGCGCAGACGTGCAGCAGGGACCCGTTCCAAGGATTCTTTTTAGATAAAGACCCTGCGTCAACCTTTTTTACTATCTCTTGTTGATACACATCCCTCGGATTCTCAGTACAATTGAGAAGGATGCTGACGTCTTGGCATGTGGCCACGTCAGAACAATGCACGTACCTAGACACTAGGGGCTTCTTACAAAGGGCACTATTTAGGCCCGGTTTACACCATAAAGACCGAATACCTTAGGGAGTGTTCGGCGTCGGGAGTTTGGCCTTATATGCATCAGCTCCGAAGCATGTCTTGGGTCAAATGTTGGGTTTGCCCGGCTCCTGTGTTTTGCTGCCTTACGTTCCGCTCTATCGGCTAAGGAGGCACCAGGAGAACTACTGCGATTGTGCCCTGGTTCATCCGGTCGAGCACCTCAGTAGAGAAAGCCGAAAACTGACTGTCATGATATAGCGCGAGACTGGTCAACCTCTCGATGACCTATCGGAATCCTAGAATTCCTCCGCCTTAACGAAGGGCCGTTTCCCGGCCGGGCATGTACGCACCCCGAACTCGGGTGAGTGCGGCGCCACCAAGGGCTATATAGTAGCCCCACTGTCAAACTCCTATGGCTAAGTGAAAGTGTTAAAGCATTATAGTCTGGTTGCCTAGTTCGCTGCGCTCTCACCTCCTTAGTAGGACCAAGATATTGGATTAAGTGTGAATACGCGTCTTCTGCGAACACCCCCGCATTATATGCGTGGGGGCTGAAGCCGACGACTGCAATCTTTCAGGTTATATATATGTATACATAAAACGGCCGCACAGGAGGCATCACAATACTTTCAGGCAAAAGTATAAATACAGCCTTGATAAAATTAATAAAACATTGTTTTTACAATGGGAATACATGTCACTCAAACATAATATTCTTCGAGCACTGGGCCTCTATCAAACGAGCACCCTCAAGAACTTCTTCAAAATAGTGCTCGGCAGCCACTCGGCCTATGGCTCAACCCTGCGCCGCAACAGTAGTAGCATCCATTTCCGCCCAGTATGCTTTGACATGGGCAAGGGCCATTCGCGAGCCTTCTATGCACGTTGACCTCTTCATCGCATTGATGCGCGACATCGCACCAAGGAACTGCTGCACTAAGCTAAAATAGTTGTTCGGCTTCGGTTTTCCCGGCCACAGATGATCTACGACGGACCTCATGGCAAGTCCGGACAATCTATTGAGTTCGGCCCATTCGGCAAGCTGATTAGTTAGTGGAAGTGGACGCTCTGGAACATTAAACTACGACCAGAATAGCTTGTCCACTTCATGATCTGTTTGATCTTGGAAGTATTCGGCCGCATAGACAGCACTCACCGTCAAATCCAGATATGCGTCTGCCGAACTCCACAGCCGATCTAGAGGGGTGTACCGCAGATCTTCGAACTTCCTCCGCAGCAAAAATGGCTTCCCAGCCACAATATCACTGGCTTCATGCAGCTCCTCCTTCTTTGCTCTCATGGCAGAGCGGGTGTCTTTGGTCGCCATCGTGGCCTTTTCAAGGTCCGTCGCCTTCGTTCGGTTTTATTCTTCAAGGACCTAACAACGGTCGGCAGTATCTTTTAACTCTATAGCCATATTGGCCATTTTATCTTTACTCTCGCAATGCGCGGCCTTCTCGGCTCTTAACTCTTCGGCCGCCTTCAAAGAAGTCGCATTACTACTCGTTGCTTGTTCTTTGGCTCGGGCAAGTTCCGCCCAAAGGGTCTCCACGGTGGCAGCTCCATCTGCAGTCACGACATATTAAATATACTAGCATCACACTGCTCTTACTATGTGACATTCACCAGAAAATATCACTTACCATGTGCCTCGTCAAGCCGCTTGTTAACAAGCTCGATGTCAGCATCCGCCGCATCCAGTTGCCGCTTTAGTTTGGCAAACTCATGAGTCCGGCTAGCCACCGGAGCTTCCACCACCTGCACATAAAGGCGGTATGGTTATTACCTAGGACTACGATCCTCTATTTTCCACTGTTCACGGTGACAACCAGAGTCTCAGGGGCTACTATCTACACCGGGCACACCTAAAAATGTGCGGTACCATCACAATAGTATATCATTTTACGTACCTCAAAGCCCGTTAGTAGACTCATAAAGGCGTCATGCAACCCGCTTTCGTCGGACAAAATCCTTTCCATCACCGTACCTATCAACACATGGTGTTCTTCCGAGATGGTCGCTCACTTTAGCAGACCCCTCAGTACGTTCGACCGCATACCAGACGGCATCGGACTCTTTTGTCTGCCCTCTTCAAGATCCGGATGCTGGGGACTTTGGGTGACTATGGGATTATCTTCTGGCCTCACCGGATCCAGAGAGGCCCTCCATGACGACACTTCAAGGTCGCCTGCTTCTTGAGCGGGGGAGTCAGGGGGAGGCGTTTCGCTCTCCATCATCTTCGGAAGAAGGTCCCCTGAAGACGAGCTCTGTTGAGAAGGGCTAAGATCCGAACTGCAAGATAAACGCTTCGGTTATTTTCCTCGGAAGTAAGGTAGAGTATCTCTACTATTAAGTAAATTTTGATCACTTACGACTCGTTAGAGGGCTGATCCCCGCACGAACTTTGTGCGGCAAAAGCACCCTCTGAGACGGGACCCTCTGGTGGAGTTTTCTTCTCCTGTTTGGAAACCTTGGTTTCCGGATCATCAGAGGTAGTCCTCTTCCTCCCCTGGGTCGAAGGAATGTCAGACTCCTTTTCTTGGCTATCCTCCCTCACGAAGGTGCTTGTTGCCTCGGTGGGAACAGATAGCGGTGGAGGCCCGCTTTGGCCCTCTTTACTCCCCCCTTCATCTTCCTTTGTGGGCACCAGGCAAGGTGCTGGCTCGAGCATCTTTTCCAGCACCAGATTGTCCAAGCCTTCAGGAAGGGGGGCCAAACACTGGATCATCTTCGCCTTTGCTATCCAGTCCTGGTCAAAGAGCGATCCTTCAGGACGATGTCATGATAACAGAAAGATGGTGTGTTCGGCTAGAGGGTTACTTACTTGGTCCGCGGTGCAGTTGCTGCTCAGGCCCACGTCCTCGGAGGTGTCCGGACACTCTATCTGGGGTCCGAAGAACGACTTATACATCTCCTCGTGCGTCAGGCCGAGGAAATTATGAATAGCGCGTGGTCCTTCTGGGTTGAATTCCCATAAACGGAGGGGCCGACGTTTGCAAGGCTGGACTTGATGAACCAGCATGACTTGCGCTACCATAACCAAACTAAAATCTCCCTCGAAGAGATCCCGAATGCGGCTCTGCAGTATGGGCACATCCTTGGCTGGACCCCAGCTCAGTCCCCTGCTGACCCATGACATCAGTTGTGGTGGAGGGCCCGAGTGAAAGGCGGGGGGAGCTACCCACTTGGCACTTCGGGGAGCGGTGATGTAGAACCACTCCCTTTGCCATAATCCGGACACCTCTGGAAAGGATCCTTTTGGCCATGCAGCTCCAGCAATCTTGCTTGTTAATGCACCTCCGCATGTTGCATACTGCCCCTCGACCAACTTCGGCTTCACATCAAAGGTAGCCTCAGGCCGAAGTGAGGGGTAATGCGGAGGAAGGCCTCACATACGACAATAAATGTCGAGATGTGGAGAAAGGAATCCGGGGCTAGATCGTGGAAATCAAGCCCGTAATAGAACATCAAACCCCTTACGAAGGGATCCAAAGTGAGGCCTAGTCCTCGGAGGAAGTGGGAGATGAACACGACGTCTTCGTTGGTTTCGGGAGTAGGGACGACCTGCCCTCGGGCGGGTAGCCGATGCGAGACTTCGGCGGTCAAGTATCTTGCCTCCCTCAACTTCTTGATATCCTCTTCCGTGACGGAGGAGGGCATCCACCGGCCTTGGAGGCTGGATCCGGACATGATTGAAGGTTCGAAGCACCTGACCTGGGCTTTGGGTGTTAGAACTCGAGGTGGGGGAAGGATTCGATTGAGCACGGGAGGAAAAAAGTAAAAACCTTGACCCTTTATAAAGAGGGAGAATGCCAGGCGTCCTCCTCGTGGTCGTTTGGGACTTGCCTAAAATCTAGGAGTCCTAGGCGTGGTTGGGTTACCAATGCCCGTATTGATGAGAATCCCATAATAAGGGGGACACGATCTCTGCTTTGACAAGACGTGTCAAAAAACTGCCTCGTGTTATGTGCGGGGCTAGTTAAAGGAAACGGTTTGAATAATCACCGGGCCATGGCATAATGTCATGTTGCCAAAACAAGTCAGCAGATTAGATTTGTGGAAATATTATTCTCTCTACGATGGTATGTGGAACTTATTTTGCAGGGTCGGACGCTATCCTTGTGTTCAAATTTTTCCATGGTGTATTCGGAGGAGGAACCCGCCTTGCAATGCCGAAGACAATACTGCGTGCCGGACTCAACATCATTGAAGCCTGGTTCAGGGGCTACTGAGGGAGTCCTGGATTAGGGGGTCTTCGGACAGCCGGACTATATCCTTTGGCCGGACTGTTAGACTATGAAGAACAAGATTGAAGACTTCGTCTTGTGTCCGGATGGGACTCTACTTGGCGTGGAAGGCAAGCTAGGCAATACGGATATGTATATCTCCTCCTTTGTAACCGACCTTGTGTAACCCTAGCCCTTTCCGGTGTCTATATAAACCGGAGGGTTTAGTCCGTAGGACAACAGACAACCATACCATAGGCTAGCTTCTAGGGTTTAGCCTCTTCGATCTCGTGGTAGATCAACTCTTGTAATACTCATATCATCAAGAATAAATCAAGCAAGACGTAGGGTTTTACCTCCAACAAGAGGGCCCGAACCTGGGTAAAACATCGTGTCCCCTGCCTCCTGTTACCATCAGCCTTAGACGCATAGTTCGGGACCCCCTACCCGAGATCCGCCGGTTTTGACACCGACACCCCCCTTTCTTCGTTGTTTGAACAAAGCCCTAGATTCGAATGCATGAAGTAGCTTTACCTCTAATAATACTAAAAATTTAGGTGGCTTTGGAAGAGCTGATGGGTGTAGAAAAAGATGCACATGCAGACATGTGGGGAGCTGGGGCAGTAGAGCAAGGCTGCTTTAGAAGAACTTATACCTGAGGGTCATCAGGGTGTCGGCGGCGGTAGGTCGGATCTGCGGACAATACGGCAGGGAGGAAGAAGGGTTGGAGGACCTCCCGAGCCGGCGCTGTGTTGGAGAGAACGGCACAGGCAGAGGATCGGGCCCCTCCGGCAGCTGTGGGATTCCTCCCTCGCCGGCGATGACTGCGTGAACGATGCACCTAGTCCTCTATACATACCAGCCGAAGGGATCCGGCCGGATCGGTGACCAGCGGTGAGCAGAGAGAAAATGTCGCTACTGCTGTCTTGTTTATATCTAGAGAGGATGAGAGAATGAAGAGAGCAACCCTAGTAAAGTGAGCGCTCAGGCCCCTGCGTACATATATAGTTGAGTGATTATCTTTTTCTCTCCACAACAAGTGTTTCAATTTGTGTACATGGCATTAAAGAAAAGAAACTCTCTATTTAAGCTGACTACCTATACGACTCCAACTTAGTAGTAGTAGTAGTAGTGTTGTTCACTTGTGCTCCCCAGCCCTCCATTCATTGAACAACCCCACGGGTGAATAAACATACAGTACTACTCCCTCCGTTCCTAAATATAAGTCTTTGTAGAGATTCTACTATGGACCACATACGGATGTATATAGATGCATTTTAGAGTCTAGATTCACTCATTTTGCTCCGTATGTAGTCCATACTGAAATCTCTACAAAGACTTATATTTAGGAACGGAGGGAGTAGTATATATATAGAACGAACAAGCTCGAACTATTTTCACGTAGTTAAAAGTTGAGGGCAGGGCTTTTCCCGGGCAGTACGCGCGGTAGTTTTCGCGTAGGTAGATTGACAGAGAGGCGAGGAGGGTGAGGGAGTAGCGGATTCAACTTACTTACTGCTGGAAAGGTCGGTTCGTGCGATTTGACGGCGCATTACTGTTTGGATCCATGTGTTAGAGTTAGTTTGGGTTAGTTTGAGCTCAACTAACCCAAAAATATCCAAACAGGAGCGTTAGTTTGGGTTACTGTTTGGATCCATGTGAGAGTTAGTTTGAGTTAGTTTGAACTCAACTAACCCAAAAAAATCTAACCCACCCAAGAGGTGCTTATTTGGGTTAGTTCTTCTCGGGACACTAAAAAACACATTTTTCTCTCGCTCTCCCCGTAGCAGATCCCTCCCCACTTCCTCGAAGCTTCTCTTCCTCTCCCTCCCTCCCTCTTGCACCGCCCATGAAGGCACCTCGCCGTATCCGCGCTCCATCTAACCCTGTCATCCAAACACCTCTTTCGCTAGAGTTACTTCAGGGTTAGTTTAGGATTAGAATCTAAATCTAACCTTTAACTGAGTTAGAGTATCCAAACAGGACCAGGTAGTGCGACCGGGGTGATGCCCCCCTTCTGTTCCACACTCTAATCTGGTCCATGACACATATTCCGTCGACCCGGATGTTGCTGGCTGTCCCACATGTCGGCGAAGTAGTACATAGTAGTAAGAAGAAGCGAAGAATCATGCGGTATAAGTCTTTCTAGAGATCCCAACAAGTGACTAGACTACACTGCGTGCAGTATCTCAAATCTCAAATCTCCCTTCCGGATTATAGGTCTCAAATCTCAAATCTCATCAACCAAGGCATTTTGCGATTGGACAAATGTATCTCGTACTTTACAAAACTACCCTAATTAAACTCATGCATTAATTATATAGTTCTCTCATTTTCCTCTCCGCCTTGGTCGTGGTGCACAATATTGACCACTCCTATATGACTAGATGCTCTATCTACATGCGGGACATCAAAGAATCCGGGCCCGCGTGCCATCCACCAAATCACAGCGAGGTGCTACAGTCGAAACTCACCAGTCACCCCGGTGTGGCCGTCATGACCTGTCATATCACAAAACCCACACCTTTAACAGCAGTGGTAAAGTGGCCTCGAAGTTGGACTGGACAAAGCAACCATCATTTCACTGGAACGCTCGTTGAAGCCCTTTCTCCCCTTTCTTGAAGAAAACCTCACTCCAGGCTACTCACTTCTGCCATTTTTCTTCTGTACCGACGAAGGAAAGGTGGGCGAATCAGTGATGCTGCTATATTTTCATTCCAAGAATCTTGTTTTTGCGAAGCACCGACCGATTCTCACAGCCTATTCTTTTCCCGTTTTCATTGCGATTGTGGTTTCCTTTAGATTGCTTTTTGTTTGTCAGTTCATTGATGGATCCTGGAGCACTAGGCAAAGAGTTGCTGGCGGACAACCCACTGGAGACAGCGATCTCTAGGAAGCGAGCACCGACCAATGAGTTGACCATGTTGGCAGGCCAACCCATGGAAACGAAGAACTCCAAGAAACAAGCACTGGCCAAAGAGTTGATGATGTTGGCGGACGAACTCCTCAAAGATAGTTGGAAGAAAAGCAAGGGCCCCACCGTGCCTACGCCAGAAACTCCGATGGCCACCTATGTGAGGCTCAAGGCCAAGTTTGAGGATATAGTTGCCGTTGAGAAGCAGTATTCCCCTGGCAAGTTGATGGCCCCCATCGAGGACGAGGAGCTGGCCCCCGGAGGGATGGGATCCCCCGGTGAGCTGCACAAGGTAAAAAATAATGGCTTATTACCGAAACTCCTGGTTTTTAATTATTTGAAATGTGCTTGCTAATATGTTAGGGTTGTGCAGGTGTCGGTGGACGTCCTTGATGATTCTGATGTCGCGGCCCGTCCTGTGGACAATGCCCCAGAGATCGTTTTCGATGTCGCGGTCCGTCCTGTTGGCATCGCCCCGGAGATCGATTCCGATGCCATTGTCCATCCTGTGGACATCACCCTAGAGATCGATTCCAATGTCGCGGTCAGTCCTGTGGACATCGCCGCAGAGATCGATTCCCATGCCACTGTCCATGTTGTGGCCCGTGCCCGAGAGATCGATGACAAGAAATAGTTGGTCGCGCTAATCCTTCAGGGTAGTTTGCATTGCCCTGTGTTTAATTACAAGAACGATGTATGTTATCAAACCATCTTAGGCCTAGTGCACTGTATTGTGTGGGCGGTACTTGCTACTTTTGTTTGATAGTGAATCATGCGAACCCTCTTCGAGTTATGGAAGCAGATGTATCCTCACCAGCTTTTGATGTAATATATGGCATGCTTAGATGTAAGTTTGAACTGTTTATCATATCAGCGGGGCTTATTTGATGATTCTTGGTACTAGTAGGCTAGCTATTGTGCGAGCTATAGTACTTGCAAAACACTCACCGAAGAGAAATGTTGGGGCTGATGACCTCGTGGTACGCTTATACTGATCCATCCTCGATCGTCCAATAGCCCAAGCTCCTAACATTGTAGACTTAGTGATCGATCAGACAATAGTCGACATGGATAGATTCAGGCCTCATTTGGTTCATAGGGTAGGAATATCGTAGCAAAAGTACAGAGACGTACAACACAAAATCATAGCAGTACAGAGACGTCCCTCCATTCCAAAATAGATGAGTCAACTTTCTACTACTAACTTTGAAACGGAGGGAGTACAAATCCTAGGCGGGTTAGTTTGGCCTAGTGGGTTTTATTGATATGACGTGGTACAATGCCGTCCAGTCTTCGCGTGTGGTAGTAGTACTGCGGGTAGAGTAAGTTTTCATGAAGAAGCGGAATTCAACGAAGTCGTGATGGTTCCTTCGTTCGACTAACTTTGTGCATGGCAGGTGGACCAGGATAATTTGTGCATGGCAGGTGGACCAGGATGGTCGACGTCCCACATGTCGGCGAATGAAAGTATTCTTTCCGATATAGTGGACGAGCAACGAGTATTCATTGTTTATTTTTGATGAAACCTATTGTGTCCACTGTTACGACGGAGGAGTGTGAAACATGGCAGCCTGGTGAACTTGGCATGTGCACCACTCCCTCCTTCCTCATGTAATACTACCATAGTGTTGACTATAAGGTTACAACTTTTTCTCACTCTCTCTCAATCTATTTCCTCTCAAATGTTTTTTACCTTTCTTTTATCAGAAACAATTGTTTTTTATGCCTATTTTTTAGAACTAATTTTTCATACCTAGGAGCACGTGTAGAGACGGGCTCCTGCAGATCCCACTCCTTGACTTTGTCAATGCCTCTCTCTCCTCCACATAAGCAGGCTTGTCGAGAAGACAAGATATGATCTCTTAGCACAATATGGTTCACCATGTTTTTAGGAATAACTAGTTATTGAAGATAAGGCTAAGAGATGATCCATTGTACACATGTTTTTTGTCATCTCTAAATTACATGCAAGACTTAGGATAAGACTATCTTATCAACCATTGTACATGCCCTTTATAGCCCAGAATTTTACTGGTACTACTTGCTATGAATGCGGGCAGCTGGCCTCTAAGGGGGGAGCGCACGTGGGGAGGTGGTGGGGTGGGGGAGGGGTTCTGGTGGGCCAGGGCATTAAGAAGCGGGCTTGGAAGCGGTGCAGACTCCCGCATGGCCCACCTCACATTATCACCACATATTTCTTGGAGTCCATGCACGGTGGGTGGGCAATCTCTTCTCCCTCCCCCGTCTCTCTCCTCTTAGCCGCCGCCCGCCGAGCGATTAGATTTCGGCCATCGACGGTTTATTCAATTGAAGTCCCACATGTCAGTGAAAATGCAAGACAACGCATGTCCCCTTTGGTGAGCAGTGTGCGAGCCGGACTGTCAAGGGTGCGACGTGAACGCGACGCGTACGAGTTGTAAGTGTGCCCCTTTTCCTTTTGAACTTGCAAAGCGTAACTTTTTCATGCGATCGATTGATAGAAATCCAGAACAAAATGACGAGGGCAGTGCTTTCCCTCGCGTTAGGCGGGCTAGTTTGAGTGATATGATGTGCTACAGTGTCATCCACTTGCTCCATTTTTATGTAAGCAAGGGTCTACACTCTTACGTGGGAGGAGTGCGAAACATTGCAGATCTGATTTTGATCGAGGGATAACTGTTCCCTGCGAAATAATGGAGCACTGTTAGCAATTATAGCATGATAGTTGGGGCATCTCCAACGCTGGCCCTCAAATTTACACCAGCATATGTCTGAGGACATTGATGGATGCCATCCAATGCTGCCTGCATACCTTTCAACAAACCGGACGAAATTCGTGCAAACAAAGAAAATTTCAAATTGACCGGATGAAATTCATTACTGTGACGCCCTCGATTCAATCGTACACTAATCATGCACGCAAATCTGTACGATCAAGATCAAGGACTCACGGGAAGCTATCACAACACAACTCTAGACACAAATTAAAATAATACAAGCTTTATATTACAAGTCAGGGGCCTCGAGGGCTCGAATACATAAGCTCGAATACACAAGAGTCAGCGGAAGCAACAATATCTGAGTACAGACATGAGTTAGACAAGTTTGCCTTAAGAAGGCTAGCACAAAAGCATATACGATCGAAAAGGCAAGGCCTCCTGCCTGGGAGCCTCCTAACTACTCCTGGTCGTCGGCGGTCTTCACGTAGTAGTAGGCACCCTCGTGGTAGTAGCAGTCGTCGTCAAAGGTGGCGTCTAGATCCTGGGCTCCGACATCTGGTTGCATCAACCGGAAAGAAGAAAGGGGGAAAAGGGGAAGCAAAGCAACCGTGAGTACTCATCCAAAGTACTCGCAAGCAAGGATCTACACTACATATGCAACATTATCAAAGGGAGGTTGTATATGTGGACTGGGCTGCAGAAATGCCAGAAAAGAGAGAAGGCCTAGTCCTATCGAAGACTAGCATCCTCTGGAAACCACCATCTTGCAGCAAACAGGAGGGAGTAGAGTAGCATAAAGTAAAGTAGTAGTAGTGTTATCAGCCTCGGCCAGAGATCCTTTCTCGCCTCCCTGCGAGAAAGCAATCCCAGAGCCATACTATCCAATTGTCATCACAATTCTCATCACCATCCAATTCTCATCACAAGTATCCAGTTCTAGTTGTATCGATCGGGATACAACTCCGAGTGTCCGTTACCGTAGGACAGGCTATCGATAGAGGTTTTCTTCCCTGCAGGGGTGCACCAACTTACCCACCACGCTCGCTTAACTCCGGCCGGACACACTTTCCAGGGTCATGCCCGGCCTCGGCTAAACAATACGCCGCAACCCGGCCTAGGCTTAATAGAGAGGCCAGCACGCCGGACTAAACCTATGCCCCCAGGGGTCATGGGCCATCTCCTCGGGAACTCCTGCACGTTGCGAGGGCGGCCGGTGAGCAGACCTAGCTACCTCCTTCAACAAGGCAGGCGCTTACGTAGTCCAACCCGGAGCGCGCCGCTCAGTCGCTGACGTCTATTAAGCTTCGGCTGATGTATACGACGCAGAACGCCCATACTATGCCCACGTGATGGTTAGTGCTATCAGGCCAGAGGCCCCTCGGATCAAATATCCAAATCGTAGTGGATTAGGAAGGAGCGGTAACAAGCAGAGACTCACGAAATATGTGACCCCGTTGCCCCGTCTCGAGGACTTGCGGCAAGGGCTAGGAATGCCCGGCCACGCCTTGTAATTATCTCGCGGGCACCCTCCAGGTCAACCCGACTCCACATCACTCGCAATTAAGCTCGCGCGGGTACCCCTCAGGGTCGACCCGTCTTTCCAAGTAACAGTGGTAAAGTCCAAGTATCCGTGTGTCCAAACATTAAGGGGAAAACCCGAGGAATCACCCCCGGTGAATTCCACTCGATGTAATCAACAAGGTGAACGTAAGAGGATCCACCCTCGAGGTTCACACTTGAGGGGTTGCACGACAGAGCCGTATCGGAAGTGGTTAAGGAGGAAATCACCCCCGATGACCACGACCGAATAGCTACACTACAGGTTAACATCAGAAGTGCTGTGGAGGTCTCACCCTCGGCACTCAATAGTAACACTGCAGAGTCGAGCAATGAAGGGGCGTGATGTGACGTGAGGTGTCGAGTCCTGGTCTTCGATCCCATTGATCGGGTCTTCTGATAATCCAGCGGGGCAGTCGAGTCAAGTGGGGGGGGGTCACTGATGGGTCTCTAACCAACCTATACTAAGCAGTTTAGGATAAGCAGGTAAGGTACAATAGTAGGTACTAAAGCAGGCTATGCATCAGAATAGGTGCAAACAATAACAGTAGCAAAATCTAATGCAAGCATGAGAGAAAGGAATGGGCGATATCGGGATGATCAAAGGGGGGGCTTGCCTGGTTGCTCTGGCAAGGAGGGGTCGTCGTCGACGTAGTCGATCACAGGGGCAACATCGGTCTCGAGGTCTACCGGAAAGGAGTAACGGAGGGGGAGCACCATAAATAACAGAGCAATCAAAGTATCACAAAATATAACAAGGAAATACGCGGTGCTAGGGGTGACCTAACGCAGTACTAGCCTATACTGGCGAAGGAGGAAACATCTGGGAAAGTATCCCCGGTGTTTCGCGTTTTCGGACAGATGAACCGAAGGGGGAAAGTTGCGTGTTTGCTATGCTAGGGATGTGTGGCGGACGAACGGATTGCGTATCTGGATCCGTCTCGTCGTTCTGAGCAACTTTCATGTACAAAGTTTTTCCATCCGAGTTATGCTTTAATTTACACGATTTTTCAAAGATTTAAACATTTTCTGGATTTACTATCAATTTCGAGAATACAAAGCAGAATTACTTTTTGTACCCACGGACAGCTAGACCTAGAGGCTTACATGTGGGGCCAGGGTCTGAGTTGACCCAGTCAATATTTGACTTGACTGGTCAACTGGTGAACAGTGTCGGTGAGGGCCCAGTTGTCATAGACTATGTTTTATTAAGCCAATTAATTTGAGATAATCATCAGGGTGGCTCACATATTATTTTCTACTAAACTAAATCAGCAATGGATTAACACTAACTAATCTAGTCTAATTAAACAAGCGCCGGCCGCATTGGATAGTGGCCTGGCCGGCCACAAGCACACACGCATACAACATATCATGGCCATGGCCATGTTCAGTAGCAGCAGCATCCGCGGCAATTTGAGCAGCAGCTAGTAGCCATAGTACTGAGGAGCAGCAGCGGCGCGGGTAATCGCAAGCAGCAGTAGGCAGAGGCGCTAGAAGCAGCGGCAACAACAGCAGGCGAGCAACAGCCAGGGAGCAGCGCAGCCGCAAAAACAGAACGCAACAACGCACGCCGAGGGGGAGCGGCGGCGGCACTAACGGCGGGGCGCGCAGCAAGGAACCGGAATAGCAGAAGCAGGGGGTGTGGGCACGCACTGAACTAAGCATACATGAAACATCGACCATGGCGGGCGAGCACGGGACAAGCCAAACGGCGGCCGAATCGAATGGAAAAGCGAGGGAATGAGGAGAGGCGCTCACAGCGGAGGTCGCAGGCGAGCTCGACGAGGCCGGGGTGGATCGGAGCGATGGATCAACGGCGAGGTCGTGCGGCTGTGCGTGGGGAGGAGCCCGATGGCGAGCGCTGGCGGCGGCCTGGAGACGAGCCGAGGGGCGTAGAGGAAGGAGACGACAACGGCGGACCGCCTAGAAGCCGTGGCGTAGCTCGAGGTGGCCGGTGGCCGCGCGATCGGCGAGGGCACAGCTACGATGGCGTCCGGATGAGCTCGGGTTTGAGCAGAAACAGGGCGAGGGGAGGAACTGGGGCTAAGGTTCGATGTGGGTGGAGAGAGGAGGGGCTTGGGGTGCCCTTATCCATCTCGGGGCACCGACGGATGGTCGACACGGGCGAGATCCGCGCATGGACGGTCGCGCGTGGCCGGACAGTGCCATGGCCTCTGCCTCTGTCGAGAGGTGAGGGAAAGGCCGGGGCGGTGGGTCGGGCCTGGTACAGTGCAAGCTGGGCCAGGTGCAAAAAAAGGGGGGGAGGGGTCGTTCTATTTTTGTTTTTCTTTTATCTTTTCTGTTTTGCCTTTTCACTTCCCTTTTCAAATTGCTTGACCACCAAACGACCTTTGTAAAATAAGCAGCTTGTCAAAACCAATACTAGGCATTATGTACTACTGCTACAAAAGTTTGGAGGCAAGATGATCTCATTCAAATTTTATATAAATGAAAATTAGATTAATGGGGCTGTTTGGGCACTGTTTTAAATCCTAGGGCATTTTGGGAAATTTAGGTGATATTGTTTTCCTCAACATAATTACTTAGGAATTATTTGCAAAATTATGAACTATTTTGTTTGCATTTTTGAAGATGTAAATATTTCACTTGCAATTCGAATTTGAATTTGACTTGACTTTTAATCAAGTGGAAATTTGGCAACGTAATCATGATGACATGGCAACCATTAGGGGGAGATTACTGTAGCATGATTCTCGGGGTGTTACAAATCTCCTCCACTACAAGAAATCTCGTCCTGAGATTTAAGAGGTGGAGTAAGGGAGAAAATCTCGGGAAGGACGAAGTTCAACACAAGATAGGTACCTGGGGGCTATCTCGGTGAACCTGGCATAGAGGCATCTCTCGAGTTGAAGTTCAAGAAAGTCACCGAGAGCAAGGTAAGAAGGTGCAATAAGAAGCTTCAACTAGGTAGGCAATCATTCGTTGCCTGGAACAGAGGGTGAAAGGGGTTCCGAGCAATGGGAATAATTATTGCGTTTGATACCAGAACAGATCACAAGAAGGTGGCTCATGGATTACATACGAAGCCAAGCGCGAGGAACAATTTGGGAAGACAGGGATGTACAGGAGAGTTAGGTTTCGATCCTGTGGAACTGTGGGTTATGGGCCCACCACGTGGGTTAAAATAGGAAGGCACTAACATTTTGAACGACCATGATAGCAAGGCAGGTCAGAGAATAGCCTGTCAAATATGTTGGCAACAACGTTGGTACCAAGGGTGAGGGACGAAGAGAACTATTTTCCTGCTCGTTGAAACGAGGCAGACCAATAGGCAAAGTTCTCGTCCATCGATGGTTACCAGAATGTCATCAACAATAATAACAGGGTTTTACTGACAGAGTTGTACACCGAAGTGTTTACATAAGCAAGGAAATATTATTGCTTATATCATAGATCACAAGGCAGGTTAAACAAAACAATGGAAAGGACAATGTGATTATACCCTAGTATCAGGAGTATATCTTTCCCATCCATGACAGGACAGCAAGTAGATAACCAATTAGGTAAAGGGGCAAGGGAATTCATGATGTTACCCATACAATGGTGTTCCGATAATTGATCAAGAAACATTTAGCATTAGGCTTCCAATGTTTTTGTTGATGTTTGGGTACCACAGTCATGCTTCGGGATAGCATTGACAAGGTCATCAGGGAAAGGTCAGACTTTTGAATTCACAAAGGATCCCGTGGGAACTGCTAGAATAGTTCATACAATTTCATCATTGAAAGATGAGGATGTGGCCGATGGGTTCAGCAACAATCCATCGACATGTCAAAAGGATGTAATGCCAAAATGATATGAACAAAATTGTATTACGGGGGAAGGTAAGAATGTTGCCGATGATAACCCAAATCATCGAGGGGCACGGATGGTATTTCTCATCATGAATTCGATTGATATCCTGGAGGAGCATCAGAATGTTGATGATGATCATGACACATTTGTCGAGAGATTTCATGAAGACGTAATTGATCGGCGATGACATCAAGTCAAAGGAAAGATGAAGCGAAAGGTTATTGGAACCACGGGTACGACACAAACTCGAAATCAAGCTTGTTGTTCAAGGCGAAATGATATGACGAGGAAGATCGATGTAGGCTTAGCTCATCATCGAAAATTGTGCTCCGGGAAGAAGGACCAGGTAGCACAGTTAAAAGTTACCACGTCAAGGATATAGCCGATCAAGCTAGGAATGACTTGAAGGATTATTAAACTCGTAAGCAACAAAAATTACTTGGAGTTATAGAATCAGAGTGTGGAATCGATTCACTTATCGGCGTTCTCGAGTGACTAACACCTCAAAACGCAAGGAAATCTGAAACCGATGAGAACCAATACCAGATGAAGACTCGTAGGAAGCAACACGGTTCTTTGTTATTCTCAAGATACCAGAGGGTAATACTCGAAGGTCGATCAAAACAGAGGTTGCGGAAATGCATTTATCTGCAGAAGACAAGTGCTTTAACTTGTCCGAGAAAATGAATCAAAGGGGAACGATCATGGTCAGAACCACGGTTGCAAAGGATCAAATCCTAAATATAAGATGATCTTATACCAAGGGGATAATTAATTTTAAGAGAAGCTTCCATGATAAGATCTACATCGTGTCCATGGGCATGAACACAAAGTTCAAGGTCGACTCCCACTTCTTCAATGCATATCCTTTCATTTACTTCTCACTTTCGATGAAGTTGTAGTGTTGAAAAGTTATCTGGCAAAACGTTAAAAGAGTATGACGCTTAAAACTCTTGGGTTCACACGGATTAGGGAAGGCATAGGTTCAACCCTTAGGGGCATCTTAGGAACATATACTGCGAATTTCAAGAATAATTGACGCAAGTTCGAAGGTTGAGTATGGCTGACAAAAGCAGAGGATATAAATTTACCAAAGGCATTATGTATCAAGGGAAGAGCTCACAAGGTTAATGAATATTAAGGACATTGTCGGATAATAATCCAACCAAGGATATAGCGGTCCATAAAGGATCTGATGTGAGTATCGATACTCAACCAGAAGAAGGAACAATGCAAAGGCATCAGATTATAGATATATCTGGATAACTTCAAAGCTTGAATACAAAGGAATTACGATTTTCATATCAGAAGATCAGAAGCAGAGGCTCTGATCAAAAGATAATTGAGTTGAATCGAGATCGACAATCAATCAAGGTTTCATTTGCCAAGAACAAGCCCATGTTCGGAGTGACGTTTGAGACGGAAGGGTGAATGCTAGGATCTGATTGAGGATTTCAAGAATTCGCAACATATTCGATGAAGGGACTCGAAACGATAGAGACATAGGATGTCAACGGAGATTACTAGAAATATGGAATTAACCATAATGCCGGCACGCAAGAATTTCCAAAGCAATAGGTTGCAAAGGATTCTTGGAAGGTCGGATAGCATTTCGGGATATTTTGCACATGAATAACTAGGACTGAACAAGTCCTGGATAAGTGTGAGGAATTATTCGAACATGTATTCATGCGAAAAAGGAGCTGCAAAGCAGCAGGCACAACGGATTCTCGGAATATCGAAAAGTATTCCAAGGTATCTTGTAATAACAAGAGCAATTGGAAAAGAAGGTTTGGACGGCAAGTGTATGTAGCTATCCATGGGGATTTATCGGTGGTAGGGAATTGCAACGGCGAAGGGCACAAGGGTCTCGGGAAAACTTCGGAGAGTATCTTCAGAATCTTCTGGTGCAGCAGGCGATCATCTGGTCTGAATGGGCTCTCCGGGAGGAAGTATTTTCGAGAACCTAAAGTTAGATTTTAGCAAAATCATTTAACCCGAATAGAAGAGAGTTCAGAGTCCTAGAGTAAAGGCCGAGGAATAAAAGATCCTACTACCACCCAATGGCGACGTGGGCCCGTAAGCCGCATAGCCATGTTAGTAAAAGTTTTTCAATGACTAGACTCGACTTCGGCCAAGGAGTTGGAAGAGGGGGATTCCTACAGGCAGTCGGCTCTGATACCAACTTGTGACGCCCTCGATTCAATCGTACACTAATCATGCACGCAAATGTGTACGATCAAGATCAAGGACTCACGGGAAGATATCACAACACAACTCTAGACACAAATTAAAATAATACAAGCTTTATATTACAAGTCAGGGGCCTCGAGGGCTCGAATACATAAGCTCGAATACACAAGAGTCAGCGGAAGCCACAATATCTGAGTACAGACATGAGTTAGACAAGTTTGCCTTAAGAAGGCTAGCACAAAAGCATATACGATCGAAAAGGCAAGGCCTCCTGCCTGGGAGCCTCCTAACTACTCCTGGTCGTCGGCGGTCTTCACGTAGTAGTAGGCACCCTTGTGGTAGTAGCAGTCGTCGTCAAAGGTGGCGTCTAGATCCTGGGCTCCGACATCTGGTTGCATCAACCGGAAAGAAGAAAGGGGGAAAAGGGGAAGCAAAGCAACCGTGAGTACTCATCCAAAGTACTCGCAAGCAAGGATCTACACTACATATGCAACATTATCAAAGGGAGGCTGTATATGTGGACTGGGCTGCAGAAATGCCAGAAAAGAGAGAAGGCCTAGTCCTATCGAAGACTAGCATCCTCTGGAAACCACCATCTTGCAGCAAATAGGAGGGAGTAGAGTAGCATAAAGTAAAGTAGTAGTAGTGTTATCAACCTCGGCCGGAGATCCTTTCTCGCCTCCCTGCGAGAAAGCAATCCCAGAGCCATACTATCCAATTGTCATCACAATTCTCATCACCATCCAATTCTCATCACAAGTATCCAGTTCTAGTTGTATCGATCGGGATACAACTCCGAGTGTCCGTTGCCGTAGGACAGGCTATCGATAGAGGTTTTCTTTCCTGCAGGGGTGCACCAACTTACCCACCACGCTCGCTTAACTCCGACTGGACACACTTTCCAGGGTCATGCCCGGCCTCGGCCAAACAATACGCCGCAACCCGACCTAGGCTTAATAGAGAGGCCAGCACGCCGGACTAAACCTATGCCCCCAGGGGTCATGGGCCATCTCCCCGGGAACTCCTGCACGTTGCGAGGGCGGCCGGTGAGCAGACCTAGCTACCTCCTTCAACAAGGCAGGCGCTTACGCAGTCCAACCCGGTGCGCGTCGCTCAGTCGCTGACGTCTATTAAGCTTCGGCTGATGTATACGACGCAGAACGCCCATACTATGCCCACGTGATGGTTAGTGCTATCAGGCCAGAGGCCCCTCGGATCAAATATCCAAATCGTAGTGGATTAGGAATGCGCGGTAACAAGCAGAGACTCACGAAAGATGTGACCCCGTTGCCCCGTCTCGAGGACTTGCGGCAAGGGCTAGGAATGCCCGGCCACGCCTCGTAATTATCTCGCGGGCACCCTCCAGGTCAACCCGACTCCACATCACTCGCAATTAAGCTCGCGCGGGTACCCCTCAGGGTCGACCCGTCTTTCCAAGTAACAGTGGTAAAGTCCAAGTATCCGTGTGGCCAAACATTAAGGGGAAAACCCGAGGAATCACCCCCGGTAAATTCCACTCGATGTAATCAACAAGGTGAACGTAAGAGGATCCACCCTCGAGGTTCACACTTGAGGGGTTGCACGACAGAGCCGTATCGGAAGTGGTTAAGGAGGAAATCACCCTCGATGACCACGACCGAATAGATACACTACAGGTTAACATCAGAAGTGTTGTAGAGGTCTCACCCTCGGCACTCAATAGTAACACTGCAGAGTCGAGCAATGAAGGGGCGTGATGTGACGTGAGGTGTCGGGTCCTGGTCTTCAATCCCGTTGATCGGGTCTTCTGATAATC
>NC_041390.1:339621333-339633919 GCF_002162155.2 Triticum dicoccoides | reverse complement strand
GCGGGGTAGTCGAGTCAAGTGGGGGGGGGGGTCACTGATGGGTCTCTAACCAACCTATACTAAGCAGTTTAGGATAAGCAGGTAAGGTACAACAGTAGGTACTAAAGCAGGCTATGCATCAGAATAGGTGCAAACAATAACAGTAGCAAAATCTAATGCAAGAATGAGAGAAAGGAATGGGCGATATCGGGATGATCAAAGGGGGGGCTTGCCTGGTTGCTCTGGCAAGGAGGGGTCGTCGTCGACGTAGTCGATCACAGGGGCAGCATCGGTCTCGAGGTCTACCGGAAAGGAGTAACGGAGGGGGAGCACCATAAATAACAGAGCAATCAAAGTATCACAAAATATAACAAGGCAATACGCGGTGCTAGGGGTGACCTAACGCAGTACTAGCCTATACTGGCGAAGGGGGAAACATCTGGGAAAGTATCCCCGGTGTTTCGCGTTTTCGGACAGATGAACCGAAGGGGGAAAGTTGCGTGTTTGCTATGCTAGGGATGTGTGGCGGACGAACGGATTGCGTATCTGGATCCGTCTCGTCGTTCTGAGCAACTTTCATGTACAAAGTTTTTCCATCCGAGTTATGCTTTAATTTACACGATTTTTCAAAGATTTAAACATTTTCTGGATTTACTATCAATTTCGAGAATACAAAGCAGAATTACTTTTTGTACCCACGGACAGCTAGACCTAGAGGCTTACATGTGGGGCCAGGGTCTGAGTTGACCCAGTCAATATTTGACTTGACTGGTCAACTGGTGAACAGTGTTGGTGAGGGCCCAGTTGTCATAGACTCTGTTTTATTAAGCCAATTAATTTGAGATAATCATCAGGGTGGCTCACATATTATTTTCTACTAAACTAAATCAGCAATGGATTAACACTAACTAATCTAGTCTAATTAAACAAGGGCCGGCCGCATTGGATAGTGGCCTGGCCGGCCACAAGCACACACGCATACAACATATCATGGCCGTGGAAGCACAAGAAGGATCCATTCTCCCTCGCGTCGCCCGAGAGGGCGACTCGAGGGCCGAAAACCTAGCCCGCCGCCGCCGTCTCCTCCCCCTCCAACCCACTCCTCGCCGCCGCCTGAGGCAGCCGCCGGCTTCGCCCGGGGCGCTGCTGATGAAGGTGGCGGCGGGGCCTCTCCTGCTGCCTTGCATCTCTCGCGGGGGGCCTCGGAACCCGGGGCGGCGGCCCCGGTGGGATTGGCGCCACCGGATCCTCGGCGCATGGTGGCGCAGGTGCGGGCCGGTGCTCCTCGGTCGTGTGGACGGCGAGGTACCCGGTGGATGCGGGCCAGGGCGTGGCGGCAGCGGCTTCGGCTCCGCGGCTTCAGATCTGGCCACCTACCACCCTCTACGGTGGATTCGCAAGTCCTCCCCCCAGATCTGGCCGGCTCCGTCTTGGACGCCGGTTCTTCGCCGGGTGGGAGTGGGGACCGGAAGATTGCCAGGAGAAATCCCTAGCCGTCCTGTTGGCTGTGACGGCGGCGACGCCCGCGGGCGCCACGCACCTTCTTGGAGGCGCTGGTCAGGTATACCTTCCCCATCCCCTCCCCCTTGCACTCCCGGGTGAAAACCCCAATGCTGTTGGGCGGCGGCGACGCCCTTGGCACCGTATCCTTCTTGAAGGCGCTGCTATGGGAGCAAGGTGGGAATTTGGTCTTCGCTGTGCTGTGTGTGGTGGGTGTCGGCGGCAGCAGTAAACTCCAGCGGTGGTAGTGTCCCCCTGGTTCAGGACATGTCCCTGGCTGCTGCTCCGTAGTTCATCCTGGCAGCTCTCCTCTTGAACTGCCCGAGTCTTTGGTTTTCGGTGATGCTCTGCTCTAGGTGAGAAGTCGACGACAGGTCGCGTTTTCCTAGTCCCAACAATGTGGATGCCATCGGTGCCACTCATCCAGCTTCTAGGGTGAACGTGTTCATTGTCGACGGTTCGGCGCCTTTCAAGCCAGGCGAGGAGGCAGGGGCCTCTTTCGACGATGGATCTGGATGGTGGTGTTTCCCGGCTGGTCCCAGGTGTTGTGGCTATGGCTGCCTCTCTCGGTCATCTGCTCTTCCTCTCCTTCGCCGGCCTCCCCCTTCTCCTAGGCTTCGCGCGTGCAAGAGGCTTTGTCATCTTCAAGCTTGGTGCTTCATGTAAATTTTTTCAGTTTGTTGTATGTCTGGCATGTGAGCTGCTCCCGGCACCATTGTATCTTGCCGTGTTTTCTTTTTCTGGTTTGTGTCGAGGTTGTTCTCCAGAGTTTGTAATCCTGGCCGGTTGATGGCTTTGTTAATTCAAAGTCAGGCTCTTCGCGAGCCTTCGTTCTAAAAAAAAATCATGGCCATGGCCATGTTCAGTAGCAGCAGCATCCGCGGCAATTTGAGCAGCAGCTAGTAGCCATAGTACTGAGGAGCAGCAGCGGCGCGGGTAATCGCAAGCAGCAGTAGGCAGAGGCGCTAGAAGCAGCGGCAACAACAGCAGGCGAGCAACAGCCAGGGAGCAGCGCAGCCGCAAAAACAGAACGCAACAACGCACGCCGAGGGGGAGCGGCGGCGGCACTAACGGCGGGGCGCGCAGCAAGGAACCGGAATAGCAGAAGCAGGGGGTGTGGGCACGCACTGAACTAAGCATACATGAAACATCGACCATGGCGAGCGAGCACGGGACAAGCCAAACGGCGGCCGAATCGAATGGAAAAGCGGGGGAATGAGGAGAGGCGCTCACAGCGGAGGTCGCAGGCGAGCTCGACGAGGCCGGGGTGGATCGGAGCGATGGATCGACGGCGAGGTCGTGCGGCTGTGCGTGGGGAGGAGCCCGATGGCGAGCGCTGGCGGCGGCCTGGAGACGAGCCGAGGGGCGTAGAGGAAGGAGACGACAACGGCGGACCGCCTAGAAGCCGTGGCGTAGCTCGAGGTGGCCGGTGGCCGCGCGATCAGCGAGGGCACAGCTACGATGGCGTCCGGATGAGCTCGGGTTTGAGCAGAAACAGGGCGAGGGGAGGAACTGGGGCTAGGGTTCGATGTGGGTGGAGAGAGGAGGGGCTTGGGGTGCCCTTATCCATCTCGGGGCACCGACGGATGGTCGACACGGGCGAGATCCGCGCATGGACGGTCGCGCGTGGCCGGACAGCGCCATGGCCTCTGCCTCTGTCGAGAGGTGAGGGAAAGGCCGGGGCGGTGGGTCGGGCCTGGTACAGTGCAAGCTGGGCCAGGTGCAAAAAAAAGGGGGGGAGGGGTCGTTCTATTTTTCTTTTTCTTTTATCTTTTATGTTTTGCCTTTTCACTTCTGTTTTCAAATTGCTTGACCACCAAACGACCTTTGTAAAATAAGCAGCTTGTCAAAACCAATACTAGGCATTATGTACTACTGCTACAAAAGTTTGGAGGCAAGATGATCTCATTCAAATTTTATATAAATGAAAATTAGATTAATGGGGCTGTTTGGGCACTGTTTTAAATCCTAGGGCATTTTGGGAAATTTAGGTGATATTGTTTTCCTCAACATAATTACTTAGGAATTATTTGCAAAATTATGAACTATTTTGTTTGCATTTTTGAAGATGTAAATATTTGACTTGCAATTCGAATTTGAATTTGACTTGACTTTTAATCAAGTGGAAATTTGGCAACGTAATCATGATGACATGGCAACCATTAGGGGGAGATTACTGTAGCATGATTCTCGGGGTGTTACAATTACATTTCAAGAACTTTTCCTATAAACTGC
The DNA here is from genome assembly GCF_002162155.2 of Triticum dicoccoides. NCBI lineage: Eukaryota > Viridiplantae > Streptophyta > Magnoliopsida > Poales > Poaceae > Triticum > Triticum dicoccoides. Next base: position 339,630,205 of record NC_041390.1, on the reverse strand, counting down.
ACGAAATTCATTACATATTTCGCACAAACTGTACTAAAACCTACTGTAAACCTAATCTAAACGATCGCCGGGCCTCGACCACCATGTCCGGCCATGAACCCGAGAAAGCGGGCCATTGCCTTTGCCTCCTCCTTATCTGCCTCGATAACCTCCTCCTCCGGAGCACAAGGTTATGAAGATTTCTGCCTCCACGTCACCGTCAAGCGGCTAATCGGTCGCCGATTTTTATCCCACCCAACTTGGCGTCGACTGAGTGGAGGAGCGGTGGCCTTCCTGGGACCAGTGCGGTAGCGACCTACCGTGTACTCTCTTCCTCACTGCCGGCTGCGCCCGCGCACGCGCGCCGGCTTCATGGTCGTGGCGGCGGAGGGCGGCTGGGGGGGAGCCGGCGATCTCCTTCGTCTGCTCCAGCGAGAGTACCTCCAAGAGAGCTTTGGAGCGTGCCCGGAGCGGAACCACCGATGTCCTTCGTCTGCTCCTGCGACAGTACGTCCAAGAGAGCTTTGGAGTGCCCGGAGGCCATGGTTGGAGTGGTGCCAACAAAAGGAAGGGACCGGAGGAGAATGAGTGTGGGTCTTTGGCTATGGCTGGGAGCTAGGTTCAAGTTAATATAGCGGGCGAATGGCAATGAGCCGCGGCAGACGGATGGACGGCTGGCACCGCAGTAGCTTCGTCGGCAGTCGTGGTGTCATTAACGCGGAGCAGTCGCTTGCATCGGGATGCCACGTGGGTGGCGCTCTCTGGGCTGTCGCGCTACTGCAATGCCGGCGCCAGTGAGAGGTCACGTCGGGCATGAATGCGGACGTTGCTTCAGTGACTTAACCGCATGTGCGTTGTCTCACTAAAATGTGGGCCCAACGGGCATTAGGCCCGCATGTCAGTGACACACCAACTGTACCTGTAGTTAAGGTCGGTGAATGAGGCATTGATGTTCTGGAGAGACAGTGATCGTTTCAGGTGGGAAGAGCATGCTAGCGATGGAAGGGGTTTCGGTAGGCCTGGGCGGTCAGACGCTGGCGTGGTGGTAAACTGTGAACTCATGATGACGAGCCTTTGAAGCATATGTGGAACATATTGACAACCAGGCATCCATGCAACCGCTCTTGTCGCCAGCTAGCATTCGACGACCACCATTAGACACCACACAACCATACATAACTTACAAATAATGGACGAATCGATCAGACACACACTCGTGTGCAGTGGCACTATGATCGGTTGCTCACGATAGTACATACTCCGCACCATAGTACCCTCTCTAGCTAGGCTGTTTTATAGATTGTCATTGTGATGGACGATATACATGAGCAAGGCGCCGAGTCATGAGTATGACCATTGGTGTTGAGCCAGGTGAATACATGCTCGGTGTTCGCGGAGGCCTCCAGCAAATGTCTAAACAGTAATGTCACATATGCATAATTTTGGTTTTTATTTCTTTCTCCACTGACAGGTAGGCCCACATAGATAGATAGATAGATAGAGAACATGAGCTGATGAGGCGCATGCTGACTGTTTAACTGGTCAGCCAGAAAAATATGGAGCTATACGCTGAGCCAGTGACCGTATAATCACCATATCTCGTATACAATGATCAAAGTGAGCTATCAATACAAGTTCAATGACCGCCAATGCATTTTACTCGGTAATAAATGACCAGGATTGAAGGGGAATCCAAATTTCTTTCGTCTTCTGTCCTTGAGCTCTTAACAAACCAATGCACTTTACGGTTGTCCGGCCACTCCACCCCAGAGCTGTCACCAAGCGTCGTTCATGCCACCGCACCGCACACTAACTGGTAAGGAAGCGATGGCATCCTGTCGCGCCGAGTTCCTCGCCGCCCACTATCGCACACAGAATGGTAGGCAAGCGGTGGCATCCCACCGTGCCGAGTTCATTGCTGCTCGCGACCTCACACCTGTGTGGGCGGAATTTGAAGCTGCCAAGGCCGAATGGGCGGTAGAGCAAGAGGCGGCCAAAGCGCACACAAGGAGTCAGAAAACACTCAAGAAAAGAGAGGTCCGCCACCGCAAGAAAGAAGAGGACACACGCGCTGCTGTGGAGAGGTCAGTGGAGATCCAAGCACGGTGGGGTGTCACCGACAAAGCCGGGAAGGAGAACGACGGCGTCTGGCCAGCATGTGAGAAGTAGTAGTACTAGTAGGTAGTGTGTGTGTCGGTGTCGCCCGTACGTTTGTTTAATTAATTATGAGCATGTAACAGTACTACTAGTTACTACTGTAGTTTTTAGAGCAAATTACCAGTACATTAGCCTAGACTCAATGGAAAAATGCCTATCATATGCATCAAATAGCATCTATTTCTCTATAGGAATTGAGATGCATGTCATCTCACTTCCTATGATTTTCATATTCTTATAAAATTCCTATCCTATGAACCAAAGGAGGCCTCTGCTGGAGTAACTACTGTAGCTAGCAGTACTGCTGGTACAGTAGTTTTCTTCAAGAAGCGGAATTCAGCGAAGTCATGATCGTTCCTTTGTCTGAGCAACTTCACAGTGGGTAAGGTTGGGCATGTGATTTGATGTCACATTAGTAATTACTGCGGCGCGACGACCGGGGTGACTCTCCCTTGGAGTTCTGCGGGCATGGCAAATGGACCAGGATGGTCGATGTCCCACATGTCGGCGAGCGGAAGTATTCTTTCCGATATCAAGGAGAAACCGCGTGGTATAGTATCACTGGTGATTTATGTTTATTTTTATTTCTAATGAGTGTTGGCGTTCCAACTCTTACAACTAAGGAGTGCCAAACACACGGCACGTGTTGGATGTCGCACATGTCAGCGAAAGGAGTGGGACATGAACAGCATGGTAGAGCGTCTCCACTTCTGGGTCAGACACCACACGTAGTAGTACTACTGTACTAGTGGTATGAACGATACAAAGTGCGACCCGAAGAGAAAGACACGTCTAGTTGGAAGGTCTCGGGGCATACACGTAAACAAATATAAAACCTAATATGTGCCTCCAATTAATATAGTAGTAGTAGTAGTAGAGTACTTAGTCATGTACTCCATAACATCACCGGGCATTGCACGTACAACATTTAGTGGTAGTAAGAGACAAATGCCTATATGCCACGCATGTTCATACTATTTGTGCCTTTCTACTTCACTTACTCGCTACATTACACAGGTTCGCACGTGCACTCCTGGGTACATGTCCGTCTCGTAGTTCTAGTCCCACGTGTTCTTCCTATAGATGGAACGATCCTTGCACGACACGTGCACCTTGATGCTAGATGTGTCGCGTGTTGGCAAAAGGATGAACAAAGCTCACGTAAAAAAATAGAGTGGAAGAACATATATTTCCGAGGACCGAGAAGGAGCAAGTAACCTCGGGGTGGAGCGTCTGCACTCATAATATTTTATATTATTCAGCAATATAAAATCAACCAATCATCTCCACAGTGGACTAGAAGAGTACGAAACACGGCAGCCCACTGTAGTTACATCATACTAGTACATGGCTAACCCACACTATCACCATATTTCTTGGCTTCCGTGCGACACCTATCTCTAGTAATCTAGTAGCCTATATCGCTTCTCCCTCCTCGTCTCTCTCAAAGTGCTACGAGCTGGCGTTTTGCCGTCTATTGAGGTCGGTTAACTCATCACATGTTAGCGACATGCCAAGAGCATTCTAAAAAAATTCTTTTCATGTTCCGTTTTCAAAAAGAAAAAAAAATCCTTTCACATACGAATTTGATTGTATGCTTTGAGCAACTTGCATGTCCTATATTGCTCCTGTTTGGATACTCTAACTTAGTTATAGGTTAGACTAACTCATGACTAACCCTGAACTAACTATAGCCAAAGAGGTGTTTGGGTGACAGGGTTAGATTGACAATAAATGCACTTGATGGAGAGAGAGAAGTGATTTTTCAGTGGTCCCAATGAGAACTATCTCCAGTTAGCACCTCTTGGGTGGGATAGTTTTTTTTGGTGGGTCCGGTGCAACTTGCTCCAATTTAAACCCTCATGCTTGGATACTTTAGGGCTATTTGAGCCCCAACTAGCTCAAACTAACTCTAACCCATGGATCCAAATAGGGCCTATGGCCAGCCTCGATGCGGAGCAGTCGGTGCACCGGGAAGCGGCACACTCTCGGCCGTCGCGTCACTTCAAAGCCGGCGCCAGTGAGAGGTCACCTCCACTCTGGCCAGGCATTAATGCGGCACGGACGCTCCAGGGAGACGCTGACCATTTCACGCCGGAAGCGCGCGCTGGCAAGGGAGTATAGGTTTTGAACTGTTTCATGTGTAGTACTGGTAGCTTGCAAAACTACTCAATTATTGCACTCAGTTTCCTAAGAAATTGTGGTAAAAAACGTTACTCCACAGCCCGCTTCCCTTCTCCTTCCTCTTCCACCGCCCACGCATGTCCGCGGGAAGCGACCAGTCAACCCTTATATAGGAGTGCTAGCACAAAAAGATGCATGCATGACCACTAAAATTTCCAGATTAAAGAGCTGCTCCGGCGGGAGTATGGCGTATGTTGTTACCTTCGGCCGGGCCATGGCTACTGGGCGACGGCGACCAGAGAAGAGGCGGCAGGAGGGGAATGAATGCAGCTACTGTTTGGGTTCGCCGTCCAGCTTAAATAAATGCGCAGCATCACGTGTACCCGCGGGTGCACAAATTGTAACATACATGTCTGCTTAAGTGGGTGTCACGTAACTGGTGTGTGTGTGTGTGATTCTGAGAGACAGAGTGCGTGTGTGTGACTATACTCTTCGGACATGTAGTCAACCTTTTGCATCGGGATATAAGTATAATGGTATTTACTTTAGCTAGTGATTTACGTGGCCATGTTAACGTGGTTGTGTAAAAAAATGCCACTTCATGCTCGTGATTTCCGTTATATAATTACAAGCAAGATGCTCGTGCATTGCACGGAACATCAATATGCATTTTTTTACAAAACACATGTTGTGATTTACCCATGCAGGAGTAATCCCATGTGTAAAAACTAATGATATTTCGAGAATTTTATCGAAAAACTGGTATCTCGAGAACGTCATCGAAAAAAATGAAAGATGAGAGATAAGGTGAGGAGGAGTGGAGCGTGGTGGTGACTGGTGATCGGAATGGGCAAAGGCATGAGGATAAACGGCACGGGCAGGCGGCAGCGGCCACCATGCTAGATTGTTCCGGAGACTTTCTTTTTTAATTGCTCAGCAATGAGGTGTGGGAGATAAGGATGTGGAGAGAGGTGCGGCTATCTTTTGTAAAATTATCATAGTTTGCTTTCTATCCGTCAAATATAGATCAGACGGTCTATATTACAAGATGGCAGGCACACCATCATCGCCAACTCGGTTTTTTATAAGGGTACAGATGATAAGTTTGCTAACTACTAAAGTAAAGTGGAATTTGACCATGTTATACAAGTAAATTAAGGTGATTGTTTATCATACGGGTAAGGGTGGATGAAGGGTGGTAGGAACAAATGCTCCGCCTAGAGCATGCGTGTGTGAGATCGAGTCTGTGTGTGTGTGTGTGAGAGAGAGAGAGAGATGGAGTCTTAGTGTGTGTGTGTTTGTGTGTGGGGGGTGGGTGCATGCGTGCGTGTGTGTGTGTGTGTGTGTGTGTGTCGCGGGGTCCTCGGTGGCGGATGTAATTTAAGTTTGCATGGCTTCATCATAGAGAGGTGATGTGTATGGTAGAGGCCACCAACGATGGGGTGCGAGAGATAAAATGCCCGTAGAGAGGGAAGAGAAGGTGTGTGCGCATGAGACTAGTCGACATGAGAGAACGTGTTTGTTCCAGAGACACCGAGGAAGAGTACTATATATCGATGGTGCATGTAGGCGGGAATTAAACGAAGGGATGGTCTTATTGGTTTCGGGGATATAGGGGAAGAGTGAGAGGGGGGTAGCTACAAGTAGATTGTTAAGTGTGAGTGTGTGTTTTACCCATCCAGGCAGAAGTTATGTGCACACAAGAAGAGAATGATTCGATGTGGCATTAGGGTTGAGGGTAATTAACTATGTATGTAGACATAGAGACCTTCAACGTGCATGTGTGAGAGGTATACATGTATACGTGGGATGTGTGTGTGTGTGCGTGCGCATGATCGAGATAAAAGAAAGAAGACATAAGTCATAAGCTAAGATCAACGACATGGGAGACGGATCGGTATGACAATATGCATGCATGCGAGAATGCAGGGAAGAAGGCCCGACAATCGAGCATGTGTTTTTGTCTTTAAGAGATAGTGGCGTGGGCTGGAGCATGCATCTATGGCGAGCAGAGGGAGTGAGGCACAATGATTATGCAAAAGAGATCAACCTATAAATGAAAGAAGGTTGATCGACAAACATATAAATAGAAAGATAAAGATGCTAGCTAGTGTGTGTTAGACATAGGAGTCGAGTGGATCAGAACGCTGAGTTATGGGTGTGGGTGTGGGAGATATGAAGGAAGGTTGTAGGTGACTCACATACAAACAAATATCGGAGAGAAATGAGATCCCGAGAGACGGAGTTTTGTGTCTGCGAGAGAGTAAGATATTTCAAAACGAGAGTGATAGCTAGAGAAACATATGAGGGGACGCAAGATATCTCTAGGGAGAGAGAGTGTGTGTGAGCGACATACAAGAGAACAATGGAGAAATATGAGACCCTCGGAGACAGAGTTTGTGTTTGTGTGTGAGAAAGAGATATTTCAGAGGAAGAGTCGTAGGTTCTCATACCTACGGAGCGAAAGACATCTCTGTATGAGGGGTGTGCGAGTGGCACACAGGGGAATAGTAGAGAGAAATGAGACCCCGGAAGACAAAGTTTTGTGTTCGTGTGAGAGAAAGAGATTCCACATGGAGAATCATAGTTATAGACACATAGCAGGGAGCGAGATATACTTAGAGAGAGATAGAGTGATGAAGGTCGAGGGAGAGAGTACCATCAGTGTGTTACAAAGATAAAAGATCATTGTCGACATACAGGTAGCACGAGAGATACCCGAGAGACGATGAACACGTATAGGTCTAGAGAGATAGTCCTATATAAGCATGAGTGATAGTTATACGAGACGAATATCTGGATTAAATGGGATTCAAATATTTAAACTGGAGATCACGACATCGATAATATCATAACGCAAATTTGTGTATCAAACATGCATATTCATTTGAATTTGGGGACATGTGTAATGTTATATAGTTTATCAATATTGGTGATCCATAGATTCTTTAATTAGAAACAATGCATGGTTTATATGCAATTAATGTCTAAACGGGATTACACTATATGTTGCATGTGTGAAACACATTATACATGTTTGAGAAGTAAAAAAAACCCGCATGAAACACACATTAATTGGAGACAATTAGCGAGGAATGCATACATTGGATTTCAACATAAAGTGGTTTCAAATATTTGAAAATCGAAATTGATGGATACAACCTTATGAATCTGAGATCATGCCATTTGTAAACCATATTTATGTATAAAGGGTGTTGTGCTTTTGAAAGTATATATAAAAATGATGTATATAGAATTTTATTCCAATCGAAAATAGATCCCGCCCGAAAAAATTAGAATGCAAATGGGATTCGAATTGAGTTGGCACAGTAAACATGCACTCTGCAAAATTTGAACGAAGCGGGGAAAGTCGCAGTAACCGCCCGAAACCAAAATCTGCGAGATGGAAATTACTACTGCCTATCCCTGCCACGCAAAGCCTATCTGCTCGATTTCTATAGGTTTCGATAGGGGTAGGTTTGTAATTTCACTCAAACATGACATAACCGCCTCTCACCTAGATTCATACACGGTGGGCGCCAAAACACAGTGTGTCCTCGGCCGAAATCGACTCCCTCCCTGATTCATACACGGTGGGCGCCAAAAACAAACTCTCGTCGGCAAATACTCGGTGTATGCGAGATTACCCTCCTATCCCCAATCGACTAATATTGATGTGATGTAGGAAATTTGAAACGGGGGCTAAGTTTGTAAATTTCCTCGCATTTGAGACAAGCGCGCCCTGAAGACATGGTTCCCCCTTCCTCTCCACCTCCATTTCCCCATTCGTACTCCGTGGGCACCAAAACACCCTCAACACCCCAACCTCCTCCGTCTGCCACCCCATCCACCGCCTTCCTCCTCCACCATGTTGGAGCTGATACCCCGATGTCGCCGTCCATTACAAGAGATCGACCTCTCTCATCCACGGCTTCGGACCGAGATCCTTGCACCCCATCCTCTCGCTTCATCCCCACCGTCGTCCACCTTGCGGGCGCCGCTCCTACGACCGTCTCATCCATCGCGCCCTGCCGCCACCGTCTACCCTCCTAGATCTGCTTCCATGCCGCCGACAACCATCACTACCGCAGCACCGTCAAATTCTCAGCAGATGCATACATGGCGCCGCACCAGAGGCGGTACTCTTTCGTATCTGCTCAACTTATTTATCGCAGCAAGAAAATAGATCGTCAATGCTTTACTCTGATTTCTTGTCCATCACTTACTTGCTAGTTGAAAGCAAACATTGGTTTTGAAGTTGCCTTCGTCCGGTTTGCACCTTCAGATCCGCCATGGCACGCTCAACACTATACTCCTAATGCTTATGGTTTTCCCCTTTTATATTCCACACTAGTTAAATCACAGTAGAGTAAATTTCAAAATTGGGTCAGTCGATTTTTCAGAGCTCGCTGGAGTTTGCCGGTGCGAACGAAGGGGCTCGGGTGGGGACTTTGGTTGTGGGGGGGCGGTGGGGGGGCCTCGCCGAACGAATAAAACTCGACGCGGGTGGGGTGGTGGTGGGGGTGGCGGAGGAACACAGGCGGTGGGGGCCGGCAGCCCGTGCGGTGTTTTGTATGGGAAGAATCAGAGACGAGGAAGAAGGGTTAGGAGA
>NC_041390.1:339451856-339620693 GCF_002162155.2 Triticum dicoccoides | reverse complement strand
TCCCCTTTTATATTCCACACTAGTTAAATCACAGTAGAGTAAATTTCAAAATTGGGTCAGTCGATTTTTCAGAGCTCGCTGGAGTTTGCCGGTGCGAACGAAGGGGCTCGGGTGGGGACTTTGGTTGTGGGGGGGCGGTGGTGGGGCCTCGCCGAACGAATAAAACTCGACGCGGGTGGGGTGGTGGTGGGGGTGGCGGAGGAACACAGGCGGTGGGGGCCGGCAGCCCGTGCGGTGTTTTGTATGGGAAGAATCAGAGACGAGGAAGAAGGGTTAGGAGACGTAGGATCTTCATCCAACCGCCTGAAATGGTCGACTGACCCAAATGACAAAAGTCACGCGACTTGCATGCAGACATGCCTTTATATTCAGTACCATCATTGTACCTGCTTAGCACTGCTCCTGAATCCATCAAGCTAAACAACGCACCACTCATAATTCCAAACGTGTTGCTCAAGTACGAATCTAATATGATGCTGATATTACTAAAACAAATAACATTTAATTGGTCAGCTAATGTTCCTACTTTACTTTCGAAAAAGGACGTGCACCACATATAGAGAGACAGTAGGGAGTTGCTTTCTTGATGCGCTCTGGTTCATCATATGCGGGCACTACGCAATGAACATTTTATTATCCAAAATCGGTTTGCTCTTCTTTAGCATGTTCCTCTTCCGTTGTTCTTTAATAAGTACTCTCTCTGTTCCTAAATGCAAGTCTTTGTATAGATTCCACCATGGACTACATATGGAGCAAAATGAGTGAATCTACACTCTAAAATGTATATGGATACATCTGTATGTGATCCATAGTGGAAATCTCTACCAAGACTTATATTTTGGAACGGAGGGAGTATGATAGTAGTACAGTATGTTCCTTGTAGTAAAGATGAGCAGGGACATTTGCAGTGTAGAGGTCTATACGGTCGGTTGGTATGGACACTTTGAACTCTTCGGGCCTCTTTGATTCGTAGGATTTTGTAAACATGGGAATAGGATTTGTAGTGGCCTGCCCACTTGAATCCTATAAGAATAGCAAGGAAATGCGGGGAGCTGTGTCGCCTTTGAGAGTTACACTGATATTAATAGTACCGCACCTTTAGTTGAAGAGAGCTAGTATCCGAAGCCTTTCTAGCAGTACCGGCAATACTAGCACATATATTCCAGCAAGTTCCACTTTGATGATTTTCCTCTGATGCTTACGGTTTTCCCATTATATCTACACTATGATCTATGTAGCTACTTTGTGTTGCACTAGCAGCAGTCCACTCTTGAAGCTAAACACTGCAATGACTTACAAAATTGGCACCAAGGCATTGAGTGCCATTCTGGATGCCATGAAACTCATATGCTCCCCACCTATTGATTCTTGTTCACAATATGATCCTAGTGACTATTCTAACCTCGAGGAGTCAAAGGCAGATGGCCTATCCTGTTCACCCATCAAGGTGCCTGTTCTAATTTGGCAAGGTTTTATTGATTTCGCGTATCTTGCATATGTTGTCTTGGATTTCTTCTACTTTGTTGCACTGCCATCTGCTTAGTTTACTCATCATATATGTCGAGATGCCATGCCCATCCATTATCAATACATTTTCCATCTGTCATCATACCATGTTTTTTCACTCAAATGTTGTTCTTGTGCATCAGACATCAAAAAGAAAGAGGGTGATTGCCGAACCTGAAGGAGCACCAGCAAAGTCCTTGAAAAACGTGGTTGTGCCAGAGAAATCAGACAAGATGTAGGACCGACTCCAACAGACTGTATCCATACTTCACTGGCCACACCACTAGCCGCACCACACAGGACCTGCACTCCAGCAAAAGGTATGCCGATTTCAGTTGCCATAGCACCAGCCGTACCATAGAAAAATCCCACTCCAGCAAAAAGTACAGCAAGTCCACCGGCCGAAGACCTATCCCAACTGCAGAGATGCCAATTCCTGCAGATTGGAACCCCATTCCAGTTATTCCCTGTTTAAAAGACAATGCTTTCAATGTTGTTAGGGACTACGTGCATATATTCCCATCATGGGAAGATTATAGTGAAGACAAACACCATTTCCACATCTTCCTATCCCACTTACGTGTAACTGCTATTATTCATGGTGATTATTTTCCAGTTTTCTCCTGATTGAACACATCAATGATTTACATTACATTGTTGTAAGTAGGCGAGGGTCAATCTGGATAGTCATGACGAGCAAAGCTTGCTTGCGCTATTCAAGGAAGCATTGCAGCAGTATTGGTGTTACATCAGGAAATCACACTTTGATGGCAAGTCTATAAACGAATTTCTGGTGAAGTCTCATGTGCTAAATTTAGAAGACATTGAAAGGAAAAACCTTGTTATGCATTGGTCTCGTTCCGAGGATGAGGTATTGTCTATGATATTGCATGATAATTTGAAATTCTACTTTTCCGCATGTGCCTTACGGATCTTTTTTGCAGGAAATCTGCTCGAAAAAGAATTCCAGTTTGAAAAGAATGACAGGATATCACAAATATGTTGCCTGCTGCTTTGCTCTTGTTAGTACATGTTGTCCTATATCACTATACTTGCATACACACCTGGTTTATTATGTGATAGCAGTATGCATGATAGCTTGCTTATCAATTGTTCACTCCTAATTATCTGATCTGTATGAATGGTTACATTAGTGTAGAATATATCCAATGCCAAGAAAATTTTTAGCTCTGCATTGTTCTTGTAAGTACCTGATGTCCTTTATTAGTGTACTTATATTGACACGTAGTTGTTCATGTACCATCACTCTGCAGCTTATTTTCCTTTGCCCTCCATTTTCTACACATAAGATCTATATTTACTCTTACCATAAGGTTGGATAACACCGATGGTACTGAAGAAGTTTAGCTCTGCATTTGCTCTTGGTTGTACCTTTTGCCTGTATCGATGTACTTACATTTATATTTACTTGGTTATGTAGCATCACTCTTCATCTTATCTTAAATATTCCCCATTTTTTCTTATATTGTCACATCTATATTTACTCTTAACAAAATGTAGAATAAAGGCAATGCTTATGAAGAAGATTCTGTGTTAAACTTCTTGAATTCCCCCCCCCCCTCTAGCAGCATGGACAAGGGCTTTATAGAGGCTGCCTTCACCAATAATGTAAGTTTGTCCTTCTCAAGCCTTCAAACTTTGTTGTGTATATTTGGTTAGGCATGACTGCAACAGTTGTTTATCTTTGGTGTTTGCATCAAATTGCATGTTTAAAGTTTATTATGTACTCCAGTTCATAAACAAAACTTTGTCCTTCTCAATTTAAGTTTTTAGTTGTACAACCAAGTTCCTTCTTCATACCATGTAAATTAAACTATACAGAGCAAGTGATCTTATTTTGCCAATCTGAAACGGGATAAATTGACAGCACACTAACCATTGATACTTATGAGTTCTTGATCTGTAATCCAGTGGTGTCGTGAAGCTACCAACTCCTTCATAATGTCACTTCCTTCCATGTCTTGACCTGAGCAATACCATATTGTGTTAATGCTATTTTAAATTGTGTCACTTTATTCGTCAGTAAGAAATGTGATGAATTGTCAGCACTGATACTTATATGTGCAAAACATGTCATCTGTCTGCTTGTTTATCTTTTAGAGTGAGGAGGATATAAGTATCAAATAAGTGCAGTCTCACCAGCTTGCTTAGCTGCTTGTGCTGCAGCTCCCGAGCAGGGCTAACCTTTCTTGAACTCTATTAAAGTGTTGTCGGATTTGTATATTATTTTGTCAGCGTGTTTAGTTGCATTGGTGGCGATCTTTGAAGCCCCGTGTATGTAATTTGCTGTCTGCTTGTGCTTTATTATCATAGTGGCGAACTTTGATGCCCAGTGGATGTAATATGACTTAATTTATTTATTGTATAGTCTAGGTTTTTTTCTTATTCACGATGCTGCAGTTATTTTCTTACGGTACATAATCGGGCCGTCATGCAAATCACCATGTATGATCCGCATCATGGGCCCCGTCATCTTGGTCCGTTAACAGGTCTAAATGTAAACTGGCCCACTAGTAGATTCCGGCCTTTAATAGGCCGAGTAAACCGCCGCCCTATTTTCCCAAGAAAACTCAATGGGCCTTTAGGAGGCTGAAAAGTAGGTTGGGCCTGAAACATGCCGAACAGCTCATGGGTCAGCAGCAGGCCGAAATAGACCCCGGCCCATGAATGTGCCAATCAAATCATGGGCTTATAATAGGCCAAAATTGTCTCGGCCCTTGTTTGGCTCAATCAGATTATCGGCTGAGAGCAGGCCGGATGCAAACCGGGCCGTAGTTAGGCCCAACTATATGACGGGCTTTTAACAGGCCAAAATTAATATAGGGCCGAAATGTTAAACGGGCCCTTAACAGTCCGAAACTAATATCAGGCCGAATTACTAAATTGGCCTTTAGCAAGTGGGCCCAAAAGCATAGCGTCTAGTTGACGGGACGAATCTGATATGGGCTATAATTTAGACCAAAGCCTCTTAAAGGGTCGGACCTGATCTGGGTCGTAATTTGGCCCAGAACATGGTAGGCTTTTAACGGGACGTATCTCATATGGGCCATTATTAGGCCCGGAACGTGGCATGCCATTAATGGACCGGATCAAATATGGGCCGGCATTTGGCCCAAAACATGGCAGCCAGTTAATGGGCTGGCCTACTAGGGTCCTCAAAATCTTGTGGGCCTATAGCTGGGCCGGCCCATTAATGTCGGAGAAATCTCGTGGGCCTTTAGCTGGGCCGGCCCATTATGGTCCGCAAAAATCTTGTGGGACTTCACCTGGGCCGGCCCATTATGGCCCGCAAAAATCTTGTGGGCCTTTAGCTGGGCCGGCCCATTTTGGCCCACAAAATCTTGTGGGCCTTTAGCTGGGCCAGCCCATTATGGTCCGCAAAATCTTGTAGGCCTTTAGTTGGGCTGGCCCATTTAAACTTTATGGGTCACTTTTGGGCCGGTCCACGTGTTAACATATCATAGGCGCATCTCGCCCATTGGATGAGTGACACCTATGCCAACACGGAGCTGACATGTGTTTCCTACAGCCAATGATGATTTTACACGTGGAAAATCCCCATTGGTCCAGGCTGTTAATGGGTTATCAGATCCAACACTAGACCCGATAGCTTAACGGTGTTCCATTACGGTGGATGCCATGTGTCAGTCACCCTTGACGAAAGCACTTCTGTGACGCGTGATTTATCGTCATGGAAGTGGACACTTCCGTGATGATAATTTTGGTAATGTGATGGAACACTTCTACGACAGCACAGGTATGACTATCTTGATTCTGTCATCAATTTGTCATGGATGTACATGTATGACAGAAAACGTGACCTACTGTGACAAACACGTATCATCACATAAGTGTATTTTTTTGTAGTGAAGCGATGTTAAATTATGCACTGACGTACCCGAGGAAATTACCACCAAAATATGAATTATCAAACTCATCCCATGCGCGTAAAGCAGAAGAACCGTTTGCGATGCACACAATCGTTCAAATTGAATGGTCCGGCGGCACCGGGCGCAAAGTTTCCCTCCACATTTCCAGAATTTTGGCCTACCCCCCTTCCCCACCCCCTTTTCTCCCTGACCACAAGTCACATTTCCCCTGTTTCCTCCTTCCTTCCTTCCTTCCTAAGCTATAGCCGCTTCCTCACTCTTGCCGTCTCGCATCCTACTGCCGGGGTCGCCATGATCTTCTTCAAAGACCTCCCCAGCGGTTCCTCCTCCGGCGAAGATTCCTTCACCACCAGGGTATGCCTCTCTTCTCTCTCTTGGGCTATGACTTGGAATGAAGTATTTTTACCCGGCGGTCGATTTGAGTCATGTCTTCCTCTTGTAGCCCCCTAGGACCATCAGTGACAACGAATGGAGCGGGGTGGCTGAAGATCTATTTGCTCGTTGTCACCATCAATCTCCATGCATGAAGCTAGTTGCGTTTGAATCTATGGATGTGGGAGGATGTTTTTGGCATATGCAGAGAAGGTTAGACCCTCTTTCGTTGTTACAAATCATTTGTTAGATGTGATTCAGACACTTCACGGTCCCAACCCATTCATACCACATCTTCAACCAAACGCATTCTAAGACAGTGTCACAGTTTGTACCTAGTATCTAAAATTGTTGCCATCTCATCAGCGGTGCCATTAGAAAATTATTTGGCACCGCTTCAGCAGTTTATGCAGCCAACTTTGGTCCACACATCCGAGCAGCCAAGCAGTAAAATACTAAATCTTTATGGCACGAAGGAATTGGGCATCAGAGCAACTACATGCTCCGGAGTCCGGGTCCCTGATTTTTTTCTGCTGCATCGGCTCGCCAGTGCAGGGCACCGGTGTGAGATGTAGCAATAGTTGTCTTTCCCGAGTTTTCGCATACATAGTGGACGACCTTAGTGCTATTAGTTCTATGTTACTAAATTGGTGCGTGTACACACCTGTTAGTATCAATTTGCTACCATCCAGACACTGTCGCTACGCTGTTGCAGTTATATTTACCTTCCTCATAAAATGTTCAATTTGTTATTTATTGTACATGAGTAAGAACTTGTAGCTATTGTAGTTAATTATAGCTTCTGATGTTCCAGAATTTGGTTGTTGTCTCAGTAGTAATTAATTCATTTTCACATTGATATTTTTGAGAAGATATGTCATAATTAACATGTTTCTTCAGTTTTTCAAAATAAGCATTGGTTATTTTCTATGTTGCTATAAACCCATCTCCCCTACAATTGTTACTGATCTAGTTTTAAATATTCTAGGATGAACGGAAGTGTTCTTACTTGGAGTGGGTTGATCAAGAGTGGCCACAGTCTTTCAAGATGTGCCTAGTGAAGCTCTGAGCATGTATGAGGAAGAGAATAGACGTAGGCTTAGAGAAACTATTGTCAACGCTGAAGAATATTTGAAGATGCGGGATAAAAAGTGGAAGGTGGAGAATGAGCTCACATTTTTTAAATCAGACTTTGCTAAGATGGTGTTGGCGAAGGAGGAGGCACTTTCCCAGTTGGCCCGTGCAAAACAGGTTCTTACTGAACTAAAAGCAGAGGTGGATAAGACGAACCTGGATGATCTCGATTAGGGAAATGAATATATTGTTCTAAAGAAATTGAACTAGCTATATGTTGTACTGTGATGTTTTCATGTAGCTATCGTGCTATGATGTTATAATATATTTATGTGCATGATATGAAATTGGCAAGCAGCTGTACGATATGAAATGTGAATTTGCGTAATACTGGAATTATTAATTGTAAACTAATAAACCTGCTAAATGTGTCATGGAACTTTGCAAATAGTTCTAGCAGTAAAAGTGCTTGTGATGGATAGCCCAATGCCACACAGTTTTCTTCATCAAATCGTGTGTGATGTAGTTGATAAAAGCAAACAGTTAACCAAGGCAGAGCGTGTGTGATAGTTACACCTTTCACACACGATCCTAGACATAAAACTGTGTGGGGTGTACATACGAACGGAAACGTTTTCCCTGGATTGACTATGTGGGATGTACATAAGAACGGAAACGTATTCCTTGTATTGAGTGTGTGTGATATACATACGAACGGAAACGTTTTACCTGGATTGACTGTGCGGGATGTACATAAGAACGGAAACATATTCCTTCGATTTACTGTGTGTGATATACATACCTATGGAAATGTTTTTTTGGGATTCACCGTGTGGGATGTACATACCTACAG
Organism: Triticum dicoccoides; assembly: GCF_002162155.2. Lineage (NCBI taxonomy): Eukaryota > Viridiplantae > Streptophyta > Magnoliopsida > Poales > Poaceae > Triticum > Triticum dicoccoides. The sequence continues at coordinate 339,612,977 of NC_041390.1, read as the reverse complement.
AAATGTTTTTCTAGGATTCACCACGTGGGATGTACAAACCTACGGAAATGTTTTTCTGGGATTCACCATGTGGGATGTACATACCTACGGAAATGTTTTTCTGGGATTCACAGTGCGGGATGTACATACCTACGAAAATGATTGGGTTTCTATGCCTCGCCCGATCGCACACAAACTTATTTGGTGTCCCAGGAGGACCTATTCCCGACGATTTCTGGGTCGTGTGGGAAGGACCCCCCCTATCGCCCACACTCACTTGGCGACGGTTCCAAATGCTGTCACGGAAAGGGGTTATAAACCATTTATATAGCACCAACATGTACTAGTGTCTAGTCCAGAAAAAATCTCCAAAAAGTTTCACTGTGTTTGGACTTTGTTTGGTATTAATTTTCTGTGAAGTAAAAAACAAGAAAACAATAGCAATTGGCACTGGGCACTATGTCAATAGGTTAGTCCCAAAAATGATATAAAGTTGCTAAAATGATTGTAGAACATCCAAGAGTGATAATATAATAGCATGGAACAATAAAAATTATAGATACATTGGAGATGTATGATAGATCTATTTGGTGCTAATGATGTTGTGCTTGCATGGATTAGGACGTTTGACTAGCTCCCACACATTATTGAGCTCAAACTGTTCACGCTCTTCTTGCATAGCTGGAATCCATCCAGGTTCCATGAAAGCTTCATCAAATTTTGTGGGTTCAGATATGGAGACGAATGCAAAGTGCCCATAAAAGTTTGCTAGACGCGTGGTGAGAGGGCCTGGTACATTGATGTTGTCAAGAATCTTCTCAATTTTAACTTCATTGTCCACACGAGGGTGAATAGGGAAAAGACATTGTTGTGGCTGAGCATTGTCTTCATTGCTAGCAGCATTTTCTTCAGTTTTAGCATTATCTTCAGGCTGAGCATTGTCTTCACGCTGGACAAGATTAGGTATCATCACCTTCTTCCTCGGTGGGTATGATTTCGGTAGTACCCATCAGCTTTGATGGGTGCTCTCTTTGCGAGTCTTTAGTATCATCATACCACACATCTTTAGTTTCAACCACTTTATACTGAAAGAGGTTGAAGACTCTGTAGGTGTGCGAATCCTTTCCATAGGCAAGCATAAAACCCCCATGTGCTTTCGGTGCAAATTTGGAAGTGTGATGTATATCTCTTATACAACACCTAGCACCAAATACATTGAAATAACTTACATTTGGCTTCTTACCATTGATTAGCTCATATTATGTCTCTTCAAGAACTTGTGAAGATATACTCTGTTGATGATGTGGCATGCAGTATCAATGGTTGCAGGCCTCTTGTATTCGTCAAGCATAGTACAGGCCATCTCAATGAGAGTTCTGTTCTTACACTCCATGATGCCATTCTGCTGAGGAGTGTATGGAGCATATAGCTCATGGGTGATGCCAAGTACATCAAGGTAGGTGTAGAGCCCAATGTTCTTGAACTCAGTGCCATTGTCACTCCTAATGTGCATGATCTTGATGCCATAGTTGGTCATGGCACGGTTGGCGAACCATCTGAAGACATCATGCACTTCAGTCTTATACAAGATTATGTGCACCCAAGTGTATCAAGAATAATCATCAACAATGAAGAAGCCATAGAGATGTGCAATAGTAGTAAGGGTAGAGTAGTGAGTAGGGACAAATAACTCCATGTGCAACAGCTCGAAGGGACGTGTAGTCGTCATGATTGTCTTTGAGGGATGCTTGGCCCTAGTCATCTTCCCGACTTCACAATCTCCACACTGATGATCCTTCTTGAACTTTAAGCCCTCGATCCCAATGATGTGCTTCTTCTTCACAAGGGTGTGCAAGTTCCTCATGCTAGCATGCCCTAGCCTTCGATGCCAAAGCCAGCACACATAAGCTTTTGCTATAAGACATGTGGCTAGCTGTGTTCTTGTGGAGAAATCTACCATATACAAGTCACCTCTTCGATCACCTTTGAAGACTTGAGTTTTGTTGAAAGTCATAAGCACAAGGACAATCATATGAATATCACAAAGCATTAAGACTAGCATTAGGTTGAATCCAGGGGATTCGATAAGCATCACTTTATCCATGTGTCGATCCTTTGAGATTGCAACCCTACCAAAACCCAATACCTTGCTTTTTCCAGCGTCAGCAAATGTAATATGACTTTGTGTGGAAGGACGTAAGGTTGAGTCCATCAATAAGCTTCGGTCACCTGTCATATGGTTGGTACAACCACTTTCCAGGATCCATTTAGTAGCTTTCAGGAGTGTACCCTACATTGAAGTTAGTAGGATAGGCTTCACCAAGACAATTGTGAAGTAAAAACATTTGACGACAAATGCTTTCATGAAAAGCAAGTTTCTTGGAGGATATTGAGGGAGTCCTGGACTAAAGGGTCCTCGGGCGTCCAGCCTGTTATCTTGGGCCGGACTGATGGGCTGTGAAGACATTAAGGCCGAAGACTGTACCTGTGTCCGGATTGGACTCTTCTTGGCGTGGAAGGCAAGCTTGGCGATCGACTATGAAGATTCCTTCTTATGTAACCGACTCTATGTAACCCTAGATTCCTCCCCCCCCCCTGGTGTCTATATAAACCGGAGGGGTTAGTCCGGAAAGGATATATTCATTACCATAGTAATATAGGCTAGGCCTCTAGGGTTTAGCCATTACAATCTCGTGGTAGATCACCTCTTGTAACACTCATATTCATCAAGATCAATCAAGCAGGATGTAGGGTTTTACCTCCATAGAGAGGGCCCAAACCTGGGTAAACATCATGTCCCCCATCTCCTGTTACCATCGGTCCTAGACGCACAGTTCGGGAGCCCCTACCCGAGATCCGCCGGTTTTGACACCGACATTGGTGCTTTCATCGAGAGTTCCACTGTGCCGTCAAAGAAAGGCTTGATGGCTCGCCTTGTCCTTAAAGACAACATCACGTCCGGGGGAGCTCTGGCCCCAGGCCAAACCCTCCGGCTGGGCGGCTTCACTATGATCGCCCGTTCGGCCGTTGAGCCGATGATGACCTCTCGGGCCATCAAAAAACCCCTTCGCATTAACTCCGAGAACTCCAAGCATATGGATCCGGCAGAATTTTCATCTTTGAAAGAACTCCTAGATCGCATTGCCGCTTTGGCAATCGCCACAGACTACGATCGGATCGGGCCTAAAACCGATCAAGGTGAAATCAAGGCCCCACCGGTCACCCACTAGATTGCGGTGGTCGTGGAGCAGGACAGCAAGTCTTCTTCTATATCAAAGACGGAATATGTTTGAATCGCCGTTCAGGAAGAGCCGAATACTCACCTGCGAAAGGATGCGACCAGCCCTCCGAACATAGCATCGGACGGCGGTCCTAAACAATCGAAAGATATTCTGGAACCCGGACTGTTAAGCCTGGAAGGTCGTCAGACTCCGGATAATCGATCAGGTCGGGGTTCGGATTTAATTCCACCCACCCACCCGGACATAGACGCTCTCATAAGCATAAAACAGCAGTCTCGGGAAATGGTCCACCACTTCTATGCCAGATTCCTCCTTGTCAAGGACAAGGTAAAAGATTGTCATGACAAGGATGCAATATCAGCGTTCTGCAACAATTGCGCAGACGAAGGAATCCTCAATGCCATCAATCGTCGCCGCATACTGAAATTGACTGACTTAGCAACCATCATACAAAAGTATACCGCGATGGAGAGCGCCTGGAAAACTCGGGCAGCTCACTGGGAACCGTCGGTCCCAACTCCACTCCCCCTACAGGCGAAAAGGGTGCACCATTGTGGCACACCCAGTCCAACAGTCAAGAAACACAAAACCGCTATGCGGCATGGCACCGTTCTGGAGGGGTGGCTCGATGGCCCATGCAAAATACATACAACACCAGATACCGTGGCAACCCACAGCCTTAGAGCATGTTGGATACTACGACAGGTAGCCAAGAGCGGCGAGGACATCCTTATCAAGGACGACCTAGAACAGCATCCCCCGGAAGACGATAACTCAAGAGTATTGATGGTCTTTGAGACATTCGCTTCAACCAACAAGCGCAAAAGGTCCCTTCACGAGCTCGCCAAAGTTTGCCAACTTGCTACAATAAACCCTCGAACAACAGGGCTATAATATTCAACGCCGATGATGAACCAAAGTACAAAACAGTACGAGCGCCAGCCGCGTTAGTCCTCAGTCCCATCGTGGACGAGTTTCGACTTACCAAGGGCCTCATGGACGACGGCAGTGGACTAAACCTCATTTATGAGCACACACTCCATAAAATGGAAATAGACATGAGCGGTGCGCGGGCAAAATCACACCTGATGTAGTATTCGGCACGCCTGAGAACTATCGGTCCGAAGAAGTAACTTTCCAAGTGGCCCCTTTCAGCAGCGGATATCACGCCCTTTTGGGGAGGGATGCTTTTACACGCTTCCAGGACATACCCCACTACGGGTATATGAAGCTCAAAATGCCCGGACCAAACGGTATAATCACTCTCGTCAATGATCCGGACATAGCACTCCACGCTGAAAACAAAACCGCATCCCTGGCCCTGGAGGCGCTATCTGAAGCCCTCGCGGTCCAAGAACTAACCGCACTACGCTCCATGGTGGGTCGGGACGACATGATCCTCGACAAATGCCCTAAATCCACCTCCTTTAAACCAGCAGAAGAAATTGTCAAATTCCAGGTCCACCCAACGGACCCCAAGAAGACAGTGTCTATCGGAGCTCAACTGAACCCAACAGTTGACACCGCACTACGAGAATTCCTGCGCGAAAACTAGGACATATTCGCCTGGCACCCTTCAGATATGCCAGGGATCCCACGCGAGTTGGCCGAACATAGCCTCAATATATTAAAGGGATTTAAACATGTTAAGAAAACACTGCAGCGCTTTTCCGAACCCAGGCGATAAGCCATGGGGGAGGAGCTGGCCAAAATCATCGAGGTCGGATTCATTAGAGAAATAAAACATCCGGACTAGCTGGCAAACCTGGTGATGGTACCAAAGAAGGACAAATCCTGGCGCATGTGCATCGATTTCAAAGACCTCAACAAGGCTTGCCCCAAGGATCCCTTCCCCCTCCCCCGCATTGATCAAATCATCGATGCCACCGCACGACACGACTCACTGTGTTTCCTCGATGCATTTTCTAGATACCATCAAAACAAAATGAAGGAGTCCGATCAAGCCGGAACAGTATTTATCACCCTATATGAGCCATTCTGCTTCAACACCATGCCCTTTGGGCTCAAGAACATCGGCGCCACATACCAATGCATGATTCAAACATGCCTGTAGAAACAGATCGGCAAAATAGTAGAAGCTTACGTCGATGATGTCGTCATCAAAACTAGGCACGCCGAAACACTAATAGACGACTTACGTCTTACATTCGACAACCTCCAGGCGTATGACATTAAGCTCAACCCGGAAAAGTGTGTCTTCGGCATCCCCGCTGGAAAACTGTTGGGCTTCATCATCTCCAATAGAGGAATTGAAGCAAACTCAGTCAAAATCCGAGCTCTGTCACAATTGGCTAAGCCAACAGACCTTAAACAAGTTCAAAAGCTTGCGGGTTGCGTAGCAGCTCTAAGCCGTTTTATTTCCAGATTGGGAGAAAAGGTGTAACGCCCTCGATGCGGCTATAGCTCCCACGTGTCAAGGCACGACTTAGAGACATAACCGCATTGAAAGCAATGTCGCAAGTTAGGCAATCTTCACAACATCCCATGTAACATAAATAATAAAGGGGAGAAAACATAGTTGGCTTACACTCGCCACGTCAATCAAGTACATAAAAATAGCATTACATCATTCAAACACTCATGGCCCGACTACGGTGCCAAAATAAAAGATAACCCAACAAGCGACACGGTCCCGATCACCCCCAACTGGGCACCACTACTGATAATCAGGGAAAGACATGTAGTAACATTGAGAGTCCTCGTCGAACTCCCACTTGAGCTCAAGCGCATCACCTGGAGCGGAATCATCAGGCCCTGCATCTGGTTTGGAAGTAATCTGTGAGCCACAGGGACTCAGCAATCTCGCACCCTCGCGATCAAGACTATTTAAGCTTATAGGTAAGGCAAGGAAAAATATATGTGGAGCTGCAGCAAGCGACTAGCATATATGGTGGCTATCCTGTTCGCAAAAGAGAGCAAGAAGAGGAGGCAAAGCGCGAACGAGAAACTAGAGGACAACCTGCACAAGCATTACTCCAACACCGTGTTCACTTCCGGGACTCTGCCAAGAAGAGACCATCACGGTAAGTCACACTGTTGATTCATTTTAATTAAGTTAAGGTTCAAGTTATCTACAACCGGACATTAACAAATTCCCATCTGCCCATAACCGCGGGCACGACTTTCGAAAGTTTCAAATCCCTGCAGGGGAGTCCCAACTTAGCCCATGACAAGCTCTCACGGTCAACGAAGGAATAGACCTCCTCCCGAGACGTTCTGATCAGACTCGGTACCTCGATTCTTCAAAACACTTTGACAGGTTAAAACAAATCCAGCAACACCACCCAGATGTGCCGACAAATCCCGATAGGAGCTGCACATATCTCGTTCTCAGGGCACACCGTATGAGCAAGACGTCGGGTAGGCCAGCCCAGAGTTGCCCCTGGTAGCCCCGGACATCGCTCGGTTGGACCAACACTCAGAGGAGCACTGGCCCGGGGGGTTTAAAATAAGATGACCCTCGGGCTCCGGAAACCCAAGGGAAAAGAGGCTAGGTGGCAAATGGTAAAACCAAGGTTGGGCATTTCTGGAAAAGCTTTAATCAAGGCGAACTATCAAGGGGTTCCCATTATAACCCAACCGCGTAAGGAACGCAAAATCCGGGAACATAACACCGATATGACGGAAACTAGGGCGGCAAGAGTGGAACAAAACACTAGGCGAGAGGCCGAGGCTTCCACCCTTTACCAAGTATATAGATGCATTAAGATAACAAGGCAATATAATGATATCCCAACAAGTAAATAATGTTCCAACAAGGAACGGTCTCCAACCTTCACCTGCAACTAGCAACGCTATAAGAGGGGCTGAGCAAAGCGGTAACATAGCCAATCAACGGTTTGCTACGACATGGTGGGTTAGAGGTTTGACATGGCAATTTGGGAGGCATGATAAGCAGTGGTAGGCATCGTAGCATAGGCATAACAAAAGAGCGAGCATCTAGCAAAGCAAAGATAGTAGTGATTTCGAGGGTATGATCATCTTGCCTGCAAAGTTGTCAGAGTTGACTGGATCCTCGAAAGCAAAATCAACGGGCTCCTCGTTAGCGAACTCGTCTCCCGGATCTACCCAAACAAGACAAACAAGCAACAAGGACACAATCAACCACGTGCAAGCTCAAACAATAAGATGCAAAGATGGTATGCTATGCGGGATGCGATGCAGGATGCGATGCAGGATGCATATGCAAGATGTGACAGGGAATGAATTAACGTGACCTCAACATGGAAATCCAAGTGTGCCACTGGAAAGATGAGAAGAAAATTCTTGAAAACGATATAAAGAACGCGGGAATCGGAGTTACGGTTTGGAAATGGCAAGCGATTCAAATATGACCATGTTCTGCGATTTACAGCAAGTAGCCATCTAAATGCAACAAGATGAACATGCTACAGCACCCAAACATGGCATCAAAAAACATGGCAGGGATCCATTCATGGAGTTTAACAAAAGTCTAGCACTGAGCTACGGCCAATTAATCCATTAACAGGTTCAAACAAGCATGACAAAAATGCATTTGACAAACAGATTTCAGACTTAGTAAATTAACACTTGTCTGGAATTTCAGATCAGATAGCACTCTTTGGAGCATGAAAACAATATTCTACAGGACCTGAACATGGCAAAGTAAAACATGTCATGGAGATACTCAAAGAGCTTAACAAAAGTCCCTTATTGACCTTGAGCCAAAAGGGATCAGAAAATACAATTACAAGCATGTGAATATGGCAAAAACATAATCAGTTCTTAGACTTAGTGAAAACTGGAGCATGCTGAAAACAGATATCAAGTAGGCATGTTTACGAGCTCGATGCACTCACTATAGAGCAAGTCATGACAATCTAAGCATACACCCATCAATAATACACAAAATTTAAGCTAGACATGGCAATAACAATACCATAGCATGCACGGATCAACTACAACATCATCGGAAAAATTGCTAACAAGTAGACAATCTGCCCAGATTCACGAAATGACAAAAGTAGAGCTCGATTGACTCAAGCTAGAGTGCTCCATAATTGCAAACAAAGACATGAATGGATAGAGCACTACAAGATCAACAAAACATCCTTACTGATCATCCTCAAAAGAGGCACAGATCACTAGGAAACAACAAGAACATATGGCCAAATGAGATAAACAGTCCAAGGACTTAGTGGAAATGCTAAGTCCCCGAAATCAGCATTAACAAATGCCTCACTTTGCAAGCTTGTGCTAGTCACCACACACATCACAAAAATACATGGGTTGCACCTCTGGAAAGATGGCAAAACCCTTAACAAAACATATGTAGAGCTCATGGGCATATCATGCACACAATAATCATGGCAAAAATGACAAATAACTAATTGGAGCAGCAGATCTGACAAATATCTCAAATAGCACTCTTCTAACAGCATTTCGGGTATCAAGATGAACTCGAATGAAAATGATGAAATGAGATGAAATGATGTACTCTCTGAGGCCAACATTTTGATATGCTATATGCCCAAAACGGAGCTACGGATGCGGAGTTATAGCATGATGAACAGGAGCAAATATTAGGGTTTCGGGCAAAGAAAGTCAACCGGATCCGATCCAGATCTGGATCCGGCGCGGGTGGCACTGTAGCAGGGGCGCGCGTCCCGAGGATGACCAGCCGGAGTTCGCTCGAGCCCGCCGGAGACGTCGTCGGCCGGAGCGGGGAGGTACTTGGGGCGTGGGAGGAGGAGGCCGGAGAGAGGCCGGAGCTCCTCGGGCGTGCGGCGGCGCGGGGGCGTCGGGCTCCGGCGGCCGGAGCTGCTGGGTCGGGTCGCCGGTGACCTGGCGCGGCGGCCGAAGGGCGCCGACGACGGAGAAGAAGGCGGCAGGCGAGGAGGCGCGGGCGGCGGGGAAATGGCAGCCGATCGGCGGCTCCCTGGGCCGCGGGGGCTCGTAGCGGGCCGCGCGGGCCGGCGTGGCTGCGGGTGGTGGCGCGCCATGTGGCGGCCCCCGGTTTGTTGCGGGCAGCGGCGGCGAGGTGTCCGAATTAGGCGGCGGACATGTCCGTCGGCGGCGGGGCGATTTTAGGGTTTCCGGGGAGAAGGAGATCTGGATTTCGGGGGGTTCTATTTATAGGCATAGAGGGACCTAGGAGAGTCCAAATGAGGTACGGTTTTTGGCCACGCGATCGTAATCGAACGCTCTAGATGATGGAGAGGGTTTAGGTGGGTTTTGGGCCAACTTGGAGGGGTGTTGGGCTGCAACACACACGAGGCCTTTTCGGTCCCTCGGTTAACCATTGGAGCATCAAACGAAGTCCAAAAGGTACGAAACTTGACAGGCGGTCTACCGGTAGTAAACCAAGGCCGCTTGGCAAGTCTCGGTCCAATCCGGAAATGTTTAATCCCCACACACGAAAGAAAGGTAGAAATGACCACCGGAGGAGAACGAAGTGCCGGAATGCAAAACGGACAACGGGGAAAATGCTCGAATGCATGAGATGAACACGTATGCAAATGCAATGCACATGATGACATGATATGAGATGCATGACAACGACAACAACACACACAGACAAAAACCCGAACCCGAGAAAATAAAATAACTTAACGCTGGAAACGGCAAGAGTTGGAGTACATATTGGGTAAATCACATCCGGGGTGTTACAACACTCCACCACTACGAAAGATCTCGTCCCGAGATCTAGGACTGAAAGAACACCGGGTACTCAGAACGGAGGTGATCCTCGCGTTCCTAGGTAGCTTCACGGTCAGAATGGTGTGACCATTTGACTTTGAGGAATTTGATTGACTTGTTGCGAGTCTTGCGTTCAGTCTCTTCAAGAATAGCAACTGGGTGCTCATGATAAGAGAGATCTTCTTGGAGCTCAATGTCCTCGAAGTTGACGGTGCGGTCAGGAGTCTTGAAGCACTTTCGGAGCTGAGAGACATGGAACACATCATGAACATTTGCAAAGTTTGAAGGAAGCTCGAGTTGATAGGCGAGATCGCCTCTCTTGCTGACAATCTTGAAAGGTCCCACGTATCTAGGGGCAAGCTTCCCTTTGATACCGAAGCGACAAGTACCTTTCATTGGAGAGACGCGGAGGTAAACATGATCTCCGATCTCGAAAGCCAAATCACGGTGCTTACTATCATAGTAGCTCTTCTGGCGGGATTCGGCTGCTTTGAGGTTATCTCAAATGAGTTTGCACATTTCCTCTGCCTCTGTGATTAAGTCATTACCCAAAAGCTGACGTTCACCGGTTTCAGACCAGTTAAGAGGAGTACGGCACTTCCTGCCATACAGAATTTCAAATGGGGCCTTGCCCGAACTTGCTTGAAAACTGTTGTTGTAGGAGAATTCAGCATAAGGAAGACAATCCTCCCACTTCATGCCGAAGGAGATCACACAAGCCCTGAGCATATCTTCAAGAATCTGATTGACACGCTCGACTTGACCGCTAGTTTGAGGATGGAAAGCTGTGCTGAAGTGGATGTTGGTGCCCATGGCCTTCTGAGAAGAATCCCAAAACTTGGAGGTAAAGATGCTGCCATGGTCTGAAGAGATCACTTGTGGAATACCGTGCAGAGAGACAATCCGAGAGGTATAGAGTTCCGCCAATTGAGCTGCAGTGATTGACTCTTTGATAGGCAGAAAGTGAGCCACTTTGGTGAGTTTGTCGATGACAATGAATATAGCATCATTGCCACGCTTGGACTTTGGAAACCCAGTCACGAAGTCCATTTCAATGTTGTCAAACTTCCATTCTGGAATGGCAAGAGGTTGGAGGAAACCAGCTGGCCTTTGGTGTTCTGCCTTCACTCTTCTGCAGACATCACACTCATTCACGAATTGAGCAATCTCACGCTTCATTCGAGTCCACCAATAAGCCTGCTTGAGGTCCTGATACATCTTCGTGCTCCCAGGGTGGATGGAGAGGAGAGAATTGTGAGCCTCGTTCATGATCACTTTACGGAGGTCACCTTTGGGCACAACAATACGATCCTCAAAGAAGAGAGTGTCCTTGTCATCAAGGCGGTAGCACTTGTACTTGGGTTGACTCTTGGCAATCCCAATCTTCACCTTTTTCACCATAGCATCAAGAAGCTGGGCTTGGCGAATCTGTTCTTCCAAGGTAGGAGAGACTTGAAGGTTGGCGAGGAAACCTTGAGGAACAACTTGCAGGTTAAGCTTGCGGAAAGCTTCACAAAGCTCGGGTTGATACGGCTTGAGAATCAGACTGTTGTAGTAAGCCTTTCTGCTCAATGCGTCAGCAATCACATTGGCCTTGCCTGGAGTATACTCGATACTCGGATTATACTCTTGAATCATTTCGACCCATCGAGTTTGCCTGAGGTTGAGATTAGGCTGAGTGAAGATGTACTTGAGACTCTTGTGGCCGGTGAAGATGTCCACTTTTCTTCCCAATAAGAGAGAGCATGCACAACTGCCGCCAACTCGAGATCATGAGTGGGGTAGTTCTTCTCATTGGGCTTCAACTGGCGAGAGGTATAAGCAACAACTTTCTTCTCTTGCATCAACACTGCGCCAAGACCTTGGAGAGAGGCATCACAAAAGACCTTGTACGGCTTGGATTCATCAGGCGGAGTCAGAACTGGAGCAGTGATCAATTTCTCTTTCAAAGTGTTGAAAGCAATGTCACACTCCGGAGACCAAACGTACTTGACGTGCTTCTGGAGAAGATTAGAGAGGGGCTTCGCGATCTTAGAAAAGTTTTCAACGAATCTTCGACAGTAGCTTGCGAGACCGAGGAAGCTACGGAGTTGCTTCACGTTCTGAGGAGGTTCCCAATTCACAATTGCAGACACCTTCTCAGGATTCACCACGATGCCCTTGGCAGAGATGATATGACCAAGATAAAGAACCTCATCGAGCCAAAATTCACACTTGGAGAACTTGGCGTAGAACTTGTGTTCCCTCAGCTTATCGAGTACCAAACGCAAGTGCTTGGCATGATCTTCCTTGTTCTTCGAGAAAACCAGAATGTCGTCGAGATAGACCAAAACAAATTCATTGGTGTAGGTGTTGAAGATGAAGTTCATCATGCGAGAGAAAGTCGGAGGAGTGTTGACGAGGCCAAAAGACATGACAGTGTATTCGTATGAACCATAGCTTGTCCTGAAAGCCGTCTTGGGAATATCTTGCTCACGGATTCGAATCTGATGATAACCCATACGGAGATCAATCTTGGAGAATACTTGGGCACCTCTGAGTTGTTCGAACAGCTCGTTGATGTTGGGAAGTGGGTATTTGTTCTTGATGGTCTTCTTGTTCAATGGACGGTAATCAACACAAAGCCGGTCCGTTCCATCCTTCTTCTTCCCGAAAAGAACACCACAACCCCACGGAGAAGAACTAGGCTGGATGAGACCCATTCTCTCTTGAATATCGAGTTGCTTCTTCAGCTCCTTCAACTCTTCAGGTTCGAGCTTGTAAGGATGCTTGCACACAGGTTCCTTGCCAGGCTCAAGATCAATAACGAATTCAACTGGCCGGTGCGGAGGCATTCCTGGAAGCTCTTCTGGAAAGACGTCTTGATATTCGCAAACGACTAGAATTTGCGAGATAGCATCGAGTTCACCCTTCTCATTGAGAGAAAACAGACGGATGGTATCATCACGAGCGGCAAAGACAATTACATCCTCAGACGAATGAGTCAATTGAATCTGCCTTGCAGCACAATCAAGCTGAGCCTTGTGCTTAGAAAGCCAATCCATTCCAAGAATAAGATCAATATCCGAGTCACCAAGAACCGTAGGAGAAGATAGAAACTTGTAGTCACCCAAGGTGATAGTAACATCCGGAGCAATGGAGTTAGCATGCATGCACCTACTGGGGGAGACAACTGCTAATGGACTAGGCAAAATTTGCAAAGCCAAACCATGCTTAGATGAAAACAGTCTCGAGATGAAACAATGCGATGCACCCGTGTCAAAAAGAACTTTTGCAGGAATATCGTTAACTGGAAGGTTACCCATAATCACATCTGGCGAGTCCTCTGCCTGAGCTGCGTTTAGCAAATTGACCTTGGCGTGCTTGGGGTTATGCTTGACCACAACTGTACTTGCCGATCTCACAGGAGGAGGAGGAGGAAGACGCCTCTGATTGAAGCACTTGTTGGCATAGTGACCCTTCTGTTGGCACTTGTTGCATGTGACCTCTGAAAGAGGATGGTGATACGGAGCACTCGATCTTGGAGCTTGAGACGAAGTCTTGTTCTGAAATCCAGGGTTGGGTGGGTGGGAAGATCCACTGCCACCTTTGCTCTTCTGCTAATATGGCTGACGGAACGGAGGAGGAGGAAGCCAATATTTCTGCTGCTAGCCACTTGAGTAGAGGAAGAAGGAGTAACATTTGTGACTCGCTTCTTGGAAGCATCACACCTCAGTTGAGCGGCCTCTTGCTTCAATGCCATGTTGTAGAACTCATCGTACCTCAAAGGCTCAAAAAGAACAAGAGCGAGCTGGATTTCTTCTCTAAGACCACCTCTGAACTGGTATATCATGCTCTTCTCATCAGGGACGTCCTGCTTAGCAAAGCGGACGAGCTTCTGAAACAACTTGTTGTAGTCATAGACAGACAAAGAGCCTTGCTTCAGGTTGCGGAATTCCTCACGCTTGCTTTCAACCATGCTCTGAGGGATATGGTGAGCTCTGAAATCTTGACGGAATTCATCCCAAGTGATAACACGTCCACCTCTGGAATCCTTGTACTGCTGCAACCATTCTGCAGCTTGATCTTTGAGCTGGAAGGAAGCGAACTTGACAAAGTCCTCAGGCCTGACGTTACTGCACTCGAAATGCTTGCACAGATCCACGAGCCAATCGTTAGCATCAGTTGCTTCAACACAATTGCTGAAAGTCTTTGGCCCGTTAGCAAGGAACTGGTTGAGTGTAGCAAAGTGATTCTGATTGTTGCCTTGGTTCCCTTGGTTGCCTTGATTGCGCTCTTGAAGAATTTGCATGATCAGCTGTGTGTTTGCATTGGTTGCGGCCATCACAGCTTGCCATGCCTCCGGAGGAGGTGGAGGTGGTGGCGGATCAGGATTCGGAGTCGTGCGCGTTGGAGGAGCCATCCTGAAGAGGTTGACATCCATTAGCACATTGATAGACAAATATTGAAGCTGAATCCAACGGAATGAAAATTGCAACATATAGTCTTCACATCCGAACAAAATGAACGAATGCATTCCTCTTGAAATGGTCACATATCTATAAATTGAGAAGCCACGTAGAATTTAGGTAGAGAAATAAATCAACAAGGTACGGATCAAGAACGAATAATCGGTAAGAAATCCCAATCTCAAACCAAATAATTGTGGAAGAAGAACTAGAGCTACAATAATTCCCACCTATGAAACTCTCGAACCTTTCTGGTTATGCAATCAGGTGTTGGGGATACAGGGGAAGCATAATATCTCACCCAAATCTAGCAAATCCTACATCCAGCTGTATCCATCCTTCAACACATAACCGAGAAAAAACTTCGGAAACCATCTACCTCAACCTTCGAAAAGCATCCGTTATACAAGTTATGGCGATACTCCCGAACTCCCGCCCAGTACTGGGTGGCGTCGAGGTTATCTCACCAACGAACTGCATAAAAGAGATTTTCGATGTCGGCGTACTAAACTCAGGTATTCCAGAACTGCAACGATAAAATTATGACGACAATACCTCAGAGCTCAACTCCCCGGGACACTTCCACAAAACCTTTGACAGGAGGCACCAAGACAATGTTCTCGTCATAAAACCATCGGAACGATTCCAAGATACCCGCGTGATCCTAAAAAAAATTTAGTGAAATTTGAGAAGAGAAGAATCAAAACTCTACGTCAGGATGCCTTACCAGAGCGATGAGGAGACTGCGAAGTGAAAAGAATTCCTAAACTCTCTGATATATAATTCCTAAATGACTCAAAACATTTTTCTAGACACAACTCGGCTGCTAAAAACGATCAAGCACTGGGGCTCCTAAGGTCGGGGAAGGCTCTGATTACCAACTTGTAACACCCTCGATGCGACTATATCTCCCACGTGTCGAGGCACGACTTAGAGGCATAATCGCATTGAAGGCATATGTCGCAAGTTAGGCAATCTTCACAACATCCCATGTAATATAGATAATAAAAGGGGAGATAACATAGTTGGCTTACACTCGCCACGTCAATCAAGTACATAAATAACATTACATCATCCAAACACTCATGGCCCGACTACGGCGCCAAAATAGAAGATAACCCAACATGCGACACGGTCCCGACACAGGAACGAAGAAGGACACATGCCGGCCAGCCTAACTGTTCCAGAGCAGTAGCAAGCTACCATGGCTCAGTGGAAGCACTAGGAGACATTTCCTGGTAAGAGAGGCTACCAAGGATAAACAACTAGGTTGCCGGTTCCCACACATACCAAGCATTTCAAATCATACACACAATATGCTCGATATGTGCAAATACAACATGGCATCACAACAAAACTGTACAACTCAAAGTATTTATTCATTAGGCTCCGAGGAGCCAGATATTACAAACATGGGTCTGAACACCCAGCATTCAAGTCATACAAGAAAAAGCACAAGCGGAAGCTTAACTTGTCTGAGTACAGACAACTACAAATGAAAAAGGCTGAGAAGCCTGACTATCTACATGATCCTGCCGAGGGCACAAGATCGTAGCTGAGGTAACAAGCTAAACGTCGAAGTCCACGCGGTACTACTAGTGAGACTGAAGTCTCCTTGCAAAAAAATAAATTAAGCAAACATGAGTACAAATGTACCCAACAAGACTTACATCAGAACTAGCTACATATGCATCAGTATCAACAAAGGGAGTGGTGGAGTTTAACTGTAGCAAGCCAGCTTTGACTCAGTGGCTATCCTATACTACGACTGTTGGTAACTCTTTTGAGGTGGCGCACATGAGTCCACATATTCACCATGTCAATACACCACTATGGATCCGCTCCCGTCTCCCTACGAGAACGCCATCCATAGCACTCACGCTTATCTTGCGCATTTTAGAGTATCCACTTTCACTTGTCTATGAACTGTACAGGCAACCCAGAAGTCCTTTTCCGCGGACACGGCTATTTGAATAGATCATTTATAACCCTGCAGGGGTGTACTCCTTCACACACGCTCTCGCCACTTACCACCATGTACATGTCGTGTATCTCGGCAACCTTCAAGTGGAAGCCTGCGAGGGAGCCGACCACAACCTGACTAACCATACAAGTCTCGAGTCCAGGTTTATCGCCTATTCGGGTTCCATCCGCAAGGAGATCCGGCCGGGGTGTCGCTCACCGCCCCAAATGATGTGTACAGGGTTCCCAAGCCCACAAAACGGGCTACGCTTGGTATACCCGGCCACGGTGCCTAGTGTGTCCCAAGCCCACCTGTACTGGGTGCCACTTGGTAGACTAATAACACTATCTACAAACACCAGAAACTAGTTGCAACTCCTAGACAGAGATCGAGTTGATTAATAAGCCGAGGGGGGTCGAGTTACCGGAACCCAATGTGTGGTAGTAACTGTTCATGGATCACAAACACATAACTCAGTTCCTGAGGACGGTTTCAATGAGACAACCCACCATGTACTCCTACATGGCCTCTCACCGCTACCTTTCCCAAATCGTGTTCACACACTTAGCTCTCAACAGTAGGACATGTTCACAACTTTCCAAATCATCCCCAATGAATCAGACCTAGCACAACTCTAAGCAATAGCAGGCATGACAAATAAGCATGAATGAGTAGGCACATCAGGGCTCAAACAACTCCTACTCATGCTAGTGGGCTTCATCTATTTACTGTGGCAATGACAGGTCATGCAGAGGGAAAGGGGTTCAACAACTGCAGTATGTAACAGTTGAATCGTTGTTGTCCTAATGCAGTAAAAGAGAGCAGAAGCAAGAGAGTGGGGTTGTATTAGAATGAACAAGGGGCTTCTGCTTGCCTGACACTTCTGAAGATAGTATAGTTCTTCATCGGTGTCATCGATCTCATCGTCGATACCACGTCTACTGAGGGGGAACAAAAACCAGCAACAGAGAGGAAACACAATCAATGCAATGCAACAATATGATGCATGATCATGACATGGCAATATGCTGTGATTTCAGCTAATGCAACTAACAGTGATTTAAATGAAGTTGGTTTGAATACAAGATTCAAATTCAAACTCCATATGTGATTATTCAAATGCCATTTAATTGATTTGAACTAATTAGCATGCATAAGTTGCTCAAACATGCATGAAAATGGTACAGATGGATAGATTGGGATTTCTCATAATTTTTCATATATAAATTATTTCATTTGGAGTTACGGTTGAATTTCTAGGATTTCTAGAAGTTTAGGACATTTTTTGAAAATAAATAAATCGCTTAGATTTATTTAAAATCCAGATAAGTGATTACTACATCAGCATTACGTCAGTTGATGTCATCAAGTCAATAGGACTGCCCCTGGTCAAACCTGACAGGTGGGACCCGTAGGTCAGTGACACAGAGCTGGCTAGAGTCATAGACAAGTGGGCCCTGTTAGGGCTGACTAGGTCAAAGTCAAAGCCGACACGTGGGGCCATGGGGGTTATCACTAATCTGAATAGAAAATTAGCCTAACCTAAACAGGCACAGGGGCCCACATGTCACCGACAGAGGTGATACGTCTCCAACGTATCTATAATTTTTGATTGCTCCATGCTATATTATCTACTGTTTTGGACATTATTGGGCTTTATTATCCACTTTTATATTATTTTTGGGACTAAACTATTAACCGGAGGACCTGCCCAGAATTGCTGTTTTTTGCTTGTTTTAGGGTTTCGAAGAAAAGGAATATCAAACGGAGTCCAAACGGAATGAAACCTTCGGGAACGTGATTTTCTCAATGAACAAGACCTGGGAGACTTGGAACCTACGTCAAGGCACAAGAGAGGAGGCCACAAGGTAGGGGGCACGCCTGCCTACCCTAGGCGCGCCCTCCACCCTCGTGGGCCCCCTGTTGCTCCACCGACGTACTCCTTCCTCCTATATTTACCTACGTACCCCCAAACGATCAAATATGGAGCCAAAACCCTAATTCCACCACCGTAACTTTCTGTATCCACGAGATCCCATCTTGGGGCCTGTTCCGGAGCTCCACCAAAGGGGGCATCGATCACGGAGGGCTTCTACATCAACACCATAGCCCCTCCGATGAAGTGTGAGTAGTTTACCTCAGACCTACGGGTCCATAGTTAGTAGCTAGATGGCTTCTTCTCTCTTTTTGGATCTCAATACAATGTTCTCCCCCTCTCTTGTGGAGATCTGTTAGATGTAATCTTCTTTTTGCGGTGTGTTTGTTGAGACCGATGAATTGTGGGTTTATGATCAAGTCTATCTATGAATAATATTTGAATCTTCTCTGAATTCTTTTATGTATGATTGGTTATCTTTGCAAGTCTCTTCGAATTATCAGTTTGGTTTGGCCTACTAGATTGATCCTTCTTGCAATCGGAGAAGTGCTTAGCTTTGGGTTCAATCTTGCGGTGTCCTTTCCCAGTGACAGTAGGGGCAGCAAGGCACATATTGTATTGTTGCCATCGAGGATAACAAGATGGGGTTTTCTTCATATTGCATGAGTCTATCCCTCTACATCATGTCATCTTGCTTAAGGCACTACTCTGTTTTTAACTTAATACTCTAGATGCATGTTGGATAGCGGTCGATGAGTGGAGTAATAGTAGTAGATGCAGGCAGGAGTCGGTCCACTTGTCTCGGACGTGATGCCTATATACATGATCATTCCTAGATATTCTCATAACTATGCTCAATTCTATCAATTTCTCAACAGTAATTTGTTCACCCACCGTAGAATACTTATGCTCTCCAGAGAAGCCACTAGTGAAACCTATGGCCCCCGGGTCTATCTTTATCATATTAATCTCCTACTACTTAGTTATTTCCTTTGCTATTTACTTTGCCTTTATTTTACTTTGCATCTTTATCACAAAAATACCAAAAATATTATCTTTATCATATCTATCAGATCTCACTCTCGTAAGTGGCCTTATAGGGATTGACAACCCCTATTTGCGTTGGTTGCGAGGATTTATTTGTTTTGTGCAGGTACGAGGGACTCGCGCGTAGCCTCCTACTGGATTGATACCTTGGTTCTCAAAAACTAAGGGAAATACTTACGCTACTTTGTTCCATCATCCCTTCCTCTTCGGGAAAAACCAACGCAGTGCTCAAGAGGTAGCAAGAAGGATTTCTGGCGCCGTTGCCGGGGAGGTCTTCACAAAAGTCAACATACCAAGTACCCATCACATACCCCTATCTCCCGCATTACATTATTTGCCATTTGCCTCTCGTTTTCCTCTCTCCCCAATTCACCCTTGCCATTTTATTTGCCCTCTCTCTCTATCCTCCCTCTCTTTCTCTATTTGCCTCTTTTTGCCCTCTTGCTTTTTGTTTGCTTGTGTGTTAGTTTGCTTGCTTGTCACGATGCCTCAAGACAATACTAAATTGTGTGACTACACCAATACCAACAACAATGATTTTATTAGCACTCTGATTCCTCCTCTTACCGATGCGGAATCTTGTGAAATTAATACTGCTTTGCTGAATATTGTCATGAAAGATCCATTTTCCGGCCTTCCTAGTGAAGATGCCGCTATCCATCTAAATAGCTTCGTTGATTTGTGTGACATGCAAAAGAAGAAAGATGTGGATAATGATATTGTTAAATTGAAGCTATTTCCTTTTTTGCTTAGAGATCATGCTAAAGCTTGGTATTCGTCTTTGCCTAAAAATAGTATTGATTCATGGAATAAGTGCAAAGATGCTTTTATCTCTAAGTATTTTCCTCCCGCTAAGATCATCTCTCTTGGAAACGATATTATGAACTTTAAGCAACTTGATCATGAACATGTCGCACAAGCTTGGGAGAGAATGAAATTAATGATACGTAATTTCCCTACTCATGTTTTAAATTTGTGGATGATTATACAAAAAATTTATGCCGGATTGAATTTTGCTTCTAGAAATCTTTTAGATTCGGCCGCGGGAGGCACTTTTATGGAAATCACTTTAGGAGAATCTACTAAACTCCTAGATAATATTATGGTTAATTATTCTCAATGGCATACTGAAAGATCTACTAATAAAAAGGTGCATGTGATAGAAGAAATCAATGTTTTGAGTGGAAAGATGGATGAACTTATGAAATTATTTGCTAATAAGAGTGTTTCTTCTGATCCTAATGATATGCCTTTGTCTACTTTGATTGAGAATAATAATGAATCTATGGATGTGAATTTTGTTGGTAGGAACAATTTTGGTAACAACGCGTATAGAGGAAATTTTAATCCTAGGACTTATCCTAGTAATCCCTCTAATAATTATGGTAATTCCTACAAGAATTCTTATGGAAATTATAATAAGATGCCCTCTGATTTTGAATCTAATATTAAAGAATTTATTACTTCGCAAAAGAATTTTAATGCTATGATTGAAGAAAAATTGCTTAAGATTGATGATTTGGCTAGGAACGTTGATAGAATTGCTATTGATGTGATTCTTTGATACTAAGATCTATTCCACCTAAGAATGATATCAATGAGTCTCTCAAAGCCATGAGAATTTCCATTGATGAGTGCAAAGAAAGAACCGCTAGGATGCGTGCTAAGAAAGATGCCTTTATAAGAGCGTGTTCTTCTAGTTCCTATGAAAATAAAGATGAAGATCTAAAAGTTATTGATGTGTCCCCTATTAAATCTTTGTTTTGCAATATGAATCTTGATAATGAATATGATCCACCTTTACCTAGAAGGCGTTCCAAGAATTCGGAATTTTTTGATCTTGATGCTAAAATTGATAAAAGTGGGATTGAAGAAATCAAAACCCTAGATGTTGATAAACCCACTATTATGGATTTCAAGGAATTTAACTATGAAAATTGCTCTTTTATTTATTGTATTTCCTTGTTGCAATCCGTGCTAAATTCTCCTCACACTTATAGTCAAAATAAAGCGTTTACTAAACATATCGTTGATGCCTTGATGCAATCTTATGAAGAAAAACTTGAATTGGAAGTTTCTATCCCTAGAAAACTTTATGATGAGTGGGAACCAACTATTAGACTTAAAATTAAAGATCATGAATGCTATGCTTTATGTGATTTGGGTGCTAGTGTTTCCACGATTCCAAAGACTTTGTGTGATTTGTTAGGTTTCCGTGATTTTGATGATTGCTCTCTAAACTTGCACCTTGCGGATTCCACTATTAAGAAACCTATGGGAAGAATTAATGATGTTATTATTGTTGCAAATAGGAATTATGTGCCCGTAGATTTTATTGTTCTTGACATAGATTGCAATCCTTCATGTCCTATTATTCTTGGTAGACCTTTCCTTAGAACGATTGGTGCAATTATTGATATGAAGGAAGGAAATATTAGATTCCAATTTCCATTAAGGAAAGGCATGGAACACCTTCCTGGAAAGAAAATTAAATTACCTTATGAATCTATTATGAGAGCCACTTATGGATTGCCTACCAAAGATGGCAATACCTAGATCTATTGTTGCTTGTTATGCCTAGCTAGGGGCGTTAAACGATAGCGCTTGTTGGGAGGCAACCTACTTTTATTTTTATTCCTTGCTTTTTGCTCCTGTTTAGTAATAAATAATTTATCTATCCTATGTTTTGGTTGTGTTTTTTGTGTTTAATTAGTGTTTTTGCCAAGTAGAACCGTTGGGAAGACTTGGGGAAAGTCTTGTTTAACTTGCTGTAAAAAAACAGAAACTTTAGCGCTCACGATAATTTCTGACATTTTTATTTGAAAAGTGATATTTAGTTAATTCTTTTTGTAGATGATTAATAGATAAATTATTCACGTCCAGCAATTTATTTTAGAATTTTTGGGGTTCCAGATCTTGCGATAGATACATATTACTACAGACTGTTCTGTTTTTGACAGATTCTGTTTTTCGTGTGTTGTTTGCTTATTTTGATGAATCTATGGCTAGTAAAATAGTTTATAACCCATAGAGAAGTTGGAATACAGTAGGTATAACACTAATATAAATAAAGAATGAGTTCATTACAGTACCTTGAAGTGGTCTTTTGTTTTCTTTCGCTAACGGAGCTCAAGAGATTTTCTACTTTAAGTTTTGTGTTGTGAAGTTTTCAAGTTTTGGGTAAAGATTTGATGGATTATGGAACAAGGAGTGGCAAGAGCCTAATCTTGGGGATGCCCATGGCACCCCCAAGATAATCTAAGGACACCTAAAAGCCAAAGCTTGGGGATGCCCCGGAAGGCATCCCCTCTTTCGTCTACTTCTATCGGTAACTTTACTTGGAGCTATATTTTTATTCGCCACATGATATGTGTTTTGCTTGGAGCGTCTTGTATGATTTGAGTCTTTGATCGTTAGTTTACCACAATCATTCTTGTTGTACACACCTTTTGAGAGAGCCAACATGATTTGGAATTTGTTAGAATACTTATGTGCTTCGCTTATATCTTTTGAGTTATATAATTTTGCTCTAGTACTTCACTTATATCTTTTAGAGCACGGTGGTGGATTTGTTTTATAGAAACTATTGATCTCTCATGCTTCACTAAGATTATTTTGAGAGTATTAATAACATGGTAATTTGCTTGAAATCCTAATATGCTAGGTATTCAAAGTTAGTAAAATTTTCTTAAGAGTGTTTTGAATACTAAGAGAAGTTTCATGCTTGATGATTGTTTAGAGATATGGAGGTAGTAATATCAAAGTCGTGCTAGTTGAGTAGTTGTGAAATTGAGAAATACTTGTGTTGAAGTTTGCAAGTCCTGTAGCATGCATGTATTGTAAATGTTATGCAACAAATTTGAAACATGAGGTGTTATTTGATTGTCTTCCTTATGAGTGGCGGTCGGGGACGAGCGATGGTCTTTTCCTACCAATCTATCCCCCTAGGAGCATGCGCGTAGTACCGAGGTTTTTGATGACTTGTAGATTTTTGCAATAAGTATGTGAGTTCTTTATGACTAATGTTGAGTCCATGGATTATACGCACTCTCACCCTTCCATCCTTGCTATCCTCTTAGGTACCGTGCATTGCCCTTTCTCACATTGACAGTTGGAGCAAACTTCGCCGGTGCATCCAAACCCCGTGATATGATGCGCTCTTTCACACATAAACCTCCTTATATCTTCCTCAAAACATCCACCATACCTACCTATTATGGCATTTCCATAGCCATTCCGAGATATATTGCCATGCAACTTTCCATCATTCCATTCATCATGACACATTCATTATTGTCATATTGCTTAGCATGATCATGTAGTTGACATAGTATTCGTGGCAAAGCCACCGTTCATAATTCTTACATACATGTCACTCTTGGTCCATTGCATATCCCGGTACACTGACGGAGGCATTCATATAGAGTCGTCTTTTGTTCTAGTGTCGAGTTGTAATCATTGAGTTGTAAATAAATAGAATTGTGATGATCATCATTTTCTAGAGCATTGTCCCAAGTGAGGAATAAAAAAACGTGATAAAAAGAGAAGGCCCAAAAAATATAATGAGAGAAAAAGAGAGAAGGGACAATGTTACTATCCTTTGCCACACTTGTGCTTCAAAGTAGCACCTTAATCTTCATGTTAGAGAGTCTCTTGTTTTGTCACTTTCATATACTAGTGGGAATTTTTCATTATAGAACTTGGCTTGTATATTCCAATAATGGGCCTCCTCAAGTGCCCTAGGTCTTCGTGAGCAAGCAAGTTGGATGCACACCCACTAGTTTCTTTTGTTGAGCTTTCATACATTTATAGCTCTAGTGCATCTGTTGCATGGAAATCCCTACTCCTTGCACTAACATCAATCGGTGGGCATCTCCATAGCCCATTGATTAGCCTCGTTGATGTGAGACTTTCTCCTTTTTTGTCTTCTCCACATAACCCCCATCATTATATTCTATTCCACCCATAGTGCTATGTCCATGGCTCACGCTCATATATTGCGTGAAAGTTTATAGGTTTGAGATTACTAAAGTATGAAACAATTGCTTGGCTTGTCATCGGGGTTGTGCATGATGAGAGCATTCTTGTGTGACGAAAATGAAACATGACTAAACCATATGATTTTGTAGGGATGAACTTTCTTTGGCCATGTTATTTTAAGAAGACGTAATTGCTTAGTTAGTATGCTTGAAGTATTATTATTTTTATGTCAATATGAACTTTTGTCTTGAATCCTTCGGATCTGAATATTCATACCACAATTAAGAAGAATTACATTAAAATTATGCCAAGTAGCACTCCGCATCAAAAATTCTATTTTCATCATTTACCTACTCGAGGACGAGTAGGAATTAAGCTTGGGGATACTTCATACGTCTCCAACGTATCTATAATTTTTGATTGCTCCATGCTATATTATCTACTGTTTTGGACATTATTGGGCTTTATTATCCACTTTTATATTATTTTTGGGACTAACCTATTAACCGGAGACCCTGCCCAGAATTGTTGTTTTTTGCCTGTTTTAGGGTTTCGAAGAAAGGAATATCAAACGGAGTCCAGACGGAATGAAACCTTCGGGAACGTAATTTTATCAACGAACAAGTCCCGGTAGACTTGGACCCTACGTCAAGGCACAAGAGAGGAGGCCACGAGGTAGGGGGGGCGCAGCTGCCTACCCCAGGCACGCCCTCCACCCTAGTGGGCCCCCTGTTGCTCCATTGACGTACTCCTTCCTCCTATATATACCTACGTACCCCCAAACGATCAGATATGGAGCCAAAACCCTAATTCCACCCACGTAACTTTCTGTATCCACGAGATCCCATCTTGGGGCCTGTTCCGAAGCTCCGCCGGAGGGGGCATCGATCATGGAGGGCTTCTACATCAACACCATAGCCCCTCCGATGAAGTGTGAGTAGTTTACCTCAGACCTACGGGTCCATAGTTAGTAGCTAGATGGCTTCTTCTCTCTTTTTGGATCTCAATACAATGTTCTCCCTCTCTTGTGGAGATCTATTTGATGTAATCTTCTTTTGCGGTGTGTTTGTTGAGACCGATGAATTGTGGGTTTATGATCAAGTCTATCTATGAATAATATTTGAATCTTCTCTGAATTCTTTTATGTATGAATGGTTATCTTTGCAAGTCTCTTCGAATTATCAGTTTGGTTTGGCCTACTAGATTGATCTTTCTTACAATGGGAGAAGTGCTTAGCTTTGGGTTCAATCTTGCGGTGTCCTTTCCCAGTGACAGTAGGGGCAGCAAGGCACGTATTGTATTGTTGCCATCGAGGATAACAAGATGGGGTTTTCTTCATATTGCATGAGTCTATCCCTCTACATCATGTCATCTTGCTTAAGGCGTTACTCTGTTTTTAACTTAATACTCTAGATGCATGTTGGATATCGGTCGATGAGTGGAGTAATAGTAGTAGATGCAGGCAGGAGTCGGTCTACTTGTCTCGGACGTGATGCCTATATACATGATCATGCCCAGATATTCACATAACTATGCTCAATTCTGTCAGTTGCTCAACAGTAATTTGTTCACCCACCGTAGAATACTTATGCTCTCGAGAGAAGCCACTAGTGAAACCTATGGCCCCCGGGTCTATCTTTATCATATTAATCTCCTACTACTTAGTTATTTCCTTTGCTATTTACTTTGCCTTTATTTTACTTTGCATCTTTATCACAAAAATACCAAAAATATTATCTTTATCATATCTATCAGATCTCACTCTCGTAAGTGGCCTTATAGGGATTGACAACCCCTATTTGCGTTGGTTGTGAAGATTTATTTGTTTTGTGCAGGTACGAGGGACTCGCGCGTAGCCTCCTACTGGATTGATACCTTGGTTCTCAAAAACTGAGGGAAATACTTACGCTACTTTGCTGCATCATCCCTTCCTCTTCAGGGAAAACCAACACAGTGCTCAAGAGGTAGCAAGAAGGCACTAACTAAACATGATTAGCACCTAAGCTATTGGTGCCACGTCAGCTATCGGTGTTTAGCCGCCGGCAACCACAGACCATGGCGGCAATGATCGGGACGGCGGCTCCGGCGACCAAAATGACGGCCGAGCCCATCTATAAGGAGCTGGGGCTCATGCGCATCCAACTGTGGTAGGGTGAGGGCGCGAGGTGGCCGGAGTTGGGCACGACGTCGACCTCGGCGGCGGCCGGAGCTCGGGCTCGGTCAATGCGAAGCTACGGTGTACGATACAGCAAGGTGAGCAGTGCTATGGCCTCCTGGGAGCACGCTGAGCACAACTACATTCTCGGTTTGGTCATTCGAGGTTGCTAGCTACGGCGACGGTGAACTCGCCGACAGCGAGCTCTCGAGCTCAACGGAGCCCGCGGTTAGAGGATGAAATCGGCAACGGGGATAGACGGTTTGGTGCGGAGGCTCACATCGAGTCCAACAAGCGTGAGGGGGAGGTCGGGGACGCCCGGTAGCTCCCAAATCAACGGTGAGGATCCATGATGTCCGGCGATGGAAACGGTGATGCTGGCGACGTTGTGGCATGTCCGTAGTTCCATGGCTTGGTGGAGAGGATGAGGAAGACATCACGGAGCTCTTGGATAGGTCAGGGGAGCAAGGAGGTGGTTGTGGCCGCGATAGACGGTGTCAAAGCGTTCGGTCCGGGCGAGAGAGAGGGAGCAGAGGAGAGGAGGGCCACGAGGGAGAGTGAGAGGGGGTCATCCCGATCCGGACGACAGTGG
Organism: Triticum dicoccoides; assembly: GCF_002162155.2. Lineage (NCBI taxonomy): Eukaryota > Viridiplantae > Streptophyta > Magnoliopsida > Poales > Poaceae > Triticum > Triticum dicoccoides. The sequence continues at coordinate 339,586,014 of NC_041390.1, read as the reverse complement.
CGATGTCAGCCAGCTCGTTGCGCTGGCAAGGGAGGGCAGGTAGGCAGCTCGCGTGGCGCGTGGAGGGCGCGCGCGTCGAGCACGCACCTCTCCTACTGGCGCGCCGAGGAAGATGACTCGCAAGGTCGGGGTGGGCTGGGCCGCTAGTGGGCTGCGAGGTGAGCACTCTCTCTCTCTCTCTCTCTCTCTCTGCTTTCCTATTTTCTTCAGTTGTTCTATTTTTTTGGCTTATGTTTTGAATTTGGTTTACTAACCAAATTATTTTTGCAGCTTATGGAAACTTTTGTGGATGCAATATGGCTTATCCCAGAGCTCCACAAAATGTTTCAGAAGTATTGGAGCAATAAAAGTATTTATAGGATTTATCTGCTCCAACCAAAAAACATTATGAGTTAATTGAAAAATCCATAAATGGCCAAGAAATATGCTCATCATTTTTGGCAAAGGTTTTCACCTTTAACATATATCATGAACATTTCCAAAGGCATTTTGGGATCATTGAAAACATTTTTAATTGAACCTAGTTGGATCCATTTGGGCTAGGGTGTGAACATCCCCAATTCAAATTCATTTGAATTTTAACATGATGCATGGATGCTTTAATGGAACTAGTTACAAGCAAATCTAGGGCTGTGACATGTGGGGCCCAAGTGTGGCTTGCCTAAGGTGTGGCTTGAACCAAACACTCACCTAAGTTGGTCAAACTTGCCTAACCTTAGTTGTGGCAATCTTTGGGTACGTTAGTCACAAACCAAACAGCCTCTAACTTTAGGTAAGGTTGGCAAAAATGTGTGGCAAAGTGTGGCAATGTTAGTCCTAGAGCCAAACAGCCCCTTTGCCTAAGCTTAGTTGTGGCAAAGTTAGTCATGAATGAAGTTCAACCATGGAGTCTTCTAGATTCTACATGTGGTAGAATCTGGTGGATTGTAGATGATATCCAATGGCCAGTAGTGCTCGGATTTTCCATCTTTGTACCGTCGGATTGGCTTCATCCAACGACCAACTTTCAAAGTTATTCACACACTATATAGGGGGTATAGATATAGATGTGTCGGCCCGTTGTAATGTATCCAAAGTATATATTTAGTGGAGTGCACTCTAAACATATTATCTATTTATTTTTCTCAAACCTTTCGTAGCCATGCAACCAAGCCACATAAGCTTCATGGGTGCCCCCCACATCATATTATTCATACTACGTTGACTGGAAAAAAGATAAATCACCCAAAACAAGATCTTCCTATTTTTTGTTCCTACGATGCTCTGCCGTGCACGTACCTACTAGTTGTATAGTACAAACTTGGTACTAGTAGAAGTAGAGTAGTACGGAATGCTCCTACTCTATCAACGAGCCCCATCTGACACAAAATTTCTTGGCTTCAATGCTACAGATAGATCTTCCCCACGTTTCTGTTTTCCAACCGGGCGGCGGGCGGGGTGCGGTTTGCCAATAGTCGGTTTTCTCAACGGCGGTCCCACATGAAAGTGAAAATGCTAGGCAACACGCCTTCCCTAAGCTATGTGTCATGCCGGACGGGCCGTGGAGTACTCCCGATTCCCGGGCATGTGTGGGGGAGTGCGACGTGAATGCGGCAGGCCTTTTCCTTTTACTAGCAATGTGCCCGTGCGTTGCGACGGATCCAAAGTAGTAGAATTGTAGTACTTGTTCACAAACTTGAAAGAAATCACTCTTGTTTTGATATACTCCTAATATATTACTCCCTCCGTTCCTAAATATTTGTCTTTTTAGAGATTTCAAATGGACTATCACATACGGATTATATAGACATATTTTGAAGTGTAGATTCACTCATTTTGCTCCGTATGTAGTCACTTATTGAAATATCTAGAAAGACAAATATTTAGGAACGGAGGGAGTACTTTTCACTCAAAATATATTTCTTAGGCTGTTTTGATGAGGTGAGGGAGGGATGTGGTTGCTTTCAAGATAATAAGGGGTTTTCTGCAAATTCGAGCAGAGTAGTGGGCTATTGTTGCAAAAATGCCACAACTTACCTCACAGCCGTTAGATGCATATCTAATGGTCAGAAACAACAGATGGCATACACACCACCATCACCAACTGAGTCTTTTATAGGAGTAGGAGTAGTGAAATATGTATAAATTGTAACATTTTGGTTCTGCTCCTTGGCACGATCGATAGATAGAAATAACGATTGGAAACGCTAGGGCGGGGCTATTTCCGCCAGATAACAAGGGTACGTAGTAGCTAGGTTGGCGCATTGTCGGTTTGGTCACACGTGGTCCGACATGTTCTAGTGTTTCTAGCAAGATGCCTGCACGTTGCACGAAGTTGATGGAAAAGGTAAGCACAACTTATAAATTGATGGATGGAGTACTAGTTACAGTGATGCATATAATTAAGCAAAGGGATCGCACATGTCGGTTTTGAGTGGAACGAGAATGCAACATCACAATAAGAATTAAGGCCACGATGATGATGCGATCGCAGTGGTGGTTACAGAAGGCAAGAAGAAAGATGCATCCATCAATGTACGAACTCCTCCTCCTCAACTTAGTGTGCTGGGCCACCGACCGGCGCGGCGGCTTTTGTGGCGAGGTCGAGGTGCTTCTCAGCAAAGGCATCCAAGGCTTCCAGCCGGTTGAGGAAGGCCAACGTCGTAGAGTCCTCACTGGCCTTGTAGATACCTATGTACACGATTTTCTCGTACACGTGGATGTGTAGGTCAACGAATTCTTGCAGGGCGAGGCGCCTCACGGCGAGCGCGACCTCCAGGTGGACATTTTTCATGGCGTCGGCAGGCAGTCGCAGGGCCACCAGTGCTTGAAAGAGGTTCCGGCCATGGAGACCGCTTAGGGTGGCAGGCAATGAGGAACCCGGGCGCGCATGCTGGAGGAGTACGTCGATGTCGTCCGCAAGCTTCTTGAGGACGGTGAACTTGTTGGTTGTGGCAACGATCATCTGGTCCAACTGAGAGTCATAGTTGGCATCGACGGCGGCCATCCACCAGCCAGTCGCAAACACCGTCTGGAGACGATCCTCGGCGCCATGCTGCAGGCCGGCGTCGTGGACCATCTGGGACAACCACTGGCTGCTCTCGCGCATCGCCGCCAAGGGTCTGGAGCGAGGACTTTTGCGAGTAGTGTAGGTGCTTAGGAAAATGCTTAGGTGCGTACGATGTGGTAGATGCATTGGAATGGAGGGGCGCCTTTATATGAGGGCAAACTGCGTTGCATTCACATCGTGCAACCTCTTTTCCCGGTCCTCCTCCCATTACTTCCCTCATGCATTAATTGAAGGAGGATGCATTGGCCGTTCAACATTTCGGGAACCGCTACTCCCTCCCTTGTCTGCATTAAAGCCGTATCAGGAACTGCGCCACCCGCTGTCAAGTCGAATAGTACGGCGTCGCCCGCTGCACGCCCGGCTGAACACGCCTCCTCGCCTCCATTAAACCCACATGCAAACCGAGAAACCTACTCCGGCCACATGTCCGCTCACGAGCGGGCCGGAATTAAACGCAACACCAACCGAGCTCCTCCCGTTCGCCCTCAGTTTAAACGAGGCCAGACGTCGGCCAAGATCCACCCGTCCGCCCTCTATTTACACGAGGCCAGACAGACAGTGAGCAAGAATCGCACCGCTCTGCCGCTCCCCCATCTCCTCCTTCACCATTTTCTCCACTCTTCCGATGGCTTCCGAGGAGCCGTTCTCCGGCATATTACCCGGCTGGGTGGCCCTCCGAGCCCTCCGGATATGGGCGAGGGCGCTCGATGCTTCACCAACCTCGCTTGGCCCGACGTAGCCAGTTGCCGCCCCAAGCAGGCGCATGGTTCAGCAACTCGCCGCTCCTGTTCAGCTTGGTGAGGAGTGGCGAGTTGCTCCACGCCGGCACGGCGGCGAGCACATCAGTATGGGCGTCGTCGCTGCCGTGTCATACCGCGCCACCAGTGTCTGTGGGCGCGCCTCCTGTGCCTGCGGCAGCGCCATGCAGACAGAGACAGAAGCCAGGTGTGTGGAGAGCGACGAGTCGGTGGCCAGCTTCTCCGTGTCCGCCGCCATCATAGAGGAGAAGTAGAACACGGGAGGCCGCCGCCACTTGGGTCCCATGAAGGCCACCGCCGAGGTGACGACTGCGCATTCAGGTGGTTTCTTTGCTGCTTCATCTCTTCCGAGGACCTTCGTCGACCCCGCAAGTGTCTACCGGACATGAGGAAGATAAAGGGATCCGCGGGCGGCCATTTAGATTGTGTACTCCCTCTCCAGCTAGAGGGAAATATTTGTTCTAAGAATGGATAAATTGTATGTATCTATAACTAAAATAAGTCTAGATACATCCATTTCTAGGACAAGTATTTCCGGACGGAGGGAGTATTAATTATACCAAGAGAGCTAGATTGGCACCGCTTAGTTCATGTAAATGTAATGAAATCCATCATGTTTATATGAAGATCCGGCTTTTTTATACGAAATCCTTCATGCTTATATGAAATCAGTCCGTGTTTGCATGAATTTCATCTGGTTGGTTAGAGTTGTGAAAATGTATGCCTCTTGCATTTGATGTCGTCCTCCGCGGAAGGAAGCGGGAGGAAATTTGCCGGCTGCCATTGGAGATGCTCTTATGCTGGAAATAATAGAGTGACATCCAATCCATTTGAGTTAATTGTGTGTATGATTGTCCCTCTATAAAAAGTTAATTGCATGTACAGTGTACACGTGACTTGCAGGGTGGCTACAGCTTCGTACAGAAAGTTAAAAAGAAACAAGTCCATCTGTAATCTTGTATTCTAAGTACTATGTGGGTTCCACTGTCAGTACAGTAGCGAAAGAAGTATATACTCCCTCCGTCCCAAAATTCTATTCTTAAATTTGTCTAAATATGGATGTATCAAGTCACGTTTTAGTATTAGATACATCTATATCTAGACTAATCTAAGACAAGAATTTTGGGACGGAGGGACGGAGGGAGTATTAAATAAGTAATATATAATATAAAAATCTAAAGTTAAAGACAGAATTCATACTCATGTCATCGCGTTGCGAGCATCCGGCGCTAACCAATCCAGCACATTTTTGTTGTAGACCATGCTGGAGATATATCTCCATGTCTACTCTTATACTCCATCCGTTCCTAAATACTCCCTCCGTTCCCAAATATAAGACCTTTTAGGTATTCCACTATAGACTATACACGGAGCAAAATGAGTTAATCTACACTCTAAAGTATGTCTATATACATCCGTATGTAGTTTATAGTAGAATCTCTAAAAGTCTTATATTTAGGAACGGAGGGAGTATTTGTCTTCTTCAGATTTCAAATGGACTACCACATACGGATGTGTATTTAGACATATTTTAGAGTGTAGATTCACTCATTTTGCTCCATATGTAGTCACTTGTTGAAATCTCTAAAAAGACAAATATTTAGAAACGGAGGGAGTAGAAAACAGAGTTGGTGATGATGGTGTGTGTGCCATCCTGCAATATAGGCCGTCGGATTTATATCTAACGGATAGGAAGGAAATCATGGCAATTTTGCAAAAATATACACACACCCCTCTCCACGTTCTCAAATACAGCCTTCCCTCATTCATCCTTTTCTCTCACAAGATAAATTACTCATACAAATGCATCTTGATGTTCTGTGCAACGCATGGGCATCTAGCTAGTTTCTTTTAAAATAGTTACTGCGATAATTGGGTTGAAGTGATATATTTTATGTCTGCCCCGAATGATTTCAGATTCACTAGTAGTAACAAAGAAAAGGTTGCCTTGCTACTTGACAGAAAATAGGGTGAAAACTATCACATGAGGCCGGTAAAAATGAGGCACACTGGATTCAGCGTCATCGCCACTACAGCTACGCGCGCGTGAGAAGTCTACATATCGAGGGGGCTACTGAGCGAGGCATAGAGACACAATGTTCGAGAGAGAAACCAATTGACATATTACGATCAGATCGAGTTGTCACGCTTCTGCTATCATTGTTGGGGTGGAGGGAGGGGAGGGAGAGAAAGACGTATCGAGAGTGTGCGCAGTAGGCACAGAGGCACAACTAGCGAGTGTGTGTATGTGTGTTTCAAATAGGAGTAGATAGATTACTATCAAGATCGAGGTGCCACCCTACTCCTTCGTTGTCGGGTGGTGTGTGTGCGTGTGTGTGTGTTTGAGAGAGAAGCTAGTCGATAGATTAGTATCAAGATCGAGGTGTCACCCTACTCCTTCGGTGTTGGGAAGTGTGTGTGTGTGTGTGGTTGTGTGGGTGTGAGTGTGTGTGTCGGGGGGGGGTGACACTTACATATCTCTACTCTTATAAAAACAAAGTTGGTGATGATGGTGTTCCTGCCATCCTGCAATATAGGCCATCTGATTTATATCCGAAGGATAGGAAGGAAACTGTGGCGATTTTGCAAAAAGATACCCACGCCCCTCTTCGCATTTGCAAATAAGGCATTCCCTCATTCATCCTTTTCTCCCACAAGATAAACTACTCATACAAATGCATCTTGATATTCCGTGCAACGCATGGGCATCTTGCTAGTAGGGAGAAGGAGTTTGTGTGACACATATCTAGCTATATTAAGGGATATGTAGATAGCATTTGTGCGAGGCATACTTAAAGCGTCACGAAGATAAACAAAACGGTGTGCATGCAAATGCAAATGTATGTGTGTGTGTGAGAGAGAGAGAGAGAGCGAAATCTCAAAACAAAAGGTGCTCTGCTGGAATCCCATTGTATGTATTCATATGGTTCTAAAACTCGAGTTAACCTTAGGCATATGTGTGAGAGACATTATTATACTTTGAGACATTAGTGGCAGTGGGTGGGCGGAATTAAAGGGTGGGCGTGTTCGACAGAGAGAGCATGTGTGTTTCTGTGTGAGAGACTTGTAGGACAAGGTAGAAAGACGAATTCTAACCTTGACGAAGGGAGAGAAATACACAAAGTGCGCGTGTGTGATTCCGATGCCCACAGGGAAATGAGATATGTATGCGTGTGAGAGAGATTGCACAATTCATTCACGTATCACCATCTAGCAATCATGGACGTGCATCGCTTGAACATAAATCAATATCTACTTCGTATCGTGGCCAAAGGTACAATATCGATTCAATGCTATAAAGATTGGACACTCACTTATCACATTTTTTCTATTTAAATAAATCTTTTCAGTTGTGCATGCCAAAGTTACAGTGATGTTTCTTCAAACAACCAATGTAGCTATCATGTACATGCACCATTGTTACTCTTGCATTCAAAATCATTAGTCTTGGATGATTTCAGGTTCTATTATGAAGTAATATATGTAATATTCATATACGAATTCAACGGGTATGCAATTTATGAAATGGAGGCTATGTAATCATATGAGATAACACTTTTAAGTAGCGGACTACAATATCCATTTCTTTTTGTGCGCCTCTACGCTAACACATAAATGTATTATGTTTAAAGTAAATAACCAATTGGACTAAATTATCAATTTACATGAGAAATACATAGGCTAAGTGTTTGATCCCTTTTTTTGTGAACGCGCCACTACACCCGTACGATTGGTCGCGCCCGTGTGAACGTCCAAGTTATCGGCACATCATCCCAAGTTATTGTCTTTTTTCCTGGGGTGGACTTCACACCAGTTATTAACTGCTGACGCGCGCCCCGTGTACATAGTCTCGCATGACCTTCCTGCTAGCACGGTCCAAAATTAGTTGAAATTGGATACGAACGATCCCGCGGTTGGCAAAATCTCCTGCCTCCTTCTAAAATTTCCGCCACCTTAGTGTTTAGCATGCGAAATTCCCCTTTTGTCCTTGGTGCACGGAGAGCAACAGTTACAATACTGCCCTCATCTACATAATAGGTCGGGGAAGCTTTGGTAACTTCCGGTTCCCCCCACTACACGGCACCCCCATTTCCTCTCCCCCTCCCGCAAAAACGACTAACTCCACAGCACCAGAGCATCTTACATCACGTCGTTCGTACTTCATCGGCCTTTCTCCCCTCCCCTCTCGAAACCCTAGAATGCTCATCCACCGGCATACTAGAGCCCATTCACTGCCAGCGGTGTCCACCTTGCCGGATCTGCTTCTGCGGCCGCATCTACCCCTCCCACCTCCCCTAGAAACTAGTAGACTGCTCATCCACCACTATACCACAGCCCATTCAGTGTCGGCCTTGTCCATGGTGCCAGATCTGCTTCGCCGGTACTCTCGTCAACCGCAGCGCATCTGCAGCGGCTCATTCGTACTCCCCGCTGGCGACGCTTCGTCCACACCCCCCGAAGCTGCCCCAGTGACGCCCTCGTTGATGGCCTCTGATCCTCTTCGCCGACACCTTCCTCAACCCTACCGGAGCCGCTTCGTCGACACCATCGTCAACCCCACTCGAGTAACTTCGCCTATACCATTCTCAACCCTACCGGGGCCGCTTTGCCAACTCACAAGTCCACGGCCTCAGATCCGCTTCCTCGCACCCTCATCCAACCTACCGGAGCAGCTTCTGACGCCCTGTCCACAGCCGCAGTTCCGCATCATCGACACCATCCTTAACCCAACCACCGGAGAAGCTTCACCTATGCCCTTGTCCACGGCCACAAATCTGCTTCGCCCACACCGTAGTCCACCCTATTGGAGCCACTCCACAAACACCCTACTCGATGGTTCTAGATCTCCTTACCGGACCCTGACAGCCAACGCAGCGTCCTCACCCTTGATGTTTCTAACCTGATTCCCACCATCTGGCAAGATGCCAAGCACCCGCCACGGCCTAGGTACTTGTCACCTTAAACCCATCCAGCATCACCTGCCTGATGTACTTCAAATATACTAACAGGTCGCTGTTACCTGTTATGGAGCTGGCAAAAACTACAAGGACGATGTTTCTTCTGGATCTAATAGCTTGGCCAACCAAGATCCTGGACCAAGGCATTGCTATTATCTTGTAAGTGCATCTCTCTCTCTCTTGTATTGTTCTGTGCCTGCCAACGTGCTTTGATAGGATTCTCGACCAGTAATCCCTTTGTGCAGACAATGATTTCTACTACTAGCTGCTAAATTAGATATGTAGATGTCATACATGATACTACCTCGTACCTCTGTTCCTAAATATAAGTCTTTCTAGAGATTCCACTATAGGCTACATACGGAGCGAAATGAGTGAATCTACACTCGAAAATGCATCTATATACATCTGTATGTGGTCCATACTGGAATCTCCACAAAGACATATATTTAGGAACAGAGGCACTACATTACACAAAATCGTAGGTGGCATGTAGGAATTCCAGTGCACGACATTAGGCTCCCTTAGAGTGCCTGCTAGTCCAGCACATAGAGTCATGGCTAGTTTATGCTACGCACACAATCATTAACTGGTGGTTTAAATATGCGCAAGGGATATGCAATGTATTATCATGTAGAGATGTCTGAAATTAGCTGTGTTAACTTGCAGATAGGGTTACACAATGAGAAAGTACAAGATGTATGTGGCAATTTCATGGAACATCGTAAAAAAAAGGAGAGGCAGCAGTGAGCTTATACAGTGTGCTATGGTACGTCACTCCTCCATTGAAATCATCATGACATGTTATTTGTATGTCAGTTCTATTGGCCAAGTTTCTTAGGGACAGTTATTATGAGTTATCCTAAGAAAATAAGCACTTGTGAATATAAGCTCCATGTAATAAGCCAACCAGTTCTTTTCATTACGTTTTCAGCTTATCTTAGGTATGATCAGTGAAAAGTCTAGATTGTATTATATTTTTTCATTTTGCTACCCATATGAAAATTAATTTGACTTGCAAACATCACAAATTGAACCCAGTGCAATAATTAATATGATAGGAAAACAGGGCATCACTATTTGCTCAAAATGCAAATACAAAGATACCATCTACTTGGCACAATCTAGTTTGGTCAATGTTTTCCATAGTGATCCCATTGCCTAATTTAAATGAAGAATGCATGACCCACATTTAAATAAAGAAAAATTATTTATTGAAATTCGATGCTCCAAGTGGATGGTTATTATCATATAGCAGCACCACCTGAAACCATCATATAGCAGCAGCAGCTCATAGCAACTCATCATACAGCAACAACAGCAGTGTGTAATTCATCATATACCAGCAGCAGCTCATAGCAATTCATCATATAGCAGTAGCAGGAGCAGCTCATAGCAATTCATCCTATAGCAGCAGCAGGAGCAGCTCATAGAAATTCATCATATAGCAGCAGCAGGAGCAGCTCATAGCAATTCATCATATGGCATCAGCAAGAGTATCTCATAGCAATTGATCATACAGTAGTAGTAGGAGCAGCTTATAGCAACTCATCATATAGCAGCAGCATCTCATAGCAATTCATCATATAGTAGTAGCAGCGGCTCATAGCAATTCATCATATAGCAGCAGCCGCTCATAGCAATTCATCATATAGTAGCAGCAGGAGCAGCTCATAGCAATGCATCATATAGCAGCAGCAGAAGTAGCTCCTAGCAATTCATCGTATAGTGGATCGGAATGAAAATTTGCCAAAAAATCAGAGGAGATCCTCACCTTGTTGGATGAGATCATACTTCAACAACACCTCAAGACCACAGCCTGGGAGGTGGGGAGGGGGAATAAGGTGCCTTCTGCCGCAGTATGGCATCAGCCGTAGTTGTGGAGCACCTGCCGGAGTAGTGCGTTGGACAAGACACAGTGGAGAAGCTGCTGGAGACCATGAGAATGAGGGGCGGTGCCAGAGGGAGGAGCAGCCAGGGAGATTTACCCCTACCCGCCGGCCATGTAACCTAGCTGGATAGAGCATCGTCGAGGACCAGGCAAGATGGGACCAGTGGCGACGGCTCGCTGGAGGAACCCTAGTGCTGCAGGAAGGGGATCGAGGTAGAGGGAAAGGGGAGAGGAGATGCAAGCGGGCAGGGCAATAACGCTTTGTGTGTTTGTTTTTACTTGAGGGTGAGGTGTGACGCGGGCGTCAGCAGTTGCATTTTGAGTGTAATATAGGCAAACAACATAGTCATTTCACTATTCCCCTTCCCTTCAATTTTTAGTGAGGTTCTACCCGAAACACCCCCCTCCAAAGAGAAACTAGATAAGCCCAAACCCATCATTCAAAAATTACTTCTTTACATCTTTTATGGCTTATTTTGACAATAAGCCCTGAAAAGGCGAAATAGAACTGGCCCTTAACCTGCAATTCAATTGTGCGTGCAATGATGAATCACTCCTGCCTGCTATAGTGTACATTTAGGCATCATCATACATGGCATAACCTAATACATGTGCATTCCATTGTAGAATCTGGAATATGCAATGTTTAAATGCTCCTTAAATCTGGTCAGTCCAGTGATGGTCTTTAAGCCTCCTTCTTTGCTTCTTTTCTTGAATGTAAGATTTGCTCACACATCTGTTCAATTGCTTGTTTGCATCAGCCAGCCATACTAGGACTGTTTGCTTTGATTACTTGATGTTCTTGACCTAACACTTTAACAAAGCTTTCAACGATTTAAACACTAAGTGCTTATGTAGTGGGGCCTTTTCTAACTCATAGGTGACATAAAGGTTTGGTTGTACACTAAAGTAGGCTCTCCAAGAGTACCTGGAGATCCAGTTTGAAGGTATGCCTAGTTTTTACATAGTGCAGACATAGTAAATGTTCATTTCATTGTGTGCAAGTGCAAGAGATACGGCATGTTTCATTATGTGGTGTTGTTTTGTTACAATCTCATCCTTTTGTGTTCACAGACTGGAAAGTATGCATATTTATCTTCCAAGGAGACGAGTAACTAGTTTGTGTCACTTTGCAGAGGGGGTGCAATGAAGATAAGATTGAGGATTTCCAAGTACAAGATGTTAGGAAGGAGCCTTGCAAGAGAAGTAGGAGTTGCACTGAGCCTCTTCAACCTATTAAGGTAAGTCACTGTATCCAGCTCAACAGTTCAATTCCTTGTTTGTTTCAGGCATAGTTAATTTGCTCTTTTCAGTTACTTTATTTATCCTCAGTTGATGAGATGCCCAAAGAATGATGCCTGATGTTGGGTACTTGTATAACTATTAGTTGACATAATTAAAGGCCTTACCATTTAATTACTCCGCTGAAGTGTGCCTGAAGCTTTGAAGTCTATTAACCAACTATTATTGCATGAGGCTCACAATCTTGTTTATACTAGGCTAATGATTGCATAGTTTTGCTTGTTGTAGTATGTTTTATGAAACCCTCTTCTATTCATTATGCTCCCTAAGACTTTAATTGAGCTACAGAATGGCCAACTGCTTGCTTACTTCTACACAATGTGCTGTCTAAATTTGTAACTTGTCTGTGTTTTGGATTGGGCCCCAACATCATGCTCCTCTGGTGAGCTAAGAAAGATTTCTGTATGTAGGCTGCATAGGCTACCTTTTTTTATAATTTTAAAAATATCACCTACTTATGCTTCATGATGTGTAACATTATTGTTAGTCCTGTTTTGCCATGTATAAAATAGTTTGTCTTGCTCGCTTCACTGTTGTAGCTATATTTTTGCCCTAGTCATGTGTACTTACAGAAACATTTCAGGATGAAGTGACATCAACACAAAGATCTGCGAGCAATGCGGCATTGCCGTTACCGAACCATTATGGATTGGAATTGTAATGTGCTGATGTTCTCAAGCATCAACTAGAGGTGGCAAGACATCGTGTACATGATTCTCAATGTACAATCAACAAGTTGAGACTGGACATGCAGGTATTAGATGCAGGAGTCAAAAAATGAAACAAGACACTGAGGTAACAACGAAGGAATTGGAGATTTTGCAAACTGAAATTTGTGATATCTAAATGCGACCAATCCTATTTTCTGAAGAGATTATAGTTCAAATGGTAAGTTATGTTGATGCGCATCCATGATGTAGGACTTGTATTTGCCCAGTGTATGTAATTTGCTATTTGTGTATGCTTTATTATCACTGGTGTCGAACGATAATGCCCAGTGGGTATAATCAACTGTAATTTCTTTATTGTATAGTGGAGGATTATTCTACGTTTCTATGCCTTAGTCTCTTCATTGTATAGTGTATGTTTTTTAGAGGTGATAGTATAGAGTAGGATAATTCTTTGAATATGCTATATTGTTCAAATGGGGGCCAACTCACCCAAACATTGTAGTGACCATGGCCCTCCACAGGCCGTACGATCCATGGGCCATCTACAGGACGGACGATCCATGGCCTTCTATGGCCGTCGGATCCATGGGCCTTCTATGGGCTGTCGGATCCATGGGCCTTCTATGGGTCGTCGGATCAATTGGCATTCTATGAGCCGTCGGATCAATGGGCCTTCTACGGGCCATCTCATCTATGGGCCTTGTACGGGCCGTATAAGGGGTCGTAAACAGGCTAGAGTGGAAATCGTACATTTTATGGGCTGACCATAATGGGCCGTTAATAGGTCGTATTTGATGATGCTACGAAAATGGCCCAACAGATTAATGGGCCGACTGTATCCATGGGCTGAATTTGGCCCACAAGCAGGAAAGGCCAGTAACGGGCCATAAGTAACCGAGTGCTGGAAATGAGCCCAAGAATAAATGGGCCCTGAAAAGGCCGAAAGGTAACACGGGCTGGAAACGACCCAATGGAATAATGGGCCGCTAATGGGTATAAAGCGATACACTGTTCATTATGGGTCGATTTCACCACGGGCCGTTAATGGGCCAAGAGTTACAAAGGGACTCATATGGGCCGAAATACATAATGGTCCATACATGGGCCAGAAGTTACAATGGGCTGGAATCATATTGGACGGCCCAGATGACGCTACTGGGCCTAATTTCGGTAGGCCGTAACGGGCCGTGAGTTAGCCGACTTTAATGGGCTATATGCAAACATGTCGTTAACAGGCTTTCCGTTGGCCGGCCCGCCACCTTTTGACCAAGTCAAATGGGCCGGTCTTTTCACAAGAATAGGCCTCTGTTGGGTCATGCCACGTGTCGACGTATCATAGGCGGCTTGGGTCCAATGAGTGGATGACATTTGTCCCAACGGTGAGCCGACACGTGTTTCCTCCAGCCAATGATGATTTTACACGTGGAAAATCCCCATTGGTCGGGGCAGTTAACGGGTTATCGGATCCATAACCGGACCTGATAGGTTAACGGCCCTGGACACTTCCGTGATGATAATTTTGGTAATGTCATGGAACACTTCTACGACAGCACAGGTATGACTATCTTGATTCTGTCATAAAAGCGTCATGGATGTACATGCATGACAGAAAACGCCACCTACTGTGACAAACACGTATCATCATGGAAGTGTATTTTTTGTAGTGGTGGTGTCATGATGACATTCACGGGAAGCTTTTAAAGAAGACTTTTGGGAACCCAGATCTTCTTCATAGGAGAACCATTCCTGCAGTTAGTCCCAATGAACCTAGCAAACACTTTACCATTCTGATTTTTAAACACTTTATAGTTGGAGTCAAATGACTCATCAATGATGATAGGGTTACCACAGTTATAGCCAGATAATGTGAATGGATCCACTAGAGGTTCCTTTGCAGCAACCCAAGTTGTTAGGGGTACTGCTCAGGCTTCCAGTAAGATCCATCAACATTCATTCTCCTCTCGAAACCAACACCCTCTTTCCTAGGGTTTCGGTTCAACATCTGCTTCTTGAGGACATCATAGAGAGTTCGATCCCCTTTGAGGCTTTTGTACATGCTTGTTCCAAGCAATGTCTTCAACCTAGCATTCTCATCAACAATAGTAGTGGTTTCCTGCTACCTCTTGAGCTTGCGTTGGTTTTCCCTTGAAGAGGAAAGGGTGATGCAGCACAGTAGCGTAAGTATTTCCCTCAGTTTTTGAGAACCAAGGTATCAATCCAGTAGGAGACTACACGCAAGTCCCTCGTACCTGCACAAACAAACAAGAACCTCGCAACCAACGCGATAAAGGGGTTGTCGATCCCTTCACAGTCACTTACGAAAGTGAGATCTGATAAAGATAATAAGATAAATATTTTTGGTATTTTTGTTGTATAGATTGGAAAATAAAGATTGCAAAATAAACACTGATAAAAATAGTAAATAGGTAGGAAAATAATATGATAGAAGATAGACCCAGGGGCCATAGGTTTCACTAGTGGATTCTCTCAAGATAGCAAATTCTATGGTGGGTGAACAAATTACTGTTGAGCAATTGATAGAAAAGCGCATAGTTACGAGAATATATAGGCATGATCATGTATATAGGCATCAGGTCCGTGACAAGTAGACCGAAACGATTCTGCATCTACTACTATTACTCCACACATCGATCGCTATCCAGCATGCATCTAGAGTATTAAGTTCATAAGAACAGAGTAACGCATTAGGTAAGATGACATGATGTAGAGGGATAAACTCAAGCAATACGATATAAACCCCATCTTTTTATCATCGATGGAAACAATACAATATGTGCCTTGTCGCCCCTGCTGTCACTGGGAAAGGACAGCGCAAGATTGAACCCAAAGCTAAGCACTTCTCCCATTGCAAGAAAGATCAATCTAGTAGGCCAAACCAAACTCATAATTCGAAGAGACTTGCAAAGATATTTAAATCATGCATAAAAGATTTTGGAGAAGAATGAAATATTGTTCATATATAATATTGATCATAAACCCACAATTCATCGGATCTCGACAAACACACCACAAAAAGAATTATGTCGAATAGATCTCTAAGATAATCGAGGAGAACTTTGTATTGAGATCCAAAGAGAGAGAATAAGCCATCTAGCTAATAACTATGGACCCAAAGGTCTGTGGTAAACTACTCACACATCATCGAAGAGGCTATGGTGTTGATGTAGAAGCCCTCCGTGATCGATTCCCCCTCTGGTAGAGCGCCGGAAAAGGCCCCAAGATAGGATCTCGCGGGTACAGAAGGTTGCGGTGGTGGAAATAGGGTTTCATGGTGCTCCTGGATGTTTTCAGGGTATATGGGTATATATAGGAGGAAGAAGTACGTCGGTGGAGCTGCGAGGGGTCCACGCGGGTGGGGGCGCGCCTACCCCCTGGGCGCGCCTCCCTGCCTCGTGGCCTCCTCGCTTCTTTCTTGACATCCCCAAGCTTAATTCCTGCTCGTCCTCAAGTAGGTAAATGATAAAAATAGAATTTCTGATGTGGAATGCTACCTAGCATAATTCTCAATGTAATTTTCTTTATTGTGGCATGAATGTTCAGATCCGAAAGATTCAAGACAAAAGTTTAATATTGACATAAAAATAATAATACTTCAAGCATACTAGCAAAGCAAACGTGTCTTCTCAAAATAACATGGCCAAAGCGAGTTATCCCTACAAAATCATATAGTCTGGATATGCTCCATCTTCACCACACAAAATATTTAAATCATGCACAACCCTGATGACAAACCAAGCAATTGTTTCATACTTTTGATGTTCTCAAACTTTTTCAATCTTCACGCAATACATGAGCTTGAGCCATGGACATAGCACTACAGGTGGAATAGAATGGTGGTTGTGGAGAAGACAAAAAGGAGAAGATAGTCTCACATCAACTAGGCATATCAACGGGCTATAGAGATGCCCATCAATAGATATCAATGTGAGTGAGTAGGGATTGTCATGCAACGGATGCACTAGAACTATAAGTGTATGAAAGCTCAACAAAAGAACTAAGTGGGTGTGCATCCAACTTGCTTGCTCACGAAGACCTAGGGAATTTTGAGGAAGCCCATCATTGGAATATACAAGCCAAGTTCTATAATGTAAAATTCCCACTAGTATATGAAAGTGACAACATAGGAGACTCCCTATCATGAAGATCATGGTGCTACTTTGAAGCACAAGTGTGGTAAAAAATATAACATTGTCCCTTCTCTCTTTTTCTCTCATTTTTTTGGGCCTTCTCTTTTTTATGGCCTTTTTTACTTTTTTCTTTTTTTTCTTTCGTCTGGGGTCTCATCCTTACTTGTGGGGGAATCATAGTCTCCATCATCCTTTCCTCACATGGGACAATGCTTTAATAATGATGATCATCACACTTTTATTTACTTACTAGTCAAAAAATTACAACTCGATACTTAGAACAAAATATGACTCTATGTGAATGCCTCCGGTGGTGTACCGGGATGTGCAATGACTCATGAGTGACATGTATGAAAAATTATGAACGGTGGCTTTGCCACAAATACGATGTCAACTACATGATCATGCAAAGCAAAATTACAATGATGAAGCGTGTCATAACAAACGGAACGGTGGTAAGTTGCATGGCAATATATCTCGGAATGCCTATGGAAATGCCATAATAGGTAGGTATGGTGGCTGTTTTGAGGAAGGTATATGGTGGGTTTATGGTACCGGCGAAAGTTACGCGGTACTAGAGAGGCTAGCAATGGTGGAAGGGTGAAAGTGCGCATAATCCATGGACTCGACATTAGTCATAAAGAACTCACATACTTATTGCAAAAATCGATTAGTTATCGAAACAAAGTACTACGCGCATGCTCCTAGGGGGGTAGATTGGTAGGAAAAGACCATCGCTCGTCCCCGACCGCCACTCATAAGGAAGACAATCAATAAATAAATCATGCTCCGACTTCTTCACATAAAGGTTCACTATACGTGCATGCTACGGGAATCACAAACTTTAGAACAAGTATTTCTCAAATTCACAACTATTCAACTAGCATGACTCTAATATCACCATCTTCATCTCTCAAAATAATCATCAAGTATCAAACTTCTCATAGTTTTTATTAGACCCATCTTGGATGCCTATCATATTAGGACTAATTTTGTAGCCAAAGCAAATTACCATGCTGTTCTAAAGTACTCTCAAATGATATAAGTGAAGCATGAGAGATCAATAATTTCTACAAACTAAAACCACCACCGTGCTCTTGAAGATATAAGTGAAGCACTAGAGCAAAATTATCTAGCTCAAAAGATATAAGTGAAGCACATAGAGTATTCTAATAAATTCTGATTCATGTGTGTCTCTCCAAAAGGTGTGTACATCAAGGATTATTGTGGTAAACTAAAAATAAAAGACTCAAATCATACAAAACTCTCCAAGCAAAACACATATCATGTGGTGAATAAAAATATAGCCTCAAGTAAAGTTACCGATAGACAAAGACGAAAGAGGGGATGCCTTCCGGGGCATCCCCAAGCTTAGGCTTTTGGTTGTTCTTGAATTTTACCTTGGGGTGCCTTGGGAATCCCCAGGCTTAGGCTCTTGCCACTCTTTATTCCAAAATCCATCAAATCTTTACCCAAAACTTGAAAACTTCACAACACAAAGCTCAACAGAAAATCTCATGAGCTCCGTTAGTATAAGAAAACAAACCACCACTTCAATGTACTGTAATGAACTCATTCTTTATTTATATTGGTGTTAAACCTAATGTATTCCAAGTTCTCTATGGTTCATACCCCCAGATACTAGCCATAGATTCATCAAAATAAGCAAACAACACACGAAAAACAGAATCTGTCAAAAACAGAACAGTCTGTAGTAATCTGTAGGTTTTGAATACTTCTGTAACCCAAAAAATTCTGAAATAAATTGGTGGACGTGAGGAATTTGTCTATTAATCATATTCATAAATAATCAAGCTAATCTCACTCTCCAGTAAAAAATGGCAGCAAATCTCGTGAGTGCTAAAGTTTCTGTTTTTTACAGCAAGATCACATAAACTTCCCGCCCCCAGGTCTTACCAAAGGTTCTACTTGGCACAAACACCAATTAAAAGTATAAACCACATATAAACATAAGCTAGATGAATTATTTTAAACAGAACCAAAAAGCAAGAAAAAAAATAAAATTGGGTTGCCTCCCAACAAGCGCTATCGTTTAACGCCCCTAGCTAGGCATAAAAACAAGAATAGATCTAGGTATTGTCATCTTTGGTAGGCAATTCTTCAATCGAACACTTATAACCCTTAGGAGTTTCCTTATTTTTATTAATGATCAAACTCCTAGGCAAGAAATCAAGAAAATCATTTGCAGCAAAAGGTTCCTTAATGATAGTGAAAAAGTTGGGATGAACACTTATTGCTTTGAGGTCCGCATTTTCCTTACTAGAAGATTCACCCTTTTCATTTTTAGGCACATACATAAACTTGGAAACTCTAGTGGTAGGAGGATTTGGAGTATTTTTCACGGAAGAAAAGGCAGACCCTAAGTTGGTAATAATATCCTCAAGTTTATCAATCCTTGTGGAATCTTGATCTATCTTTTCGTTAACTATGGGTTATTTTTCTTTAAAAAAATTCAGAGTAACTCCCACCTTAGATCCATATTGGGTAATCTGGTTGTGGATCTTTTTATCCAAATTCTCAATCAACTCTACAGTGGCAACTTTATTTTCAATAATTTCAAGCCTTTGCATCACATGTTCCAAAGTTAAAATAGTTCCATTAACCAAGAGAGGTGGTGGCCCAAACAAATCTATCATAGAATTATAAGAATCAAAAGTATGGCTACCCAAGAAACCTCTGATAATGGTATCAAGAATATATCTAATACAAGGGGTGATGCCTACATAAAAATTGCAAAGAAGAACGGAAGTGGACTGAGCATTGCAAATTCTATACCAAGCATTGCAAATTCTATACCAAGCATCTTTTAAATTTTCTCCCTCCCTTTGTTTAAAATTGAGAACTTCATGATCGGGAGTACCAACAATAATAGAAGGACTAGCCATGATAGCAAAAACCAACGACCTAACACACGGACACACAAGAAGCAAGCAAAAAGAGACGGGCGGAAAAGAGGCGGATGGAAAAGAAGGCGAATAAAACGGCAAGGGTGAAGTGGGGGAGAGGAAAACGAGAGGAAAATGGCAAATAATGTAATGCAAGGGATAAGAGTTTGTGATGGGTACTTGGTATGTCTTGACTTGTGCATAGATCTCCCCGGCAAGGGCGCCAGAAATGGCTAGGTGACGGGAGATTAAATCTTGACTTGACTTGGTGTAAATCTCCCCAGCAACGGTGCCAGAAATCCTTCTTGCTACCTCTTGAGCTTGCGTTGGTTTTCCTTTGAAGAGGAAAGGGTGATGCAGCACAGTAGCGTAAGTATTTCCCTCACTTTTTGATAACCAAGGTATCAATCCAGTAGGAGACTACACGCAAGTCCCTAGTACCTGCACAAACAAACAAGAACCTCGCAACCAACGCGATAAAGGGGTTGTTGATCCCTTCACGGTCACTTACGAAAGTGAGATCTGATAAAGATAATAAGATAAATATTTTTGGTATTTTTGTTGTATAGATTGGAAAATAAAGATTGAAAAATATACAATGATAAAAATAGTAAATAGATAGGAAAATAATATGATAGAAGATAGACCCGGGGGGCATAGGTTTCACTAGTGGCTTCTCTCAAGATAGCAAATTCTATGGTGGGTGAACAAATTACTGTCGAGCAATTGGTAGAAAAGCGCATAGTTATGAGAATATCTAGGCATGATCATGTATATAGGCATCATGTCTGTGACAAGTAGACCGAAACGATTCTGCATCTACTACTATTACTCCACACATCGACCGTTATCCATCATGCATCTAGAGTATTAAGTTCATAAGAACAGAGTAATGCATTAGGCAAGATGACATGATGTAGAGGGGTAAACTCAAGCAATATGATATAAACCCCATCTTTTTATCCTCGATGGCAACAATACAATATGTGCCTTGCTACCCCTGCTGTCACTGGGAAAGGACACTGCAAGATTGAACCCAAAGCTAAGCACTTCTCCCATTGCAAGAAAGATCAATCTAGTAGGCCAAACCAAACTCATAATTCCAAGAGACTTGCAAAGATATTTAAATCATGCATAAAAGATTTCGGAGAAGAACCAAATATTGTTCATAGATAATCTTGATCATAAACCCACAATTCATCGGATCTCGACAAACACACCGCAAAAAGAATTACATTGAATAGATCTCCAAGAGAATCGAGGAGAACTTTGTATTGAGATCCAAAGAGAGAGAAGAAGCCATCTAGCTAATAACTATGGACCCAAAGGTCTGTGGTAAACTACTCACACATCATCGAAGAGGCTATGGTGTTGATGTAGAAGCCCTCCGTGATCGATTCCCCCTCCGGCAGAGCGCTGGAAAAGGCCTGAGGGAGTCCTGGATTAGGGGGTCTTCGGACAGCCGGACTATATCCTTTGGCCGGACTGTTGGACTATGAAGATACGAGATTGAAGACTTCGTCCTGTGTCCGAATGGGACTCTACTTGGCGTGGAAGGCAAGCTAGGAAATATGGATATGCATATCTCCTCCTTTGTAACCGACCTTGTGTAACCCTAACCTCCTCCGGTGTCTATATAAACCGGAGGGTTTTAGTCCGTAGGACAACATACAATCATACCATAGGCTAGCTTCTAGGGTTTAGCCTCTCCGATCTCGTGGTAGATCAACTCTTGTACTACTCATATTATCAAGAATAATCAAGCAGGACGTAGGGTTTTACCTCCATCAAGAGGGCCCGAACCTGGGTAAAACATCGTGTCCCCTGCCTCCTGTTACCATCCGCCTTAGACGCATAATTCAGGACCCCCTACCCGAGATCCGCCGGTTTTGACACCGACATTGGTGCTTTCATTGAGAGTTCCTTCGTGTCATCGCTGCTAGGCTTGATGGCTCCTTCGATCATCGATAGCGATGCAGTCTAGGGTAAGACTTTTCTCCCCGGACTGATCTTTGTATTCGGCGGCTTCGCACTGCGGGCCAACTCACTTGGCCATCTGGAGTAGATCGAGAGTTAGGCCCCTGGCCACCAGGTCAGGTTTGGAAGCTTAAACTACATAGCCGACATCCGCAGAGACTTGATCTTTGAAGGATTCGATCCCCTGCCGAGCGCGCGGCACGGTCACGATGAGCATGATTTAGCTCTACCATCGGACAGTGTTCACGAGACCGCACCGGTAATTGCTCCGACCCTCAATTTGGAGCCAATTGCGCCATCCATGGATGGGTGGATAGACCCTGCCACGGAGGCCATATTCTCAGAGGCAATCGAGTCGAATATCGACCTTATCCTTCACGGGAGCCATGACGCTGAACTACCGGATTCTTCCCCGGCCACAGACTCCGAACCGCCTACGCCCTTGCCTATCAAATTCGACTGGGCGCCGATCATGGAGTTCACCTTCGCGGATATCTTTCAGCACTCGCCCTTTGGCGACATACTGAACTCATTAAGGTCTCTCTCCCTGTCAGGAGAGTCCTGGCCGAACTATGTCCGGCAGGATTGGGATGCGGATGACGAAGAAATTTGCCGCCCACCCACCACCCACTTAGTAGCCACTGTCGATGATTTGACCGACATGCTCGACTTCGACTCCGAAGACATCGACGGTATGGACGACGATGCAGGAGACGAACAGGAACCACTGCCCACGGGGCACTGGACGCCCACTTCATCATATGATGTATACATGGTGGACGCACCCAAAGAAAACAATGACGAAGAGCAGAAGGACGCGGCGAAGGATTGTTCCCTCGAGAAGCAGTCAAAGCGGCGGCGTAAGCGCCGCTCCAAATCCCACCTGGGCAGAAGTAGCGATCATATAAATCCAGCGATAGAGCAAAGCAAGCCAGCAGATGACAAACACGGCGTTGAACCATCGCCCGACCACGGCAACACGGAGAATCAAACCGAACAACCCGACTCCGTCGAGGATAATAGTCCGGATAACATCACACCGGACAGGCACCCGGAGCAACAGAATACCCATAAAATGCTTGTTGCCACTGCGAGGAGTTTAAAAAAGCAGAAGCAAAGGCTCAGGGCTGCACAAGACACACTCAAAATCAGATGGAGTGAAGTACTCAATACTGAAGCGAAGTACGGCGGTAATCGCCACACCAAGAGCTACCCGAAGTGAAAGTTGCTACCTGAATTCGACGAGGAGGCCTTAGATGCCCCGCAATCAAAAAACAAAATGGCCATCCAGTCGGATAGACGACCTCATGGCCAACATAAAGCGGCAAACGACGCCGCACATAAGCCAGTACGCGATCCACGTGAGGGCTCGCATCAAAAGTACGGCGCAACCAGATCCATCTACGGGCCACGCAAGCGCGCTCCAGCATGCAATGCAACCCAACAAACATCCCAACACCACGGTACACCCAAATATAGGGGTGTCGCACACCCCCTATGTTTCACCGATGAGGTGCTGGACCATGAATTTCCAGAGGGATTCAAACCCGTAAACATAGAGGCGTACGACGGAACGACAGACCCTGGGGTCTGGATTGCGGACTACATCCTCCATATCCATATGGCTCGAGGAGACGATCTCCACGCCATCAAGTACTTACCCCTCAAGCTCAAAGGGCCAGCTCGGCACTCGCTTAAAAGCCTCCCCGAAAACTCCATTGGAAGTTGGGAAGAGCTCGAAGACGCTTTTCAGGTAAATTTTCAAGGGGCCTATGTCCGACCCCCGGATGCAGACGATTTAAGTCATATAACTCAACAGCCCGGAGAGTCAGCCCGAAAGTTTTGGAACAGGTTTCTCACTAAAATGAACCAAATAGTCGACTGTCCGGACGCCGAAGCCTTAGCAGCTTTCAAGCACAGCGTTCGAGATGAATGGCTTGCCAGACACGTCGCCCAAGAAAAGCCGAGAACAATAGCAGCATTAACAAGCCTCATGACCCACTTTTGCGCGGGCGAGGATAGCTGGTTAGCCCGATGCAGCACCAGCGACCCAAGTACATCCAAAGTTAGGGACGAAAACGGGAAACTGCGGTGCAGTAAAAACAAGCGCCGGAATAAAGAAGACAGTCCGAAGAGCACGGCGGTAAACGACGGATTCAGAAGCTCTCGGCCAGATCAGCAAAAGCTGCCCTCCAAAGGCAACAGAGACGAACTGTCCAGCCTAAACAAGATTCTAGATAAAATATGTCAGATCCACAGCACCCCCGATAAACCTGCAAATCATACCAATAGAGAATGTTGGGTCTTCAAGCAGTCCGGCAAGCTCAACGCAGAACACAAGGGGCAGGATACACCAAGCGAAGATGAGGACGAGCCTCGCAAGCAAAGGACTGGGGAACAGAAGAAATTCCCACCAGAAGTCAAAACAATAAGCGTGTTACACGTGACAAAGGGGAGAAACAAAGCGGCACTCCTAGAGACACATGCCCCAGGGCCTATCACCACCGAGTTCTGCCATGGGTAATCCCAATCGATCACCTTCGACCATCGGGATTACTCGGAAAGTATCCGGCGTGCAGGATGGGCTGCCTTGGTGTTAGACCCGATAATTGACGGATACCACTTCACACGAGTCCTGATGGATGGCGGCAGTAGTTTAAACCTGATATATCAGGACACAGTCCGCAAAATGGGGATAGACCCAATAAAAATTAGCCATAGCAATACTACCTTTAAAGGAGTAATGCCAGGCCCAGAAGCCCAATGCATGGGCTCCCTGCTACTAGAGGTTATATTCGGCTTTCCCGATAACTTACGCAGTGAAAATTTAACCTTCCACATTGCTCCGTTCCAAAGCGGCTATCAAGCACTACTCGGACGCGAAGCTTTCGCTCGCTTTAACGCAATACCGCATTACGCTTCTCTCATGCTTAAGATGCCCGGTCCACGTGGCATCATTACAGTAAACAGAAATATTGAGCGCTCCTTGTGTGCGGAAGACCATGCGGCTGCCTTGTCGGCCACACACTAAACAACCTCACCAACTAAAGCATCTGACAGGTCGTTAAGACCACAGACACGGTTGGACGAGTCTGGTGCAGCTATATGTAGTTGATACAGGTTTGATGGCTATACCCCTATTACAATACAAGGGGTTCAATGTGCGCAAAGAAGTGGCAATTAGGCTCAACTTTACTCATTTTGAACTATATATTGTTTATTCAGTATAACTTACCTTTTGCACGGCAACTTTTCAATTAAGTTCTTCTCTTTTTCAGATGACCATCATGCTACACCCGTCCAGAATACAGCACAACGGAGACACAGGCGCAGACATGCAGCAGGGACCCGTTCTAAGGATTCTTTTTAGATTAAGACCCTGCGTAAACCTTTTTTACTGTCTCTTGTTGATACACATCCCTCGGATTCTCAATACAATTGAGAAGGATGCTGACGTATTGGCATGTGTCCACGTCAGAATATTGCACGTACCTGGACACCAGGGGCTTATTATGAAGGGCATTGTTTAGGCCCGGTTTACATCATAAAGACCGAATACCTTAGGGAGTGTTCGATGTTGCAAGTTTGGCCTTATATGCATCAGCTCCGAATCATGTCTTTGGTGAAATGTTGGGTTTGCCCGGCTCCTATGTTTTGCTGCCTTACGTTCCGCTCTATCGGCTAAGGCGGCACCAGGAGAACTACTATGATTGTGCCCTGGTTCATCCGGACGAGCACCTCAGTAGAGAAAGCCGAAAACTGACTGTCATGATATAGCGTGAGACTGGTCAACCACTCGATGACCTAGCGGAATCTTCGGGATTCCTCCGCCTTAACGAAGGGTCGTTTCCCGGCCAGGCATGTACGCGCCCTGAATCCTGATGACCACGGAGCCACCAGGGGCTATATAGTAGCCCCACTGTCAAACTCCTCTAGCTAAGTGAAAGTGTTAAAGCATTATAGTCCGGTTTCCTAGTTCGCTGCGCTATCACCTCCTTAATGGACCAACACGTTGGATCAAGTGTGAACATGCGTCTTCTGTGAACACCCCCGCATTATATGCGTGGGGGCTGAAGCCGACGACTGCCATCTTTCAGGTTATATACATATATACATAAACGGCCGCACAGGAGGCATCATCGTACTTTCGGGAAAAAGTATAAATACAGCCTTAATAAATTCAATAAAACATTGTTTGTACAATGGGACTACATGTCACTGAAAAATAATATTCTTCGAGCACTGAGCCTCTATCGAACGAGTGCCTTCAAGGACTTCTTCAAAGTAGTGCTCGGCAGCCACTCGGCCTATGGCCGAACCCTGTGCTGCAACAGTGGTGGCCTCCATCTCCGCCCAGTATGTTTTGACACGGGCAAGGGCCATCCGCGCACCTTCTATGCACGCTGATCCTTTACAGCATCAATGCGTGGCATGGCACCAAGGAATTGTTGCACTAAGCTAAAGTAGCTATTCGGCCTTGGCCCTCCTGGCTACAAATGATCCACAACGGACCTTATGGAAAGTCCGGATAATCTATGGAGCTCGGCCCAAGCGGTCAATCGCTCATTCAGCAACAGCGGACGGACTGGAGCGTGAAACTATGACCAGAACAGCTTCTCCACTTCGGGACCTTTCTGACCCTTGAAGTACTCGGCCGCATCAGCAGCGCTTGCAGCCAAATCCATGTACTCGTCCGCAGAACTCCATAGCCGGTCCAGAGGAGCATACTTCGGATCTCCGAACTTAGTCCGCAACAAGAAGGGCTTCCCAGACACGATATCTGCAGCTTGATTCAGCTCCTCCTTTGTCGCTCTAATTTTGGAGTGGGCTTCCTAGGTAGCCACCCGGGCCTTCTCCAGGTCCGTCGCCTTCGCCCGGTTTTCCTCTTCAAGAATCCGGTAACGGTCAGCAACATCTTTTAACTCCACGGCCATCTTGCAATTTTTTCTTTGCTCTCGCAATGTGCGGCCTGTTCGGCCCTTAACTCTTCGGCCGCTTGCAAAGCGGCCGCATTGCTACTCCTTGCTTGCTCCTTGGCTAGGGCAAGCTCCGCCCGAAGGGTCTCCACGGTGGCCGCTCCATCTGCAGTCACAACATATTAAAGATACTGGCATCATGCTGCTCTTATTATGTGACGATCACCAGAAAGGCCACTCACCTTGTGCCTTGTCAAGCCGCTTGTTGACAAGCATGATGTCGGCATCGGCCGCATCCAGCTGCCGCTTTAGTTCGACATACCCATCAGTCCGGCTAGCCACCGGAGCTTCCACCACCTGCACATAAGGCAGTCTGCTTATTACCTAGGACTATGATCCTCTGTTTGCCGCTGTTTTCGATGACAACTAGAGTCTCAGGGGCTACTATCTACACAGGGCACATCTAAAAATGTGCGGTACCGTCAAAAATGTACATCATTTCACGTACCTCAAAACCCGTCAGTAGACTCATAAAAGCTTCATGCAACCCGCTTTCGGCGGATGAAATCCTTTCAATCACCGTACCCATCAATGTGCGCTGCTCTTCTGAGATAGCCGCTTGCTCCAGCATACCCCTCAGTACGTCCGACCGCACACCAAACGGTGCCGGACTCTTTTGATGACTCTCTTCGAGAGCCGGATGTTGAGGACTTCGGGTGGCCATAAGATTACCTTCTGGCCTTGCCGGGTCCGGAGAAACCCTCCGCGACGATACCTCGGGGTCGCCCGCTTCGTGAGCCGGTGTGGCAGGGGGAGGCGTTTCGCTCTCCATCATCTCCGGAAGAAGATCCCCCGAAGACGAGCTCTGTTGAGAAGGGCTAAGATCCGAACTACAAGATAAATGCTTCGATTATTTTCCTCAGAAGTTGAGCAAGATATTTTCATTATTAACTACCCCTTTTACTTACAGCTCGGGGGAGGGCTGGTACCCTTGAGGGCATAGTACGGCCAGGGTATCCCCCAGGGAAGGACCCTCTGGCGGAGATTCCTTCCCTCGTTTGGAGACCATTGTCTCCGGGTCCGCAGAGGCGGTTCTCTTCCTTCCCTGGGGAGAGGGAGTTTCAGTTCCTTCTCTCTGGCTAATATCCTTCATGGAGACGCTAGCCTCGTTATCCCCCCCCCCCTTCATCTTCCTTGTAGGGCACTAGGAAGGGTGCTGGCTCGAGCATCTTTTCCAGCACCAGATTGTCCAAGCCTTCAGGAAGGGGGGCCGAACACCGGATCATCTTCGCCTTTGTTATCCAGTCCTGGTCAAAGAGCGATTCTTCAGAATGATGTCATCATAAATAAAAGGATAGTGTGTTCGGCCATGGGATTACTTACTTGGGCAGCGGGGCGGTTGCAGCTCAGGCCCACGTCCTCGGTAGTGTCCGGACACTCTATTTGGGGTCCAAAGAACGATTTGTACATCTCCTCTTGCGTCATGCCGAGGAAATTCTGAATAGTGCATGGTCCTTCCGGGTTGAATTCCCACATGCGGAGGGGCCGGCGTTTGCAAGGCTGGACTCGACGAACCAGCATAACTTGCATTACCATAACCAGACTGAAATCTCCCCCGAAGAGATCTTGGATACGGCTCTGCAGTATTGGCACGTCCTTGGTTGGACCCCAGCTCAGCCCCCTGCTGATCCATGACATCAGTTGCGGTGGAGGGCCCGAGCGAAAGGTGGGAGCAGCTACCCACTTGGCACTTCGAGGAGCTGTGACGTAAAACCACTCCCGCTGCCACAATCCGGACACTTCTGGGAAGGAACCCTTTGGCCATGGAGCGTCAGCAATTTTGCTTATTAGAGCACCTCTGCACACTGCGTACTGCCCCTCGACCATCTTCGGCTTCACATCGAAGGTCTTGAGCCACAGGCCGTAGTGAGGGGTAATGCGGAGGAAGGCCTCACAAACGACAATAAATGATGAGATGTGAAGAAAGGAATCCGGGGCCAGATCATGAAAATCCAGCCCGTAATAGAACATAAGACCCCTAACAAAGGGATCTAGAGCGAGGCGTAGTCCTCGGAGGAAGTGGGAGACGAACACAACGCTCTCGTTGGGTTCGGGGGTAGGGACGACCTGCCCTCGGGCTGGCAGCCTATGCAAAATTTCGGCGGTCAGATATCTGGCCTCCCTCAACTTCTTGATGTCCTCCTCCGTGACGGAGGAAGGCATCCACCGGCCTTGAAGGCTGGATCCGGACATGATTGAAGGTACGAAGCACCTGACCTGGGCTTTGGGTGTTAGAACTCGAGGCGGGGGAAGGATTCGATTGAGCACGGGAGGGACAAAAGAAAAGGCCTTGTCCCTTTATAAAGGGGTTGGATATCAAGCGTCCTCCTCGTGGTCGTTCGAGACTTACCTAAAATCTAGGAGTCATACCAACAGGCACGGTTGGGTTACCCACGTTTGTATTGATGAGAATCCCATAATAAGGGGAACATGATCTCTGCTTTGACAAGACGTGTCAAGAAACCGCCTCGCGTTATGTGCGGGGCTGGTTAAAGAAAAACGGTTCAAATAATTATCGGGTCGTGGCGTGATGTCATGCTGCCAAAACGTGTCAGCAGATTAGATTTGTGGAAATATTATTCTCTCTACGGTGGTATGTGGAACTTATTTTGCAGGGTCGGACACTATCCTTGTATTCAAACTCTTTCGTGATGTATTCGGGGGAGGAACCCGCCTTGCAATGCCGAAGACAACACTGCGTGTCGGACTCATCGTCATTGAAGCCTGGTTCAGGGGCTACTGAGAGAGTCCTGGATTAGGGGGTCTCCGGATAGCCGGACTATATCCTTTGGCCGGACTGTTGGACTATGAAGATACGAGATTGAAGACTTCGTCCCGTGTCCGGATGGGACTCTACTTGGCGTGGAAGGCAAGCTAGGCAATACGGATATGCATATCTCCTCCTTTGTAACCGACCTTGTGTAACCCTAACCTCCTCCGGTGTCTATATAAACCGGAGGGTTTTAGTCCGTAGGACAACATACAATCATACCATAGGCTAGCTTCTAGGGTTTAGCCTCTCCGATCTCGTGGTAGATCAACTCTTGTACTACTCATATTATCAAGAATAATCAAGCAGGATGTAGGGTTTTACCTCCATCAAGAGGGCCCGAACCTGGGTAAAACATCGTGTCCCCTGCCTCTTGTTACCATCCGCCTTAGACGCAAAGTTCGGGACCCCCTACCCGAGATCCGCTGGTTTTGACACCGACAAGGCCCCAAGATGGGATCTCACGGGTACAGAAGGTTGCGGCAGTGGAAATAGGGTTTCGTGGTGCTCCTAGATGTTTTCGGGGTATATGGGTATATATAGCAGGAAGAAGTACGTCGGTGGAGCTGCGAGGGGCCCACGAGGGTGGGGGCGCGCCTCCCTGCCTCGTGGCCTCCTCGCTTCTTTCTTGACGTCCACTCCAAGTCTCCTAGATCATGTTTGTTCCAAAAATAACTCTCCCGAAGGTTTCATTCCATTTGGATTCCGTTTGATATTCCTTTTCTGCGAAACACTGAAATAGGAAAAAAAACAGCAATTTGTACTAGGCCTTTGGTTAGTAGGTTAGTCCCAAAAATAATATAAAAAGGTATATAAAGCCCATTAAACATCCAAAATAGATAATATAATAGCATGGAACAATAAAAAAGTATAGATACGTTGGAGACGTATCATTTCCTTAGAAGAGGGGTTAGTTACCACATCAATAGTTGAAGATATTGAAGTTTTAGATGCATTTGAACATTCAGCGGAAGATATAGCATTATCACACACTATTACAGGATGCTGCTAACGCGACACTACGATCAGAGACCCTTCGGCGAAACTGTGTGCGACGCAATAATCGCAAACAGCGGTGTAAAAAACCGTCAAAAAGGCGCAAAACGTTTGCGATGACAGATGCATCAAACACGGTTCAGATTTTAGTTTCATGTGCGATTCAGGGCATATGGTTCAGTTCAATTAACCATTTTTGATGAGGAGGAACTAAATAAACGGGCAGCCAGATGAAGGTGTGTGCGATGTACAGCATACGGTTCACTCAGATGAACTGTTTGTGATTAGGCAACACAAAAGAAATGGTCAGCCACATCAAGGTGTGTGCGATGTACATCACATAGTTCACTCGGATGAACTGTTTGTGATTAGGCAACACAAAAGAAATGGTTAGCCAGATCAAGGTGTGTGCGATGTACGACATGCGTTTCACCCGAATGAACTGTTTGCGTTGAGACAAGAGAACAAAAACGGTTCAATATAACAAATACCATAAATATTGCAAGGTTCAAATTCAAATATTACAACACCCAAATTCAAACATTGCACGTTGCGTCATTTCTGAAAAGGGATCAGCTACTGACAAGTCATCTATGGGTTTGACACAATAACTTCCAATTGCTTTGCCATATGCTCTACCAAAACGAAGTTTGGCATTTTTGGAGGCACTTGCATTCCACAGTACCGGCCGGCTCTGATAATCATACCATTTATCTTCTCTAATTAAATGTGTGTTCAACCTCAGTACCCTCAGCACCTTTGCTCTGGCAAGAAAGAACCTGGCAAGTGTAATCTCTGGTGGGGTCCCTCGGTAGGAGTTCGAAGTAATATTTGAGAGATGCAGATCCAGTCATTCGAGATTGTCGTTATAAACATCATCCACCTCCGGGCCTAATATGCACTGCAAAAGAATAGAACGTGTTAGTGCCTACATGTAGCTTTGAACACTGCTACACGCCCATTTGGTTTGCAGGATTTGTAAAATGCGCCAACGTGCTATCTTCGATCTGGCATGATTAACATGGGAATTTGATTACAATCTACTCTCTCCGTCCCATAATGTAAGACATTTTTTGACACTACACTATTGTTAAAATATGTCTTACATTATGGGACGGAGTGAGTAGAAACATGTAGCCTTCTTCACAAGAGGTTGGATTGGATGAAAAATTCCCTAAGAAAACTAGTATAGATGAATCCAAAGGATAAATGATTATGGACAATTGTAACCACATGAATGAAGCAACCAATATGGGGTGGGGGTGTATGTCCTAAAATCCTCCAAAGTTCCTTCAGAAATCGTAGTACATTGTCATTGTAAACTTGGGAAAAGGTGAAAAAAATTGAACTGGTTAACATTTAAAAGGAAAGGAACATCGCCTCGATATACAGGTTCTTCAGGCACGGAAAGCATCTCAGGCAACTGACAACTTGGTCCAGGTTGGGGCTGACAGATTCTAGTGCCAAGACCTTCACTATGCCCAGAGTCTGGGTGAAGCTTCGCTGGATGACAGACGAACATACATCTTCAAAACTAGAAATAACGTTGATATCAAGAAGGAGAGGTATATAAGGCGACTGTTGTACCTGAAAGTTGAAGTATTTGACAAACGAGTAGCCCACCACTTTCAATCTCGGCGCAGAAATGACATTGATTCTTGTTGGACCTTGTTGATCAACTAGAAGTAATCTCTCAAGTGAAGGTGTGTCCTGGATGACCATATTGTGGTCCACCTTTTGTGATCTCTCGTTGCAGCACCAGCAACACACATAAATAGTCCGGAGAGTCCTGGAGGTGATGTGCAAGCTACTCGACCAATTCATCACCCAAAGACGAAGGAACTCGAGTGCTGTACAGCCGTGGAGCAGGCGCTCCACGTCATCCTTTGGAATGCAGACGGGGACGAGCTCGAGGTGCTTCAGTCGTGGTAGAAAAAGAGCGGGCGCGTCATTAAGGGGGGATGGCAGTTCATGAACTTGGCGAGGTGCAACGTGGGCGCGAAGCAGAGCGCGGACGTTGGCAGCAAGCGCATATGCCCATCATTATAACTTAGCTTCTCGAGTTGATCTATGGCGCGGGATCGGAACCACTCGTCAAGCTTGGCTCGGTCCTTGCCATTGGAACGGAACTTGCCCGTGATAAGGCCTTTGATTGGGCCATCATGACTATCGAGGATCTGGGAGAACACATCCAAGCTTTGGCGATAGCCCTGGCAGAGCTTGTGGGCATCCAGGAGGTTGACAGGGGTGCGGAGCGATAGGGTGCACCACCGCTGGGAAAGGGCGGCTGTCCTAGCTCAATATTTGATTGGGAGGAGGGATATGATGACTATCAACGTATCGTCGGGGAGGTTGTTGATGAAGTCTAGGCCTACTGGAGTCACTTGCGGTTCTTTCTCGACCCGCCTCTGCTTGTTGGCAGCCTCGTTCTCCACCTCGTCGATGGGGACGGAAACCTCTGTCTCCATATTCACGCCGTGCTCCGATGCTTCAGCAGCCCCGGCGTCGCCACTCCCTCCCATGGGGCGCTTCGACGGCATCCTCGTACACTGACGGCCTTGAGGACTCAGAGCGGCGTCGAGGATGCGGGCGTAGAGAGAGAGGGATTGGGGTGTTGCGAGGATGGGGGGTGCGGCCGCTCGGCGGTGACATTAATATAGACTAGTGGGAGCGAGGCAGGCGGCGGTCTAAGGCTGTCTCGCTTCGCAGTGAGAACGAACGCTTAATCTCTAGTATGAATGAAATCTATGCTTAATTACTGAATTTTAGTTGCAAAAAATAGATAGTGCTATTGATTTTTAGCTGCATATTTTGACAAATCGTAGTGTCTCTTGGCTTAGCGCCGAAGTCTGGCTTTAATTTGCATACCGTAATCTGAACTGTTCGCGTTGAAGAGATGCACAGATCCTGCATTGAACAGCTTGTACGCTTCCCGGTGAGCCTGCGCACCGGAGTGCGCTCGCACGCCTCATGTTCAGTCAAGCAGCTGTCCACATGGCACCTCCTATAGCCATTAAAACCAAGACACGTGGTGCCACATGAATGGTTAACCGAACGCACACGGTTTGAATTATACAAACTTTGATATATTAAAGTGGCAGCTATTTTTTTCAAAATGCCTTTGTTGGCAGTCATTATTTGAGTGCGCCTTCTCTCAAAATGGACACAAAAAATACCACAGCATGTCGGGTGT
Source organism: Triticum dicoccoides (assembly GCF_002162155.2). Taxonomy (NCBI): domain Eukaryota; kingdom Viridiplantae; phylum Streptophyta; class Magnoliopsida; order Poales; family Poaceae; genus Triticum; species Triticum dicoccoides. Next base: position 339,552,419 of record NC_041390.1, on the reverse strand, counting down.
CCTTCCATGATAGCATGCCAAGTCAATTACACACGAGTTTTGAATTTACTAGAATTTAAAAACCAGGCATCACAATGTTTTGCCGGCAATAAACGGTACCCTGGTGTTTGAAATTCATTCCCATTTCTTGCATGGGACCTAAGCATGCACCCAAGGACACGGATTTGATTTTTCAACCAATTTATATGCACTGGAGCATGTGCATGTAGTTCAAATTTGAATTATGCGCGTAAATGCACTGAAAACTCACTTAATGCATAAACATGTCCAAACGAACCACGAAAAATCACAAAAAATAACGCAACACTCCTGTTGTTCTATGTTGACACGAGAAATTTTTTGAAAGCAATAAGAGGCAATGGATATCGTTTTGTCCCCAAAGGTGGGGCGTTCCCTACCGAAACCATCATGCTTGTTGCGAGAAGCTCTGGTTTGTGAGAAGCATATACCCAAACCTGCCCCAAATGGGACAAGAAAATTACCACGGCATGTTGATGCCATTCCATGATAGCATGCCAAGTTTCATGAAGTTCAGACGAGTTTTGGATTTACTAGAATTTAAAAACCAGGCATCTCAATGTTTTGCCGGCAATCAACGGTGCCATGGTGTTTGAAATTCATTCCCATTTCTTGCATGGGACCTAAGCATGCACCCAAAGACACATATTTGATTTTTCAACCAATTTATATGCACTGGAGCATGTGCATGTAGTTCAAATTTTAATTATGCACATAAATGCATTGAAATCTCACTTAATGCATAAAAATGTCCAAACGAACCCTGAAAATCACAAAAAATAAGACAACACTCCTGTTGTTCTATGTTGACACGAGAAAATTTTTGAAAGCAATAAGAGGCAATGGATATCGTTTCGTCCCCAAAGGTGGGGCGTTCCCTACCAAAACCATCATTCTTGTTGTGAGAAGCTCTGGTTTATGAGAAGCATATACCCAAACCTGCCCCAAATGGGAAAAAAAGTTTACCACGGAATGTTGATGCTGCTCCATGATAGCATGCCAAGTTTCGTGAATTTCAGACCAGTTTTGGATTTACTAGAATTTAAAAACCAGGCATCTCATTGTTTTGCCGGCAATCAACGGTGCCCTGGTGTTTGAAATTCATTCCCATTTCTTGCATGGGACCTAAGCATGAACCCAAGGACATAGGTTTGATTTTTCAACCTATTTATATGCAATGGAGCATCTGCATGTAGTTCAAATTTGAATTATGCACATAAATGCATTGAAAAATCACTTAATGCATAAAAATGTCCAAACGAACCCAGAAAAATCACAAAAAATAACACAACACTCCTGTTGTTCTATGTTGACATGAGAAAAAATTTGAAAGCAATAAGAGGCAATGGATATCGTTTCGTCCCCAAAGGTGGGGTGTTCCCTACCAAAACCATCATGCTTGTTGTGAGAAGCTCTGAATTTCTGAGAAGCATATACCCAAACCTGCCCCAAATGGGACAAAAAATTTACCACGGCATGTTGATGTCGTTCCATGATAGCATGCCAAGTTTCTTGAATTTCAGACGAGTTTTGGATTTACTGGAATTTAAAAACCAGACATCTCAATGTTTTGCGAGCAATCAACGGTGTCCTGGTGTTTGAAATTCATTCCCATTTCTTGCATGGGACCTAAGCATGCACCCAAGGACACAGATTTGATTTTCAACTGATTTATATGCACTAGAGCATGTGCATGTAGTTCAAATTTGAATTATGTACATAAATGCATTGAAAACTCACTTAATGCATAAAAATGTCCAAACAAACCCCGAAAAAATCACAAAAAAGAACACAACACTCCTGTTGTTCTATGTTGACACGAGAAAAAATTTGAAAGCAATGAGAGGCAATGGATATTGTTTCGTCCAAAAGGTGGGGCGTTCCCTACCAAAACCATCATGCTTGTTGTGAGATGCTCTGGTTTGTGAGAAGCATATACCCAAACCTGCCCCAAATGGGACAAAAAATTTACTACGGCATGTTGATGCTGCTCCATGATAGCATGCCAAGTTTCATGAATTTCAGACAAGTGTTGGATTTACTAGAATTGAAAAACCAGGCATCTCAATGTTTTGCCAGCAATCAACGGTGCCATGGTGTTTGAAATTCATTCCCATTTCTTGCATGGGACCTAAGCATGCACCCAAGGACACATATTTGATTTTTCAACCAATTTATATGCACTGGAGCATGTGCATGTAGTTAAAATTTGAATTATGCACATAAATACATTGAAAACTCACTTAATGCATAAAAATGTCCAAACGAACCCTGAATAATTCCAATTCTTTTATGATCACTATAGATAAAAGGTCTAGCAATTCAAATACCATCCATGGCCGCTGTGACTCCATTATGTAATTCTAATCAAGACGAAAAATCAAGTAGATCCCACACAGTTTATTATAACCAACCGTGTGAGGTGCAACACAAAATATCGGACCGTGTCTGAATAAGGGACCGTGTCTGATGACACTTTGCGTACCAGTTTTTTGGCTGAAGTGATTCCAAATTTTCGGCTTTGCAGAAATATCTACCTCCCCGCCCCCTCCCCCTTACCAAAAGCCACATTTCCCCTGTTTACGCCTTCCTTTCCAAGTTAAAACCTTCACTCCTTGCTTGTAGCGCCGCCGCCTCCTCGCCGGCGACCCTCCTTCACGCTGCTCGGCCTCGCTTATCCAGGCAGGTATCCACACCCAACCCCCATCCTCCTCCTCCTTCCACATCCCACATGCCCCGACCGCCGGTGCGAGCGCGACACCTTCTGCCCAAATCATCGACCCCTCCACCAAACAAGCGTCGGCCTAAGCCATGGTGCACGCGGTATAGCCAGGACCTCAAGGAGCATTTGGCAGCGGAGAAGCAAATCATGGCCGCATGCGTGGTTGAGGTCGCGATGGCTGCCATTTGTGCCGACCCCCAAATCTTGGAGGAGCACCTCGTCGCTGAGGCCACCGTTGACGCCTCGCACGCCGACGCTGCGACGCAGTTGGCTGCTTTAAACGACAGTTCGTGGCGTTTTCTCGAGGCCACCATCGGTGCCTTCGACGAAGACTACGAGGTGTTTTCTCAGCGTGCACGTGCTTACCTCATCTCGAGAGCCAAAAGGTTGGTGCCTGGAACGGCTCAGGCAACTCACCACTACAACAAGGGCACCCATGATGCGGAGGCCTCGCCCTCTTCCATGTCCAAGGAGCCAATCGTCATTTATATCTCCGACAATTAGGAGTAGCTTGTCTTATTAGCTCACTATAAGGACCCATGTTCAGTTTGCTAGCTACTGCCTTTCCTTAACAAATTCTAGTGAATTGTGCTATCTACTTCTACCATGCAATCTTCTACTATAGTGTATATGTTCTATATGTCGTGCAATGTGGTGTTCAGTTAACTACTTGGTTCAATTCTGCAAATGTGATGTTCAATACTTCAGGGTGCAATATTTCCAAGTTGTTAAGCATGCTTGGTTTGGTTAACTGTCTGATCTTCTATTAGGAGTATGTTATATTGTGCAATGTGGTGCTCAGTTAACGTTTGGTTCATTTGTTGTGGTGTTTAGTTAACTGCTTGGTTCAATTCTGTAATGCGATGTTCAATTGTTGTGGCTGCATTCTATTATTGTATACCATGTGAGGAATAAATCGAATTTGGATGTACTAAATACATGAGAAACAAATACAATTGCTATATTTCCAGGTTGTTAAGCATGCTTGGTTTGGTTAACTGTCTGGTCTTCTATTAGGAGTATGTTATATTGTGCAATGTGGTGCTCAGTTAATGTTTGGTTCATTTGTTGTGGTATTTAGTTAACTGCTTGGTTCAATTCTGGAATGCGATGTTCAATTGTTGTGGCTGCATTCTATTATTGTATACCATGTCAGGAATAAATCAAATTTGGCTGACCTTAATACCTGAGAAACATATACAAGTGCTATATTTGCTAGTTCTTAATCATGCTTGGTTTGGATAAATGGGTTTTCCATGTGGCTTGAATTAATATATGAATCTGCAATGTGCTTTTCATCAACATATTTTACTGATAGCATGCGAACCCTTACTTAACCTGATGACTAACTACCTTATATGTGTTGCAGGGAAACAATGGGAAGCACTGAGGTTTACAAGATGGTACTAACTATTATACCTTGCCTTTTTATTCCTTTGTCCAGTTTCCAATATAGAGAAGATATTTATGCACATCCTTGTTTTCAGTGTTCATTGATGATTACTTCTCAAACCACCTATGTGGTCAGGAGGCGAGGAAAGTTTTCATACAACACCCACAGTTCAATATTGAAGTGTTCCTGAAAAGGTCGAAGGATGGACGGTCAATCATCCACAGGCACTGGCCTATAGTTGCAAAGACCTTCAACATGAATGAAGGCTCAATATTCGCCTTCTGCTTCAGCAGTTTTCCAGATGAGATGCATCTCTCTATGTACCATCTATGATGCTAATTTCGAAAGGTTCTAGATGTTGCATGTGAAACTTGTTGTTGGTGTAGTTGTGTAATGGGGTAACTGACTGTTGAAGCTATATCATGTTGTACTCTGATGTATTTCAATTATGAAATCCTGCTTCCTTAATATGGAAATGGAATATATTATGTGCTTAATATGAATGTCAATTAGATTAGTAAATGGATTATTAATAATATGGCAATTAGCCCACTAATTGGCCAATTAGCTTGCCAATTCGGTTTTTCTATTGCAAACGATTAATGAGAAAACACCATGGGCGATGACCTTAGGCAACGCACACAGTTTCTAGGAATAAACCGTGTTGGATCAATGAACAATCCCACACGACATTCTCTTCAAAACTGTGTTACGCCACCTTGCACAAATGTTTTCCTTGTAGTGACTGTGTGGGATGTATATACGAACGGAAACGTTTATTGGTGACTGACTGTGTGGGATGTACTTACGATCAGAAATGATTTCGCCTATATAATTGCATTTTTTAGCACTACTATATGTATTTCTGTATTTGAGTGCTCGCCGGTCGCACATGACCTCATTTTGCCGAGCGTGTGTGCCAGGAGGGCATATCCCCAACGGTTTCTGGGTCGTGTGGGAAGGACCCCCCTATCGCCCACACTCACTTGGCGATGGTTCCAAATGCCGTCGCGGAAAGGGGTTAAAAATTGTTTGTTTAGGACCGACGCGTACCAGTGACACTGACGACATTTTAAGCAAGGTGGCACAAACTCTTCCTGGGTGGTACTGATCTATTGAGCAAGAAGTGAATCATTTTTAGTTTGAAGATCATCATGACACGCTCTTGGCTTTTAGAGCTCTTGCTTCCTTTGAAGATAATCATGGGAAATATTCTCATGATCAGAAGAGAGGGTATCATAACGACTCTAAAGCACATTGAATGAGATTTGAAGACGTCTAATGTATTCATATTGAGTTTGACCACGATCCATTTCTTCCTTCAACATATCATTACTCTTATCTAGCAATTTTTGAAGCTTTTCTAGAGCAGATTGTTGTCTAGAGGTGATTTTAGCAAGCTTTCAGTAGCTAGGGGTCATGTTTTCATCAGATTCATCTTCATTTGAGGAAAATGAGGAATGTTTAGGTACCTTGACACCCTTGGCCATTAGGCAGAGATCCAAATAATCTGTGACAGGATCGACTTCCATGGTCTAGAGAGAGTTCTTGAAGTCCTCAAACCAGGGATCACAATGAGTGAAGGCACCCTCATAGACATCAGAGATCCTGGCCCAGATCAGTTTAGCTGAGTACATACGACATACACGAGTAAATTGATCTTTGGACACGCGAGAGCATATGATGTATTCTGGGTGAGCATCGAATTGTGTGAATATGCTAATGTCCTCAACACATGACTTTTTGCACAGATCTGTCAAGCCATGGTCAGTGACAGTCCACAAATCATAATTGGCCTCCTTGAGATGTTTGCACATCATGGTATTACAATAGGGGTAATCAATGCCATCAAAGATGGGGCAAGCAGTGAAAACCTTGATTATCCATCCAGTCGACATAGCTAAAACTCCAGGTGGTTAAACCAAATCACACAGAACAAGGGAGCGCCTCACTCTGATACCAATTGAAAGTGCTAGTTATCGACTAGAGGAGGGGTGAATAGGCAATTTTTATGAATGTCTTCAAGATAGGCAATATCTTCGAAGACGCGAAAGCGAATTAGTAACTAAATAGGGTACAATGGAAGATAAGCTACACTAGGCATGCCGAAATCACGTAAAACTATTGAAGATATATGTGAAGACAAGCAGCAACTAGGTAGAGTAGAGTAGTTTAGTAAGATAGTGTGAAAACAAAGATACAATCAGAGGGAATGTCTTCACACAATGTCTTTGAATAGAATGAGCTATCAAAGGCTTCACAAAACTAAACAGTAAGTAAAGGATTGAAGTGATAGAACCACTAGCTCGGAGAAGACAAATGATTTCTTGGACCAGTTCTAGTTGCTATCACAACTGTACATTTGGTTAGGGAGGCTGAGATTGAACTCAGAAGACCACGTCTTCACCTTATTCCCCTTGAGCTAAGACCCGCATATCTCGCCCAATAACTCAGGTAAGTCTTCAAGGTAGACTTCCAAACCTTCACAGACTTTGTTCACCGGCAACCCACAATGGCTCTTGGATGCTCAGAACACGATGCCTAACCGACTAGAAGATCACAGTCTTCAAGTGCAACAAGTCTTTAGTTCACGCAAAACAGAAAGACTTCAGTGACACTCAAAACATTTTGGGCTCCGGGTGTTTTGGGTTTGTCCTCAGAAGGATTCTCTCTCAAAGGTTTCGGAGGTGGGTTGCTCTCAAATGACAAAAGCCGTGTAGAAACTCGGAGCACCCACCAATTATGGTGGAGGGGGTGGTCTATTTATAGCTAGGAGGCAACCCGACATGATATGTCCAAAATGACCTTGGTTCAATGGATAGCCGACACATGTCCAACAGTTAGATTTCAAACACACACGACATCTTAACTTGGGCTCCAAGTAAAGCTATCACCAACTCTAGAAGAGATTTTATCTCATTTCCTTCACTCGAAGATATAGGATTTTAGGTTGAGCATCACGTCAAGTTTTTGACTTTGTTTACCACGACCCCACTTAACAGTCCGGTGGTTCCTATGACTCGGGAAATAAGAAAATGAAACTACCAAAAGACTATGTCTTTGTGCTCCATTGTCTTCAACCGAATGTCTTCGGTTGTCATTGCCTTCAACACGAATGTCTTCATGAACCACCATTATCTTCAATGTCTCATACATTTTAGGGGTCATCTTTGATGGGTAAACCAAATCAACGGGGACTTCTACCTGTGAATCTCACAAACACATTAGTCCCACAACCATGTTTGTCGTCAATACTCCAAAACCAACAAGGTGCGGCACTAGATGCACTTACAATAATCTACCATAGCATTTTTATTCTATGGACCATGGCAAATTTAGTTCATACATCATGGGAAATTCAGGTCATGTGGCATGGAGAATATAGTTTTTAATGGATCATGGAAAATGTACCATATTTTGGGAAAAAGGCATTTTTTATTTTTTTGGACATGACAAATTTTTATTTGGTTCATAAACAAATTCATGTTTTTTGTCACAGGTATTTTTTTGTCGAGTGCAAAAATAACATAGCACATGCAATATATTTTGCCATACTACCATGGCAAATTTATTTTCATGAACCATGGCAATTTTTACTTAAATGGGTCATGGAAAATATGTTGCATTTTTTACCATGGCATTTTTTATTTTTTGATCATTGGTAACTTTTGTTGTTCAATTTTCATTACAAAAAACGTATGTCACTTTGGCATGTATCAATTGATATGATGGCAAAAAGTTATACAGCATTTTAGTTTGCCATAGGAAAACAGTTTCGGAAATTTTCCATGGCAAGCACTTTTGCCACGCCATTTTTGCCATGTCTTTTTCTGTAACATGTTTTCCTCTATTTTTCAGTAGGGAATATATGTTTTCTGTGATATGTGTTTTTCTCTAATGTGGTGGCCTTTTTTTGTTTCTTAGGCCGACTAGATTGTGCCTATTGGAGCGTTAAAATTAGATTGCAGGAAGAAACATTCCTTCTGGGCTCGCTCCCACACCAATTGAAACATTCGGTTCGATCAATCATTACACTGAACAATTCATTCGGTCCGGGAAATCCTAGATTGAACGTCGGGTATATATCGGTGTCCAATTTTTATTAAAAAATAGGAGATTAAGTACAAGAGTCTATGACTTGCTGTGAACAACAAATATAGTTGGAAGTTGGAACTCCACACAACTGCTAATCACAAGATTAGCCACTACAACTATTACGGGCGCAATACAAAGGAGCCTATCATAAACACATTGTCTAGTCGTGTCTCGATCAGCACCAACCACCACGAAGAACAACAACTACATATGAGCTTTCCTTGTCGACGCAATAACCATCTTTGATTGCCAAAGAGGAGACGTCAAATGGGTAGCGGAACTCGGTAAGACCCTAGAAAAGGTATTGTCTTGGGTACCCGGCAGCTACGTACATAGCCCCCATGGGGATCAACTCAGACCAGCAGCAAGCAGCGGAGAACCACAACACAGAACATCTGAACCATGTCTCCACACACGATGCTCCCAATAGAGTAGCACCGCTATCACTGGTCCAGCAATGAAGCAAGGCTTTCACCTAGAGACAATCCAAGTGAAGGGGGACATGCCAACACACCATAGCAATGCTCCAAGGAGCGAAACGACACCCACGGGCGCTGTCGTTGCAAGCACCAGCCAAAGCTATGCAGGATTTTCATCCAAATCATTGCGCACCTCCCGCCCATCCCATCAGAATACGACTAATCAGTCCATGATGGGTAACACCGTCGCAGTCACGACACGTCATCGTCATGACCAAATACATGCAGAACACCAACATCTAACACCGAGGAATATAACCATCTTCCATCTCCAACCAAAACCGAGAAGAGAAGCTCCTACGAGCCTCTAACTCTAACGCAGTCAGGGCCACCAGCACCATGGACAACAACAATATATCATACAATGCCTATGGAAATGCCATGATAGGTAGGTATGGTGTCCGTTTTTAGGAAGGTTATAATGAGGCTTATGTGTGAAAGAGCGTGTCATTCCACAAGATTTGGATGCAACAGCTAAGTTTGCACCATGTCCCGAGGTGAGAGTGGACAATGCACAATAGCGAAGAGGCTAGCAAAATATGGATAGCTGGAAGTGCTTATAATACAAAAACTCAAATTAGTCATAAATGACTCAAATACTTATGGTGAAAGCCTATTAGCCCTTGAAACAAAGCACAACTCGCATGCCCTAGGGAAGAGGTTGGGAGGAGTTAACCATCGCGCACCTTCGAATCGAACAACAGAAGGATGTGAATCAAGGATAAGTCATGCTCCAACTTCCTCACATGCCAAAGGCTAACAGTTTCATGAATAGGGATTCACAAATGTTGCCATAATATTCCTGTTGGAAATATGACCTAGAGGAAATAATATTTGTATTATTATATTTCCATATTCATAATTATAGAGTTTATATTCTATGTTATAACTACTATGTACTAGAATATGCGATTCAGTGGAAAACTCATATGCACGTGTGAAATGATAAACGGTAAATAAAAGGTTCCTAGTCTTGCATCTAGGACTAGCTCGAGTGTTGTTGGTGATCACATTTTCTGGATCTTAGGACATCGTCGGGTGTAACGATGATCCTAAAACAACATTTGGATTATGATGTTGGAAGAACGATCATATTGAACTGACGCAAACATTTTTGTTGTGAATTGGATAAATATCGTATGTGTTCAGTTTGTACAACAACATACGTTGTTCCACAAGTGGCATGGCCACCCACCCCCTCCCACCCCCTCCCCGGCGATCTCCACCCTCCCCCGGCAATCTCCTCCACTAGCCACCAAATTCTAGTTTTTCTCCACTAAATCTCTCCGACGTCTTGAGATCTACACGTTCATACCCGTCTCCTATGGGTTCCAATGATAGATCCACCCTTGGCTTGGACTTCTCCAAGGGTTTGGTTTTTGCAGACAAGGTTTTTCAATCTACTGGTTTTTCTGTTCACCCTCTTGAGGATTCGGAGATCTTCACCATGGTTGTCTCCTTTGTGCGTCATGTTTTTCGTCTGACTGAGGATTCTGCGGCGGCGGCACTTGAAGCAGCACTTGGAGGATCGGTTATTCATCTCATGGTTTTTTTTGTCAAGGACAAGGTATTTGGTTTTCAAGTCTCTTGCAAAGCAGTAGCCATGATTATTCTACGTCTTAGATCGTTTGCATTTGATCATTTCAAATGTTACTTTCATCTTTGGAGTAATGGTGGCCCAAATTGGGGTCGTGAGTTCAAGATCTGGAAATTGGAATGTGATGCTGAATGGGTTCTTGTCAGCCCTTCCAAAAAACGTGCTGCTTTGGGTTTGTTGGCCATGCATAAGAGGCCTTCCAAGTCATCTTTCAAATATGATCATGCGGTCCGCAAGAAAGCTTCATTTGCAGTTTTTCAGAACTACACGGCTTGTTGTGGTTATCGTTTTCCTGCCTCTGAAAATTGCATTCAAACTATTCAAGATGCCGGTTATTCTATCCCTCCTCATGAGAGGGTAGTCATTCGTCCCACTTTGCCGGCGAATCTCCGGTGGACGTCGATGAGGCCTTCGATATCTTTTGGCACGGTGCAAGATCTACTGTCCCCGGCTGATCGGGTGTCGCCATCCTCGGGCGAGAATCATGGTCCTTTGAATGTGGATGTACATGACCATGTTGGGTCGTCTTCGGTGTGTGCCACGGGCCGGGTGGAGCATGCGTGTCTTGGCCGCTGGAGAGGGCCGAGCAGGAGCACTCTCCTGGGCCTGTTAATATCCCTTCGTCACAGCAAGCACGAGATAATTTTGATAACTTGATCTCTGGTATGGTTGAGGAAGTTCTCACGTGCCAGATTTGTTTGGAAAAGGGACATTTTTCTACTGCATGCACGTCAAAACTCAAGTGCCTCTCTTGCAGCCATGTCGGACATGTTAAAAAGGACTGCAACAAATTCGCTCGGATCCTGGGTTGGGTTTGGCAACCAAAACCCGCTAATGTTGCAACTTCCGAGGCCCCCAGCAAGAATATCTTTCTGACGTCGCATTTACCAAACTTTGACCTCTCTTGCACTTCCGCATTTACTCCCTCGTCCAGTCCCATCAGCCCTGGACCCAAGACTCCTTCGTCTCCGCCGTCTGCCACACCTCCTCCGACGATCCACTCACCATCGGCGTCGCCGGAGCATGAGTGCCCCGCTCCCAAGGCCAACTTCCATCTGGATCCTCTGCTATACGTTCCGGCTGGCCACCACATTGTTGACGGTGGCGCGGACCAGGTGCCACGCACATTTGTGACGCCACATACCCCAATTGTGCGCCGCCATGAAGAGTTTATGCTTGCTGAGGTAATGTCGATCCCTCTGCCTGATCAGATAGGTGCTGCTAGGGAAGAAGTTGTGCAGTGGCTTCAAGCACATGGTGTTTTAGTCAGATCGGCGCAGCCCTGGATTCGTTCTGTAGGTCTTTTCGAGCTTCGTGATGCTGTCATTCGCTTCCATCTGCTCCAACTACCCCCGCAGCCGTTGGGCAATAATCGTTTTGTTCGCTTCATGAAGAATGATGAGGGGGAGTCTTTCAGGGGCGCCCAAGGTTTCCGTCAGGGCCTACTCATGTTCCTGGGCATCCCTTTGGGTCTTCACAATACAGATTGCATTAGAGCTGTTGTGAACACGTTTGGCAAGTTCCATCATTGGATTAGTGATGACCCATACCTGGTGCGGTCTCTCGTGTTCGCTTCTTTCCTGAAGATGTTCTTGTGCCCCGTGATGTTGTCTTCATGGATTATGCGGCCCGGGGTGGCGTGAGGGTTTCTTGGACGGCTCCTTTATACATCTTGGGGGAGAATTTTGCTGAACAGATGCCGCCGGATGAAGATTGGATACCCATCAATGGCAATCCACATCCGGTTCCTGGGGTTCCATTCCCGGAGATGCCAACCTTCATTCTGCCTCCGTATCCAGCCCTAGGATGGAATGATGTCCCTTCTCCTCCTCCAGAGCCTGCCGTGAATGATGTGCAAGACGACAACTGGGGCAATTGGCATGAGCCAGTGGACCAGCCTGTGCCGCAAGATCAGGAATCTATGGTGATCGATGTCTCTGCTCAGCCCAGTTCTGATGATGTCCAACATATCCATGATGTGCCTCTTAGTTCTTCTGATGAGGAGGTACCTGAAGCTGATGATATTAATGATGTCAGAAATTGGGCTATTGTGATCTACCAGCCTCCCTTGTTTGTGCCTGAAGTAGAACTACCTGCTGTTGTTCCTTTTGAAAAAGGGCCTCCTCTGCCTCCTGAGATGTTGTGGAGAAGGTCATTTGAAAATCTGTTGCAGGCTCCTGTTGTATTCAATGTTCCTAAACCTGTGGCTATGCAGCCTTTTGAACCTATGGTTCTATCTAAGAGGAGTTGGGACTTGGCCTTTGGTAGCAGTGATTTGCCAATGCTTACCTGGAGGGAGGAGGTGCCAGTTAGGCCTGTGGCTAGGGCCTTGTTCTCTGAAGAAGTTGCTGACATTCAGCCACCACCCACTGCTGCACCCCCTAAAGCTAGGAGGACTCGCAAGGCATTGGCGCCAAATCCTATTGTTGAAACCTCTGTTCGAAGATGCACTAGAAGCTCGGCCCAACATGATGGTTTCAAGCCCACCTCCAGGAGCTTTCTCTACAGCCCAAGAAGAGGAAGCCCAAAGCAAAGCCTTTCACTGCTGAGATGCCAGATGATCCAGCCCATGAGGAGATCCCTCCAGCTACACCTGTTGCTCGTCTGCAAGAAATTGGCAGGGAACTGGAGATTGATGCTAAACTCCTATCTGTGGATGCTCTTATGGGGAATCCACCTCAAGCTGCAGCCACTAATGCAAATGTTTAGTGTTCTCCTTCTTTACTGGGTTTGGCAAGCCCCTAAATTTGCTCTGTTGCTGTCCTTTTGTTGGTCTCTTTATTATGCAAACTTTATTGTAATGATGCTGGGTCAGACTGTTATGTGGCCTTTTGTTCATGTGGCATTAAGTGTTATATGTCTTTTGGACCTCTTCACTTTATGTTATAATGAGTAATCTCTGTAGAAACTAGAATGTTCTGTGCTGGAATGTCAAAGGTTTAAATTCAGAAGCTAGGCAGAGAGCAGTTAGGCAAAAAATTGATGAAAGTCAGTGTGTTGTGGCCTGTTTGCAAGAAACCAAGTGCTCATCTTTTGACTCTAGGTTAATTAAGAGTTTCTGCCCCAAGAGATTTGACAGTTTTGTTTGCTCTCCTGCAATGGGTGCCTCTGGGGGAATTATTGTGGTCTGGAACTCCTCTGTTTTTATTGGATCTTTAATCCAAATTCAGCAGTTTGTTGTAGTTGTTGAGTTTGTTTCCAGACAGAACAATGAAAAATGGACTCTAGTTGCTGTTTATGGACCTTGTCAGGGTGAAGCGAGAGATAATTTTGTATCTTGGCTCTATAATCTAAATATTCCTGTTGGTGAGAATTGGCTGCTCTTAGGAGATTTTAATTTCATTAGATCCATAGATAACAGGAATTTTCCTGGAGGGGACCTGAATGATATGTTCATCTTTAATGAGTTATTGGGCATTTGGGCCTCCTAGAGTTGCCCATCAAGGGAAGAGCTTTTACTTGGTCTAATATGCAAGATAGCCCACTTCTGGAACAATTAGACTGGTTTTTTACATCTATAGATTGGATATCTGTCTATCCTATGACAGAAGTGCCCCCCCTTGCTAGGACTGCCTCTGACCATGTTCCTTGTGTTGTCACAATCAAAACATCTATCCCAAAGTCAAATCTTTTTAGATTTGAGAACTACTGGTTGGAGTTGGAAGGATTTATGGATTGTGTTGTTAAGTCTTGGAATATCCCTTCTAGGAAGGACCACATAACTGCTAAAATTGCTGATAAATTCAAGTATCTGAGAATGTGCCTTAAAAAATGGCAAATGAATGTCTCAAAGTTGAAGCTCCTCATTGCCAAATGTAACCATGTAATTTTGCTCCTGGATGACTTGGAAGAGTGGAGGCCTCTGTTTGTCCAGGAGCTTAATTTCAGGAAGATTGTCAAAGTGCACCTGGAGAAATTGCTTCATTTGCAGTTCCTCTATTGGAAGAAAAGGTGTACTGTTAGATACATTAAGGTGGGAGGGGAAAATACAAAGTTTTTCCATGCCATGGCCACTGAAAGGCACAGGAGAAATTCTATTGCAAGCCTCAAATTGCCTAATGGCACTATTGTCAATGATCATGCTCAAATGGAAGGAATCATCTAGAATTGTTTTTAAAACAGAATGGGCACATCTAGGGGTATTGTCATGGGGTTTGACCTCTCTGCTCTCCTCACCCCTATGGCTGGCCTAGACATTCTCACCAAGCCTTTTAAAAAAGATGAAATGGACAAGGTAGTTCAGCATATGCCTGTGGATAAAGCCCTTGGCCCTGATGGTTTCAATGGCCTTTTCTTCAAAAAGTGTTGGCATCTTATTTCTAAGGACTTTATCAGTTGGCACAAGAATTCTATGAGGGTACTACAACCCTGGATAACATTAATGATTCTTACATTACTCTTGTACCTAAAAAGCTTTCACCTGAAGAGATTGGAGATTATAGGCCTATCTCCCTAACTAGTATGGGCCTGAAATTTCTCTCTAAAATGGCAGCTAATAGGTTCCAAGAGTTGATTCTTCAGTGCATCCACAAGAACCAATATGGCTTTATTAAGAGCAGAACAATTCAAGATTGTATTGGCTGGACTTTTGAGTATTTGCATCAGTGTCATCAATCTAAAAGGCCAATTGTAATTCTTAAGTTGGACTTTGAAAAGGCTTTTGACTCTTTGGAACATGAAGCTCTTTTTCAGATCCTTAGGCACAAAGGATTTAATGAGAAATGGATTCTCTAGATGAGGCAGATGCTGTCCACCGGCACTTCTTCAGTTCTTCATAATGGAGTTCCTGGGAGAAAATTTGTTTGTAAAAAGGGAGTCAGGCAGGGTGACCCTGTTTCTCCTCTCCTTTTTGTTATTGATGCTGACATGTTGCAATATGTCATCAATGACATGTTTAGAAGAGGAATTCTTCATCTGCCTATCCCCTGTCATGATCTGGATTACCCAGTGATACAATATGTTGATGATACTCTAATCATTTTGCCTGCTGACAGGACTCAACTTCTGGCCTTGAAAGATATGCTCCAAGTGTTTGCTCAGTCCACTGGCCTTGATGTTAACTATCACAAATCTTTCCTCATCCCTATAAATGTTGACCCTATTGTCATGAGTGATCTTGCTGTTACTTTTGGTTGTCAGATAGGAAAGATGCCCTTCACCTATCTTGGGCTGCTAGTGGGAAACACAAGGCCCAAAATGGTGGACTTTATGCCCCTAGTAGACTGTATGGAAATAAGAATGACTGCTAGTTCTTCTTTTCTTAACTAAGGGGAGAGACTGCAATTCATGAACTCTGCTCTGTCCTCAATGCCTATCTTCTTCATGGGTAGTTTGGCTGTTCCAGCAGGCATACTCAAACAGTTAGAGAGAATTCAGAGGCAATGTTTGTGGAGGAAGAATAGAGATGAACCTGCCCCCTCCCTTGCAGCTTGGGAGCTTATTTGTAGGCCAAAAAAGGGGTGGTCTTGGTATTCTCAATCTAGGGGTACAAAATGTTACCTTGCTTCTCAAACATGTCGGTAATTTCCTCAATAAAAAGGATATTCCCTGGGTTTCTCTCATTTGGAATTCCTACTACCATCATAGGGTGCCTCAAGGAACATCTGCATGTGGCTCTTTTTGGTGGAAGGATATTTACAAGGTTATGATCAATTTTAGGGAGTGCTCATGGGTTGAGGTTAATGATGGTGACACTGCTCTGTTTTGGTCAGATAACTGGAATATTGGTGTTGAAGTCTCTCCACTGCAATCAAGGTTTCCTAGGCTTTTTTCTTATGTTAAGGACCCTTGGATTACAGTTAAGGAATTCTTCAGTTCCCAGGATATTGTTCAGCATTTTCATCTCCCCCTGTCTGCTCAGGCATTTGGGGAGCTGGGCATGATTCAGTCTATGATGGGCTCTCATGGCAGAGTACCTGGCTCTAAGGATGTGTGGTTTTGGCAAAACTCATCCAAGTAGTTTAGACCCAAGATGTTTTACTCCCACACATTTCTTTCTGAAACCTTCAACCCCCTACTTTGTTGGATATGGAAACCCGCTGGGTAAGAAGTATAGTTGAAACCTTCAAAAGTGGTGTTCACTGCATGTTGGAACATATGGATCATTCGACATGCCAAGGTTTTCAGAAATGAGAGGGCTAGTTTTTATAAATGGTGTTCTGCTTTTAGGCATGATATCTCTCTGTTGCAATATAGGATTAAATCTGCCTTCAAGGATGACCTTCTCAAGTGGATCTCCTTCCTCCCCCCTTAATGCTTAGTGTAGTAAGGCTTCCCTGCCTCCTCCTTTTAGATTAGTTTTTCTCTGTAGATTACCCCTTGTAATCAGCTCTTGTATCCTATTTCTTTGCTTTAGTAAAGGTTTTGATTTGCTGTGGGGGTTTGCCCCACAGTTTCTAGTCAAAAAAAATAACACGGAGTGTTAACATGTGATGTTGCTTCTTAGACCATGAGTGTATGGTAGTCACTTCTTACCATATGGTGGGCTTTGTGGTTGCTCAAACGTCACCTGTAACACGGTGATTGATGACCCCCAAGTATAGGGGATCAATCGTAGTCCTTTCGATAAGTAAGAGTGTCGAACCCAACAAGGAGCAGAAGGAAAATGATAAGCGGTTTTGAGCAAGGCATTCTCTACAAGTACTGAAAGTAGCAGTGATAGATATTTTTGTAGCAAGGTAATTCGTAGCAAGTAACAAGTGGCAATAGTAACAAAGGTGCAGCAAGGTGGCCCAATCATTTTTATAACAAAGACAAGCCAGAAAGTTCTCTTGTAGTAAGCAAAGCGTTCTCGAGGACACATGGAATTGTCATCTAGTCACGTTCATCATGCTTAGTTGATTCAAGGTCGCTACTTTGATAATTTGATATGTGGGTGGACCAGTGTTAGGGTGTTGTTCTTACTTGAACAAACAACACTCTTATGATTACCCACTCTCACAAGCATGCACAACTACGAAAGAAGAATTAAGATAAATCTAACCATAGCATGAAACATATGCATCCAAATCAGCCCCTTACACAATAACACATAAACTAGGGTTTAAGCTTCTGTCACTCTCGCAACCCATCATCTACTTATTACTCCCCAATGCCTTCCCTTAGGCCCAAGTATGGTGAAGTGTCATGTAGTCGACGTTCACTTGACATCACTAAATGAACAACAACATACACATCATCAAAATATCAAACGAGTACCAACTTCACATGATTACTTATAACAAGACTTCTCCCATGCCATCAAGAACAAAAGTTACTACTCACAAATCATATTCATGTTCAAGATCAGAGGTGTATTGAATATGCTTGAGGATCTGAACATTTAATCTTTGACCAAATATTCCAACTAGCATCAACTTCAAGATGTAATCAACACTACGAGCAACCCACATGTGCAAATCTAAGGTTTTGGGACAAAGATTGAATACAAGATATGGAATAGGGTGTTGGCGAAGATGTTGATGAGGATTGGTCCTCACATGATGTGAGGATCGTTGGTCTTGTCGATGGCTTCAATTTCCCCCTCGCGGACGGAAGTTTCCCCGGCGGAATCGCTCCGCTGGAGAGCAAAAGTGCTCCTGCCAGGTTCCACCTTGACACGGTGGCGCTTCCTCCTGAAAGTCCTCTTTTATATTTTTCTAGGGAAAATAGCCTCATATAGCAGAAGATGAGCATCGGAGGACTTCTGGGGGCCCACGAGCTCATAGGACGCGCCCTAGGAGGGTGAGCGTGCCCCCTGAGCTCGTCGCTCTTTGGTGGCCCCCCTTTTGGTAATTCTTCTTCTAGTATTTTTTTTATATATTGAAAAATAATTCTCGTAAGTATTCAGGTCATTTGGAGTTTTGGAAAATGTCTATCTCTGTTGTAGCTTTTCAGGTCCAGAATTGCATTTGTCGGCAATCTCGCTCTTCATGTGAAACTGGAAAAATAAGAGAGACAATGCATTAGAATAGCATCATAAAGTGAAATAATGACCCAAAACATTATGGATAACAGTAGGAAAACATGATGCAAAATGGACGTATCAACTCCTCGAAGCTTAGACCTCGCTTGTCCTCAAGCGAAAGCCGAACTCGATAATCATGACCACATGTTTTAGAGAGAGAGAGACAGAGAGAGAGAGAGAGAGAGAGAGAGGTGTCGATAAAACAAAATACGGACATGAAAGCATCATGATCGTTATCATAGCAGCAATATATTATCATAAAAATTCTCATGATAAAGTAATAATTCATTCACAGGCTAAAGTATGAACCGTAAACTTCATTGGAAACTAACAAACTATGATCTCTATCATCAAAATAATTGCAATCTATCATATTCTCAAAAAGAGTCTATGCAAGAGCTTTGTTTAGCAAGTTCACATACTCAACTACCATTTAGTCTTCTATGATGGCTGACACTCATGACACATTTGTGGAGCAAAAGCTTCAGTCAACCACATAGGAAGATGCGGGGGTTTATAATTTTCACCTCCCAACGTATTACCTCGAGGATAATGTCAACAGTAATAACTCATGATCACCTACATCCAACTGGGTATATATATATATATATATGCTTGGATCTTTCCCCACCACGTGATGCTTGCCAAGTAGAGAGTAATTAAGAATGGAATAAGGATGGACATTATTGACTCTTGCATAAAAGTAAATACAGAAAAGTAAAAGATATGCCCTTCGCAGAGTGAAGCAACATTTTTCATGTGCTTTCTGTTTTTGGATGTGCAAGCTCTTAATGGAAAGGAACATCACTTTATATTGCCCCTTGTGATAGCAACCTTTTTTATGCAGTTTGTCGCTTTTATTTCTTTATCATCACAAGTTTGTATAAAGCTTATTTTCCCTTACAATAAAAGATCATACATATTTAGGAGCAATTTTTATTGCTTTATGCATCGCCGACAACTTACTTGAAGGATCTTACTCAATCCATAGGTAGATATGGTGGACTCTCATGGCAAGAAACTGGGTTTAAGGGTTTTTGGATGCACAAGTAGCATCTCTACTTAGTATGAATTTTGGCTAGCAAGAGATTATAAGCAAGCACCACATGTTAGAGGATCCATGGCAATATAACTTCTATGTGAATATAAGGAAACATAACTCATTATATTGTCTTACTTGTCCAATGTCAACTATTTGATCAAACATAAAGTATTTGATGGGGGTTCACAATCATAAAAGATGTCCAAGATAGTATATTTATATGTGAGACCTCTCTTTCTTTATTATCTTTCATGAATTGCATCAATGACCAATGCTATGCTTGTTAACTCCCGATAAATTTTATCAACTATACTTCTTTTATGTGAAGTCATTACTCCCCATGGGATTAGTGTATGACTTTTTATCCTTTTCATTGCTAAGATTAAAGGAAGTAAAAGCAACAAACTCAAACCACTATTTATTATATATATTTCATACACAATTACATAGATAGATAGATAGATCGATAGATCACAAAAAAACACTCAAACTAAATGATAATAAAACTTTATTCTTCTATATCACGAGATAACTAAAGATCAAAACAAGATAGATAACGATGGTAAAAGTGATGATGATATGATAGTGGGGCTCCTCCCCCAAGCTTGGAACAAGCCAACTGTGGTTCCCATACCCATGTACTCAAGCGTATTTCTTCGGTGATGATGGTGATGAGGTAGTAGTCTTGTCCTCTGTCTTCCAAGGCATATGCTCCCCATCATAAAAAGATGAACTCTTCTCCAGAATCCTGAAAGTTGCAGCCAAGCTCGTGCCCTTAAATATAGACTCATACCCATAGTTTTGGTTTGTAGATCAAAGACTTGGGCCTGAAAGTGATCAATCCGGTCATTAAGTTTGAAGATGGCATCTCCAATTTCCTTGTTGTCCCACTTGTGATCATGAATGAACTCAACAATGATGGAGTGATTGGCACTAAGACCGTGCTCCACCATCCCTTGGCACTTGAAGATCTCATGCTCCACAACTTTGAGCCTGGTGTTCTCGCTTCCGTCCTTCTTGGGCCCTTGAACGTCCCGGATGTGAAGCACCCCCTCACGCATCTCAATGTTTTGAGGGTGTTTCATCACCTCCGAAAGGTAAGGGTTGATGACCTTCTCATAGAACTTGTCCTTGGATGAACTTGGAGGCGCCATGGTGACCTAGATCTGCCAGAAAATAGCCCGAAACAAGAACAAAGGGAAAACTTGTGATGCGGTTGTCAAAACAGTGAGGAGTATATATAATGAATTTTCTTCGTGCAGGACAAGTAATCTGGAAGAAAATGGAGTCAGGAAAGTCCACGGGGGAGGCACAAGCTCACACATCACGCCCCGTGAGCTCGTCGCTCCCTCATGCACTTTCCTGATTGTTCATTATTTTCCTAATTTTTTACATATTGGAAACGAACATAGTATTTATAGGGATTTATGGCGGTGGAATGAAGTCAATACGGCAACCGAGGGGCCCATAAGCCCAGGTGGCGCGACCACCCATGGTCGCTCCACCCGCCGTTGTGGCTAGCTTGTGGCCCTTCTCGATGTTTCCCAAAGCTTCCAGTGTTTCTTATTGCCCAAAAAAATTGTGTTAAATTACCGCGAAACCAAAAACAAGCAGAAAATAGGAACTGTCACCAAGCACTAAATTAACTAGATGAAACCCTGCGCGTTGCTGTGGGATACAAGTATGTAATATTGTAAAGATTGATGAGGTCAATTCTTAGAGGGAAGATAATGGATAAATAATGAATTTTATGTAACACAAAACACAGTTGCAAAATGTAAAAAAAATGACTATCATACTATTTTTAAAAATATTATTTTATACCTTTTCAATCCTGCAAATTAGAGGAAGCTTGTCAGACCAAGGAAACAATTGTAGTACGGCAATAATTCTACAAAGTCCCATTACAATGTTTCAACAATAAAGAAATGTCAACAGTAAGCACACTTACAACATGACTTGTGGAAACTTCTAGCTAACTTTAAAAGTACAGATATCAATGATGTAATCACTTTAAGCAAGATTGGTGTATTATGCAGACATATATGCAGAACCATAAGAAGAAAAATTACTTCTCTTGAATAGATCTGAAGTTTATTATACTACAGATTAACCAAATTTCATACATAAAAATCATTTTACTATGCAAAATTGTGGTAGAGAGACATCGCTCCAGATCTTGGAATATAATTATTTGTTTAGATGTACCACAAACGACCGGAACCGCAACAATAATTTTACTGGCCAAAAAGACCATTTGAACCTACCCAAAAAAAATCACCAACAACAACAAACAACAACAACAAAGCCTTTAGTCCCAAGCAAGTTGGGGTAGGCTAGAGGTGAAACCCATAAGATCTCGCAACCAACTCATGGCTCTGGCACATGGATAGCAAGCTTCCACGCACCCCTGTCCATAGCTAGCTCTTTGTCGATATTCCAATCCTTCAGGTCTCTCTTAACGGACTCCTCCCATGTCAAAATCGGTCGACCCCGCCCTCTCTTGACATACTCCGCACGCTTTAGCCGTCCGCTATGCACTGGAGCTTCTGGAGGCCTGCGCTGAATATGCCCAAACCATCTCAAACGATGTTGGACAAGCTTCTCCTCAATTGGTGCTACCCCAACTCTATCTCGTATATCATCATTCCGGACTCGATCCTTCCTCGTGTGGCCACACATCCATCTCAACATACGCATCTCCGCCACACCTAACTGTTGAACATGTCGCCTTTTAGTCGGCCAACACTCCGCGCCATACAACATTGCGGGTCGAACCGCCGTCCTGTAGAACTTGCCTTTTAGCTTTTATGGCACTCTCTTGTCATAGAGAATGCCAGAAGCTTGGCGCCACTTCATCCATCCGGCTTTGATTCGATGGTTCACATCTTCATCAATACCCCCATCCTCCTGCAACATTGACCCCAAATACCGAAAGGAGTCCTTCCGAGGTACCACCTGGCCATCAAGGCTAACCTCCTCCTCCTCACAGCTAGTAGTACTGAAACCGCACATCATGTACTCGGTTTTAGTTCTACTAAGCCTAAACCCTTTCGATTCCAAGGTTTGTCTCCATAACTCTAACTTCCTATTTACCCCCGTCCGACTATCGTCAACTAGCACCACATCATCCGCAAAGAGCATACACCATGGGATATCTCCTTGTATACCCCTTGTGACCTCATCCATCACCAATGCAAAAAGATAAGGGCTCAAAGCTGACCCCTGATGCAGTCCTATCTTAATCGGGAAGTCATCGGTGTCGACATCACTTGTTCGAACACTTGTCACAACATTATTGTACATGTCCTTGATGAGGGTAATGTACTTTGCTGGGACTTTGTGTTTCTCCAAGGCCCACCACATGACATTTCGCGGTATCTTATCATAGGCCTTCTCCAAGTCAATGAACACCATATGCAAGTCCTTCTTATGCTCCCTATATCTCTCCATAAGTTGTCGTACCAAGAAAATGGCTTCCATGGTCGACCTCCCAGGCATGAAACCAAACTGATTTTTGGTCACGCTTGTCATTCTTCTTAAGCGGTGCTCAATGACTCTCTCCCATAGCTTCATTGTATGGCTCATCAGCTTAATTCCACGGTAATTAGTACAACTCTGAACATCTCCCTTGTTCTTGAAGATTGGTACTAATATACTCCGTCTCCATTCTTCTGGCATCTTGTTCGCCCAAAAAATGAGGTTGAAAAGCTTGGTTAGCCATACTATCGCTATGTCCCCGAGACCTTTCCACACCTCAATGGGGATACAATCAGGGCCCATCGCCTTGCCTCCTTTCATCCTTTTTAAAGCCTCCTTCACCTCAGACTCCTGGATGCGCCGCACAAAACGCATGCTGGTCTCATCAAAGGAGTCATTCAGTTCAATGGTAGAACTCTCATTCTCCCCATTGAACAGCTTGCCGAAGTACTCCCGCCATCTATGCTTAATCTCTTCGTCCTTCACCAAGAGTTGGCCTGCTCCGTCCTTGATGCATTTGACTTGGCCAATATCCCTCGTCTTCCTCTCTCGGATCTTAGCCATCTTATAAATGTCCCTTTCACGTTCCTTCGTGCCTAACCGTTGGTAGAGGTCCTCATATGCCCGACCCCTTGCTTCACCAACAGCTCGCTTTGCGGCCTTCTTCGCCATCTTGTACTTCTCTATGTTGTCTGCACTCCTATCCAGGTATAGGCGTCTGAAGCAATCTTTCTTCTCTTTAAGCGCCTTCTGGACATCATCATTCCACCACCAGGTATCCTTATCTTCGCTTCTCCTTCCCCTGGACACTCCAAACTCCTCCGAGGCCACCTTACGAATGCAAGTCGCCATCTTCATCCACACATTATCCGCATCCCCTCCTTCCTCCCAAGGGCCCTCCTTAAATACCCTCTCCTTGAACACCTGAGCTACCTCCCCCTTGAGCTTCCACCACTTCGTTCTAGCGACCTTGGCACGCTTATCCTGCTGGACACGAATCCGAAAGCGGAAGTCAGCAACCACCAGCTTATGCTGGGGTACAACACTCTCCCCAGGTATCACCTTACAGTCTAGGCACGCACGCCTATCTTCTCTTCTCGAGAGGATGAAATCAATTTGGCTAGAGTGTTGGCCACTACTAAAAGTCACCAGATGTGATTCTCTCTTTCTAAAGAGGGTGTTAGCTACAATCATGTTGTAGGCTAGAGCAAAGCTTAAGACATCTTCTCCTTCTTGATTCCTGATGCCATAGCCAAAGCCCCCATGCACCCCTTCAAAACCTGTGTTAGATGTACCCACGTGGCCATTGAGGTCTCCTCCTATGAAGAGCTTCTCACCAATCGGTCCACTCCTAACCATGTCTTCCAAGCCTTCCCAGAACTCCTTCTTGGTGTTCTCATTGTGGCCTACTTGCGGGGCATATGCGCTGATAACATTGAGAACCAAGTCCTCAGCTACCAGCTTGACCAGAATAATCCGGTCCCCACGTCTCCTGACGTCTACCACTCCATACTTGAGGCTCTTGTTGATCAAGATGCCTACGCCATTTCTGTATGCAGCCGTCCCCGTGTACCACAGCTTGAAGCCGGTATCCTCCACCTTCTTCGCCCTCTGTCCTCTCCATTTGGTTTCTTGGACGCAAAGGATATCAACACCTCTCCTCACTGCTGCATCAACTAGCTCCCGAAGCTTCCCTGTCAGAGACCCTACGTTCCAGCTACCTAAGCGAATCCTCCTAGGCTCGGCTAGCTTCCTTACCCTTCGCACTCGTCGAGTCAAATGCGAAGACCCTTGCTTATTTTCCACTACATCCGGGCGCCGATGTAGCGCGCCACTAAGGATGCGACGACCCGATCCTCGCTCACTTGCCACCGTATCCGGATCAAGATACAGCGCGCCACTTGGGGGGTGACGGCCCGGCCCTTGCCCATTTTCCACCACACCCGGGTTCCGATGTGGCGCGTCGCTGAGAGGGTTACGCCCCAACGAAAATCTTTTGGGTTTCATCTCCATAAGAGTGGCTGAGTTTTTACGTTGGCTCGCCAAGCCTATCACAACCCTCCTCCTTTACCCGGGCTTGGGACCGGCTATGTTGAGACAACATAGGCAGAGTTACCCAAAAAAAATCACCATGTTTGGAAAATCTGTATGCACCATTCAACCTTTGTTTGCAACAGTTGTGTGTCATTAGACATTCAGTACTGGGAAAAAACTATTGAAATCTGCAAAGAGGACATGTGAATCATTAATGGAGGTACATATCAAAGTTTCTCCCAATAAAATCAGTAATTGCACAGATAACGAACGGTGGCAGTGATAGTTCAATCCAAATCTCTAATGGATAGTGGTTTTTTTAAGATCAAACAGAAATTCCATCAATAATCAAAATGACCATGAGTCTCAATAAGGTAAAACAATGATCAAGAATTCAAAAATAAAGAAAAGTCATGAATTTGGGATTACATTTACCTCCCTGTGACAGGAGTGTTGAGGTAAAGGATAGAGGACTGAAGCCCGATGTTATTGGATACCAAATTTTAAGCCTTTATATTGCTAGATAAAGATCATGAAGAGAAACGAAACATCATTCTGTCAATGCTAGATATATAGCTGAAAATCCATAGGATAAAATACGGATCATTAGCTAATTTAACTCTTGTTCGAAAATTGCAAATTATGAACCGCTCCATAAATTGGTGGACTTGTTATTACTAACTACAATGAACTTTTAATAGAATGGTCAAATGGCTAGATCAATAGATATAATACTGTAGAACTGATAATTTGAGGAGACTCCATGAACCTTACTAACCTTTGTTGAGTTGCATATCCTGAGGTGGTTCTCAGCAACAGCAAAGATGGTTGGTCGAGAGATTAAAATATGTGGTGATGATCAATTTTTCTCAATCTTATAAATAGAAGGGTTCAGCAAGGTAACCTAATGATGTAACTCTGGAAAAAATAAGACAAATTAAGCTAGTATATATGGTAAATTCATGGAACTTGTTCAATTGGTTCCTTGCCATTGGCCCTCTTTGTATTGTTGGCTTGCTCTTCCTTTGCATTCCGGCAGTTGCTCGCTAGCATTTTTGTCCATCCATGATCTCCCCAAGGATGACCCAAGAAGATCCGCTATTAAAAAAATATGTTACCTTCAATCTCCTCCCTGCTATGTGGAGAAGTAAGGCGCCCAATAGATCGGACCCGGTAGGAGTAAAAATCGGTCACCTGGAATCCTTCTGGCGTACTCCTAGTAGGCACCTTCTTGGACCGTCAAGCTGCTGAGACTAAGGCCCCGTTCGGAATTCCTCCGTGGAGCTGACTCCATGGAGTTGTAGAGCTCAATTTTAGCCACTTCTCGAAAATTAGCTAAAGACTGATCCGCTCTGGGAGCGCAGTCCACGAAGCGGAGATGAGCCGAACGCGGCCTAAATAGGGGAGTAGCTACATCTGTTACTCCTGCAATGGCAGGTAGAGGAGTGAGATTTGGGGAGAAAGTGAAGAGGGAGAGGCCGAGAGGGGGTTCAATAGGTGGAACTGTGGAAGATTAATTGCCGCGGAGAAGATGGGGAGTTGACATGGAGAAGAGCAGCCTAATTATATGTTGTATTCTGCAGGGTAATAAGGGTGAGGTAATGATGGCGATGAATGCCTGTGCGTTTGTGACTGTGGTTCCATGCCCATGAGTGGAGAGCGTGTCAATTGTCGCCATGGCATGCGGAAGAGAGAGCAGCGGCGATGAGACTTGCACCAGGGAAGATGAACCGGCCGGCCTACTCGTTAATTAGACGGGAGACGCCAGGACAAAAATAATTGCATTAGTTGCATGGGCTAAAACGTCTCACAAAAAAAGCTACATGGGCTACAGCCAACGACCAAGCTATGAGATGTCAAAGAAAAAATACGCGACCAAGCCATGTACGTGCCATGTACGAAACTATGACCTTGTACAAACATTATTGTCGAAATCTTAGCTCTTTGGCTGTTTGTTTCAGATAGTCATTCATTGGACGGGGGCTGCTGATGTGGCACATGTAGCGAGGTGGGATGGTTGCATGTCAAAAATAATAAAATAGAAGGTGGTATGGATGGGCATGTGTGATGAGATGGATAGGTTGCATGTTAAGATAATTGAGATAGTGCGGTGAACTTCTTAAGTATATAGGATATGTTAGTCCAGAAAAATAATATAAATTCCTATAGAAAGTATATAAAATGATAACATAATAGCATTTAACAATAAAAAATTATAGATACGTTTGAGATGTATCATCTTGGCACAATGGTAACAAGGACACATGAGTTTACCCAGGTTCGGACCCTCTCAAAGAGGTAATACACTATGTCATGCTTTGGTTGTATTGATTTAGAGGGGGTACAGAGTACAGGTGATCTACCATGGGATCATGTGTGTATGAGTTGTTGTCTACGACCCTCACCCCTCGATTTATATAGATACCAGGGGTGCCTAGGGGTTACATAGGTCGGTTGCAGCTAAGGGAATCATGCAGGAGACTACCTTCGAATATTTGGAGTACACATCAAGTCTTCAGAATCTTTCGTCTTGGCTTTCTTGGGCCCGACGAAGGATGCCCACTCGTTTATCTTCACCCGAGGGGTCTTTGACACAATCCATATATATGGATGAGAGCCGACATGGCTAGCACCCCTAGTCCAAGACACCATCAGGGAGGAGAGAGAGGGAAACATGAGTGAGGTCCATCTTGTGGGTTGCAGTGAGGAGGAGAGGGCTTGAGCCGCACGAAACATGGAAGAAGGAGATGGGGAGGTGGAAGAAAAAGAGGAAGAGATGGAGAGCATGGATAAGGAAAAAATATTATGGTCAGACGTGAGAAGAGATAAGGTATGAAATAAGGGGAAATGGGTAGAAGGTGCGTGCATCCAATGCAAACGCATGGCGTCCACCAGCGACCAGTCGAATTTCTAGCCGGTCACCGGATAGAATCACTTACATGTTTAAAACTGGGACCTACCTCAAAAATAATAGAAAGAAGGGAAACGGTTGGTTTCGACTGACCGGCCGAGTGACGTGACGGTCACATGCGGGCCACTCGATTTGCCACGATCCGTCGACTCCTATTACCTCCTCCACTTTTTTGCTTCCTCTCATTCTCCCGTCGTCCATATACATCCTTTCCGCTATTCAACTTCGCCCCCCGCCATTCATTTCCAACTTTCTGCCATTTTTTGGTTGCAAGGCGTTGTGCTCCTACTATGGCTTTATTTTTATTTAGCCGGTTGCAGTTTTTTGATTTCTTGGTTCTAGCTTTTTTTTTGCTGGTCGCGGCAATTTCATCCACTAGCATCAACTTTTGATTCGCCTGTTTCAACATTTGTTTTCACTGGTAGTAGTTTTCATGTTGTTGGTTCCAACTTTTGATTCCGTCGGTCACAACAATCCCTTTTTTGATAGTAGCAACCTTTTTAGTCGCCGACTGTAACATTTTATTTTGTCGGTAGTAGCTTTTTGCTTGAGGAAGGGGATGGATGAAGAATTTTTTTCTACAAGCATGTACTGCAAAAGCTACAATCACGTGCGCAAGAGTTGCAAGGCATGTACACCAGAATTACAACCGGAGACACCCGCCTCTAGCGAGGCTACAAGAACGAGCGCGCGGAGTTGTAGCCGACGACGTTGTATGCTGGATCGAAGACGACGTGTGCTTCAATGACAGGAAGATAGCAACCTGTCGTGAGCGGGTTTCCTTGAGAGGGATATTTGTCTACGCGAGCTCCGGCGAGTGGCATCAATGGAGGTGCTACATGACGTCCAGGGAGCGGCATCTACCAGTCCGACAAGAAGGGCAACCGTCCTGCGAGCGGCATCTGCTAGTCCGGCGAGGAGGCGTTGCAGGCCGTGAAGCGCGGTGGCACTGATTTTTGCGATCAAATCGTTCATGGGCTACACTAGTATGAGGAACAACCCTTGTTTTTTGCGTGAACTTTATTTCGGGAGCTCCTAACCGACGCCTTGAGCGCCGGTTTCGCGTTCTGGCGCTCGCAGCGTCGCGCTACTGGGCTGGCCCAGGTGAGCTTCGACCACGCGAAAAAAGTGAACATGAAGAAAAGGTGCAAAAATGGGTATCAAACTTAGGACCGCAGGTATTTTTCTCCAGTAACACAACAACCAGTGAACCAACCACGTTCTGTTGTTCTTTAATTAGGAAAATGTTCTACTTAACCATTTTTAGTGAAACATTAACGTAAATCTGAAAATTAGTTGAAAAGTTCATTGATTTGAAAAACAAGTTCATCAATTTTGAAAACTAGTTCACCATTTTTTTGAAGTTCACAAAATTTTTAAAAGTTTCATCATTTTGAAAAAAAATCATCGGATTTGAAAAAAAGTTCATCAATTTTGAAAAATTGTTCATGGAATTCAAAAAAAAGTTCATCAGATTTGAAAAAAAGTTCATCATTTTTTAAATAAGTTCATCGAATTAGAAAAAAGTTCATCAAATTCGGAAAAAGTTCATCAAAAATGAAAAAAGTTCATCGGATTTGAAAAAAGTTCATGATTTGAAAAAGTAGTTCATCGAATTTGAAAAAGGTTCATCGAAAATGAAAAAAGTTCATCGGATTTGAAAAAAGTTCATCAATTTGAAAAAAGTTCATCAAAAATGAAAAAAGTTCATCGGATTTGAAAAAAGTTCATCGAATTTGAAAAAATAGTTCATCAAATTTGAAAACAGTTCATCGATTTTGAAGTTTGTTGAATTTGAAAAAAAAGTTCACGAATTTGATACAAAGTTTGCATGTTTAAGGAAAGAAAAAAAGGAATTGAGAAAAGAAAAAGGAACGAGAAAAAAACGTCTAGAAGCTGATCAGCGAACAACCTAGATAAAGAGTAAAAGAGGGTAAAGAAGTTTTATAGCACAAGCGGCGATCCTGTGTTCGATCCATGGCTCGTGCACAGTAATTTTTTGCTTCGATGATATTATTCAGAAACAGGCCGGCCCAGGGCAGCGAGGGGGTGCGACGGGAGGTGTGCGTCCGTTTGCGCCGATGCCTGTAACGGGCGCCGTTTTTGATGATATTATTCAGAAACGGGCAGGCCCAGGGCAGCGAGGGCGTGCGCGGGGGGTGTGCGTCCGTTTGCGCTGATGCCTGTAACGGACGCCGTTTAGGAAGGCAAATCCTATATGACGCGCGTGTGTGTCGAGGACCTGCGGCTTCGCTTAAGCAACTCCCCACTTGGGTCGGCCCATGCGCGGATTCCTGTGCCTTTTTTCCTTCATTGTTTGTTTCCTTCTATGCTTCTGCCGTTTTTTTCTTTTTTCTTCAGCAGTTTTTTTGCTCCCAGTTTTTCACTGTTTGTCCGGTTTTTTGTTGTTTTGTTCCTTTTTTTATTTTTCTGTTTTGTTTCTTTTTTATGTTGTTTTTATTTTTTGTTTCTGTTTTCTTCTCTTTATTTGCATATTATATAAAAAAATTACAGGTATTACAAAAATGTTCATTATATTAAGGAAAATGTTCATTGTATATTATGAAAATTGTTCAACTTTGCATATAAAAATGTTCATCGTATATTATGAAATTGTTCAACGTTTTTTACTAAATGTTCAATGCGTATTCGACAATTGTTCAGCACATATATTTATATTTTTCAAAAATGTTCATCGTATATTAAGAAATGTTCATCATGTATTATTTAAAATGTTCAATGGATATCACAAATGTTCAGTGTATGTTTTTCTAAAAAAATTCAAAAGATTACGATACTTATTGTGTCGTGCCTGAAGTTTATCACCAGAAATTGCTAGCTTTATTTGTTAGTAGGACTCGTTCACTAGAGGTAGGTTGAGAGTTTGAATTCTCGTTGGTGCATAATTTTTTGGTTATTTTTTACTTGCCTGGAGCTTGTTTACCTCCCAATGGGCAGCCCATTTGCTCCGCCTTCAGCGAAGGCTCCGCAATTTGCCGCTGGCGGGCGGCCAACAGGAACTCCCGTTTAGGAAATGCCCTTTATTTCTACTGCGATGAATTCTGTGAGGTCTAGGGTTTGTATTAGGCCGCAGCCATGGATCGGAGCTACAAGCTTGAAGGCGAGAGGGGGAAAGGAGGAAAGCAGCTCACGCAGGAGCGCACACCACACACGCAACACCTATCCGTTTAGCCATCGCCACCTCGTTCTTATCGCTTACAGGTTTAAATACAAGCTAATGTCTCCACTCTGGCCCAGCAAGCCGAGCCGGAGGGCGAGGTTGTCTCTTGGGCCGGCCTAATGCTTGAATCCCATCTTGGCGCTCATCTTTGCTGCTGATAATCCCTCCTCCCTTGGACACGGCTTGACCCCAAGCCGGAGCTCGCGGGAACCTTTGTTGCAGTGCAACTTTGTCTTCCCAAGTGGCCAACTCAACTGCCCGCTGAACTCCATTTGATCAGGACTTGGACGACGGAATCAGAGCCACGCCGTACCACTCGTTGCTGCAAAACTTGCTCAAGTATCTGAAACTGATCATCAGGTGATGGAAGCAGAGGCAGGACTGGACAGTTTGGAGTTAGCACCTTCTTCAGTAGGGATACATGGAAAACAGGGTGGACCTTGATTGTAACTAGTAAATCCAGACGATAAGCAACTTGTCCGATTCGTTCCAGAACAGCAAACGGGTCATAGAACTTAAACGCCATTTTATGATTCGCTCGAGGAGCTACTGACGATTCAAGGTATGGTTGCAGTTTCAGAAATACCTTGTCACCGACTGCAAACTCCCGATCGGAATGATGTTTGTCAGCTTGATGTTTCATTCTTTGTTGAGCTCGAAGTAAATGTTGCTTTATAGAATCTAGAACAACAGTACGATCAGACAGCCACTGTTGTAGATCACTATTCTCAATTGTATCATCAGGTGATAAGCCAAAGTGGCGAGGAACGTGCCCATAGATAACTTCAAACGGTGTTTTCCCTGTCGCAGAATGCCAGTTGGTATTATACCAATATTCACACAGAGGAATCCACTTTGCCCAATGAGTCGGGTGTCCACTGACGAAACAACGCAAGAAGCACTCTACCAGCTGATTCACTCACTCGGTTTGCCCATCAGATTGAGGATGTCGAGCGGAGCTCATTCGGAGAAGGATCCCAGACTTCTGAAAAAGCTCACTCCAGAATTTGCTTGTGAATATTCTGTCACAGTCAGATACAATGGACAGGGGCATGCCATGCAGTTTGTAGACAAAGTTCAGAAACGCGTCAGCTACAATTGCTGCAGTGAATGGATGGTGCAGGGGTATAAAGTGTCCATACTTGGATAACTTGTCAATGACCACAAACAAGCAGTTGTAACGCCCTGATGTGGGCAAGCCTTCCAAAAAATCCATCGTGACCATCTCCCAAGGAAGTGAAGGAACGAGCAGAGGCTGCAAAAGACCAGGGTATGGTACTCTTTCAGGTTTAACTTGCTGACAGGTAAGGCACTGTTGCACATATTTTTTGATGAATCCCCTCATTTTCTTCCATTTGAAAAGTTGTTTGATACGCTTGTATGTCACTGGAAAACTAGAGTGACCACCCAGTGGGCTGTCATGAAGAGCAGCACAAATTTTGCTATGGAGGGAAGGATTGTTCCCCACCCAGACACTTTTCCCTTGTTTAAGTATTCCAGCTCTAAGAGAGAACTTATCATTGTAGGTTGGGGATACTGTGAGCTGCTGTATCAGTTCAGTTGTAAACGGATCATTGCAATAGCTTTGTGCAATTTCTTCTAACCAAGCTGGTTGTGCAATAGATAAGTACTGCAGCTCTGGCAGAACATCAGTAGGCATAGGGGGTCTCCTTGACAGAGAATCTGCAGCACTGTTTTCCACACCCTTCTTGTATTCAATGGAGTATTGTAATCCCAACAGCTTGGTCAGGGATTTTTGCTGCCATCTGGTGTGCAACCTTTGTTCAGTTAAACAAGCCAAGCTTCTTTGATCAGTTATGATGACAAACTCAGATACTTGTAGGTATTGTCTCCAATGTTCCACTGCCAACAATATTGCTAGGTATTCCTTTTCATACACGGACAGTATTTGGTTTCTAGGCCCCAATGCTTTACTGACATAAACAATAGGATGCCCTTTTGCATAAGTACAGCACCAACTCCTATATCACAGGCATCAGTTTCCACCACAAACATCCGTGAGAAATCTGGCAAGGCTAATACAGGAGCAGACATCAGAGCTTGCTTTAGTAGCAGGAAAGCTTGATTTTCATTATCTGTCCAATGGAATGGAACCCCTTTTTTCAACAGATTTGACAAGGGTTTGCTCAGTATACCATAATGTGATATAAACTTTCTGTAATATCCCGCAAGACCCAAAAATCCTCTAACTTCCTTAGCATATTGGGGCACTGGCCAGTCCCTAATGGCAGAATTTTTTGTAGGATCAGTGGCCACTCCCTTCCCACTGATAATGTGCCCAATATATGCAATCTTGGTCTAAGAAAAAGCACATTTAGACAGTTTAATCTACCAATGGTGTTGGAGTAAGAGCTTCAGTACCTCAGCCAAGTGCTGCAGGTGTAATTCATAGGAAGCACTAAACACAAGTATGTCATCAAAAAAGACCAATACAAACTACCTGATGCAGGGATCCAAGGTATCATTCATACCAAAATTGAAGGTGTTAGGTCCACTAGTAAGGCCAAATGACAACACTAAAACTTCAAAATGACCAATATGAGTTTGGAAAGCAGTTTTATGCTCTTCTCCTGGTGCCAACCTAATCTGGTGATATCCCGATCTTAGGTCTAATTTAGAGAACCAACAAGCATCTGCAAGTTCATCCAGGAGTTCATCAATGATTGGGATGGGATACTTGCCTTTAATTGTGATGGCATTTAATTTCCTATAATCAATAATTGGTCTCCATGTTTTGTCCTTTTTATGCACCATAATCATGGGGGAAGAGAAAGCACTATTGCTTGGTCTAATAATTCCAGCTGCAAGCATCTCTTTGACCTGCTTTTCCATTTCATCTTTCAGAACAGGAGGAATTCTGTAAGGTCTACTATAGACAGGTTGGGCTCTAGGGACTAGGGGAATTGTGTGATCATACTTTTTTCTAGGTGGCAATCTAGTTGGAGCTTCAAATACTGGAGCAAATTATTGCAGTAGTTGTTTAACTTCAGGAAGTATCTCAGTTTCTTCAATAGATTCAGTATTTAACATAGCTGACAGTTCAATCAATGCCATCATTTGAGGGGCAGCATCCTGGCCCAGCAGTGTGATAATGCTTCCCTTCAATTGGAATGACATCCAATGATCAGCCTAATCAATTTGCATAGGGCTGTGAGCAGCTAACCAGTCCGATCCCAAAATGCCATCATAAGTCCCCAGAGGAAATATTTTAAAGTTGCTGACAAATTCATATCCATCACAACACCAACTGCCATTCAGTAATTGTTGATTGCAAGAAACTAGATCACCATTAGCTACCTTAACCATTCTGACTGGCATCTGGGATATGCCCTGAACTGAAGATGCGACTGCACAATCCCGAAAAGTGTGAGTGCTACCAGAATCAACCAAAAACACCAGAGATTTGCCCTGTAGGTGAAATTTCAGTTTCATAGTGGTAGTTGCTGGAGCTGATAGTTCTCCCATGGCAGCAGCAGAAATACTAATGGCATTTGCTTCAGCAGTAACTGAATCTTCTAAATCACAGTGTTTAGAAGGCATACTTTGTACATAATCCAACATCTCTTGTACCACATGTAACTGCACCTACTATTTACATTTGTGTTCTTTTTCCCATCGCTCCCTACAAATGAAACATAGGCCTTTGGATTTTCTGTAAGCACGCAGAGTAGACCAACGATCTTCAGATGCAGCAGGGCACTGCAATTCTTTGGGACGTTTGTCCTCCATTGTTTTACTTGTCACTGTCCTGCTGGAGAAGGCTGAGTTGCGTTTACTTTGGACTGCAGTGACTGACCTTGCTGAATTATCTCCTAACTCTTCAGTTAACAGTGCCTGGGCAAAAGCTGAGTCCAGATCTGCAGGTTGTTGTATGCCCACCACGAGCCTGGTCGATGGTGTTAACCCCTCCATAAATCGAGTCACGTAATGCACTTGATTGGGATTAGTTTCATACGCAGTTAACTGGTCATACAATTTAGAAAATGGCTCCACATAATCTTCAACAGAACTGGTTTGACGCACATGGAACAATTGCCTCAGGATATTCTGGTGTTTGTTACATCCAAAACGAGACTGCAACATCTCACAAAATTCAACCCAAGATACATTAGGTGCCCTACGCTGTACTGATTCAAGCCAATGGGCAGCAGTTCCCTCAAAGAGTGCTGAAGCAAAAGGTATCCACTGAATCTGCAGAGTGTTCCAAAACCTGAAATAATCCTCACAGCGAGACTGCCATAACTTTCGGTTTGAACCATCGAATCGGGCAGTTCAATTCATGGACCAAAACTCACAGCATCTGCTTGATACTGTCAAAATCCTTCGCTGACAGGTACAATTTGGCGAGTTGAAGGGACTGGATCGACGACCATACCTCGGGCGGGTGGAGGTACATATCTGGGGCCTGAATTCCTCTGCTCTGCTTCAGACCGAGTACCTTCAGATCCCTGCCTCGTGGCCTCCTCGCTTCTTTCTTGACGTCCACTCCAAGTCTCCTAGATCACGCTTGTTCCAAAAATAACTCTCCCGAAGGTTTCATTCCGTTTGGATTCCGTTTGATATTCCTTTTCTGTGGAACACTGAAATAGGAAAAAACAACAACTTGTACTGGGCCTTTGGTTAGTAGGTTAGTCCCAAAAATAATATAAAAAGGTATATAAAGCCCATTAAACATCCAAAACAGATAATATAATAGCATGGAACAATAAAATATTATAGATACGTTGGAGACGTATCATTTCCTCAGAAGAGGGGTTAGTTACCACATCAATAGTTGAAGATATTGAAGTTTTAGATGCATTTGAACATTCAGCAGAAGATATAGCATTATCACACACTATTGCAGGATGCTGCTAACGCGACACTACGATCAGAGACCCTTCGATGAAACTGTGTGCGATGCAATAATCGCAAATAGCGGTGTAAAAAACCGTCAAAAAGGCGCAAAACGTTTGCGATGACGGATGCATCAAACACGGTTCAGATTTTAGTTTCATGTGCGATTCAGGGCATATGGTTTGGTTCGATTAACCGTTTTTGATGAGGAGGAACTAAATATACGGGCAGTCAGATGAAGGTGTGTGCGATGTACAGCATACGGTTCACTCAGATGAACTGTTTGTGATTAGGCAACACAAAAGAAATGGTCAGCCACATCAAGGTGTGTGCGATGTACATCACATAGTTCACTCGGATGAACTGTTTGTGATTAGGCAACACAAAAGAAATGGTTAGCCAGATCAAGGTGTGTGCAATGTACGACATGCGTTTCACCCGAATGAACTGTTTGCGTTGAGACAAGAGAACAAAAACGGTTCAATATAACAAATACCATAAATATTGCAAGGTTCAAATTCAAATATTACAACACCCAAATTCAAACATTGCAAGCTGCGTCATTTCTGAAAAGGGATCAGCCACTGACAAGTCATCTATGGGTTTGACACAATAACTTCCAATTGCTTTGCCATATGCTCTACCAAAACGAAGTTTGGCATTTTTGGAGGCACTTCCATTCCACAGTACCGGCCGGCTCTGATAATCATACCATTTATCTTCTCTAATTAAATGCGTGTTCAACCTCAGTACCCTCAGCACCTTTGCTCTGGCAAGAAAGAACCTGGCAAGTGTAATCTCTGGTGGGGTCCCTCGGTAGGAGTTCGAAGTAATATTTGAGAGATGTAGATCCAGTCATTCGAGATTGTCGTTATAAACATCATCCACCTCCGGGCCTAATATGCACTGCAAAAGAATAGAACGTGTTAGTGCCTACATGCAGTTTTGAACACTGCTACACGCCCATTTGGTTTGCAGGATTTGTAAAATGTGCCAACGTGCTATCTTCGATCTGGCATGATTAACATGGGAATTTGATTACAATCTACTCCCTCCGTCCCATAATGTAAGACATTTTTTGACACTACACTAGTGTTAAAATATGTCTTACATTATGGGACGGAGTGAGTAGAAACATGTAGCCTTCTTCACAAGAGGTTGGATTGGATGAAAAATTCCCTAAGAAAACTAGTATAGATGAATCCAAAGGATAAATGATTATGGACAATTGTAACCACATGAATGAAGCAACCAATATGGGGTGGGGGTGTATGTCCTAAAATCCTCCAAAATTCCTTCAGAAATCGTAGTACATTGTCATTGTAAACTTGGGAAAAGGTGCAAAAAATTGAACTGATTAACATTTAAAAGGAAAGGAACATCACCTCGATATACAGCTTCTTCAGGCACGGAAAGCATCTCAGGCAACTGACAACTTGGTCTAGGTTGGGGCCGACAGATTCTAGTGCCAAGACCTTCACTATGCCCAGAGTCTGGGTGAAGCTTCGCTGGATGACAGACGAACATACATCTTCAAAACTAGAAATAACGTTGATATCAAGAAGGAGAGGTATATAAGGCGACTGTTTGATAGAGGCAAAGGTGTCCCGTCTTTCGATGAGATGGTGGATTTCGCTTTGGTGGAAGTCGACTTTGACGATCCGACTACGAACGTGCGAGGACGTCGCGCCTTAGCAATCGCTAAACCAACTCCGAGAGGTTATTGACCACGCCGGAGCACGATCAACCTGACCACGAGGGTCTGTTTCCTGCGAGCAAACGAAGAACAAGCAAGAAACTGAGATTGCAATCTGGATATTGCGAATATAAGATGAAAGCTTTATTGATCAAGGTGGGGTTCTGTGACGCCTTTGTCTGGTCGTTGAACACAAACGAAGTACGCGAAGTTGCAGCTATGGCGAACTTTTAATCTAAACAAAACCCGAGGTCTAAACGATGCCCTAAGGGCTGTATATATGGAGGAAGAGGGGGTGGATTTCGTGGCCCTTGGTGGAGGGGTCCGAAATCAACCCTATCTCTTGTTTCCCCACACATACGGACTCTAAAAATAGCCTATACTTATGTATTTCGAAATTACATGGGCCTGGCCCAATAATAAGGTGACGCAGCACCTAAAATAGCCTCGGGACGAAATTTATGAAGTGGCATCTTGTATATTTCGTCCAAGGCTTCATGCAAACATTATGGTGGCTTCAAAGTCCTGAAATCATCACTTGTAACTCCGTTCTTGTTCCCCTTGCGCATGCCATCATCTCCATGCTTGTTCTTGCTCCAATGTTCATCCTTCTCCAAGCTAGGCCCTTCATTTGTAAGCAAAACAAATGTATCCAATTTAGGCAGCATCATATTCTCATGAACATTAGAATCATTACCAAGAAACGAAAGTACCTGATAATTTAGTTGGCGTGCACGAGCTCTAGTAATTGGTCCAGTATGTATAGCAGCAGGGGCTGTGGGTGTAACAATTGTATTGATGTCCTCATCATCCTCCCCTTCTTGAAATGAAGTCGTCCTCGACGGAAGTTCATCTTCCTCACCCACATAATGCTTCAAATCTGCAATGTTAAAAGTGGGACTAACCCCAAAATCTGCAGGCAACTCAAGTTTATATGCATTATCATTTATTTTCTCTAACACCTTAAAGGGACCATCAGCACGTGGCATTAGCTTTGATTTGCGCAAATCAGGAAATCTATCCTTACGCAAATGTAACGAAACAAGATCTCCAGGTGCAAACACAACATGTTTTCTACCCTTATCTCCAGCAAGTTTATATTTAGCATTCATACGCTCAATGTTTTCCTTAGTTAACTCATGCATTTTTAAAATCAATTCAGCACGTTGTTTAGCATCAAAATTAACCTTCTCCGAAGATGGAAGGGGCAGCAAATCAATAGGTGCACGAGGTAGGAAACCATACACAACTTCAAAAGGGCACATCTTAGTAGTAGAATGCAATGAACGATTATAAGCAAATTCAATATGAGGCAAGCATTCCTCCCACATTTTCTTATTATTCTTCAAAACAGCCCTAAGCATAGTAGACAACGTTCTATTGACTACTTCAGTTTGTCCATCAGTTTGGGGGTGACAAGTAGTACTAAAAAGCAGTTTAGTCCCCAACTTAGCCCATAAACATCTCCAAAAGTGGCTAAGAAATTTAGTATCACGATCTGAAACAATAGTATTTGGCACACCATGCAAGCGAATAATTTCACGAAAGAACAAATCAGCAACATTAACAGCATCATCGCTTTTATGACATGGTATAAAGTGTGCCATTTTCGAGAATCTATCCACGACAACAAATATGCTATCCCTCCCCTTCTTTGTTCGAGGTAAAC
The DNA here is from genome assembly GCF_002162155.2 of Triticum dicoccoides. Lineage (NCBI taxonomy): Eukaryota > Viridiplantae > Streptophyta > Magnoliopsida > Poales > Poaceae > Triticum > Triticum dicoccoides. Next base: position 339,513,300 of record NC_041390.1, on the reverse strand, counting down.
CTAAAACAAAGTCCATAGATATATCCTCCCAAGGAACACTAGGTACAGGCAAAGGTATATATAAACCATGAGGATTGAGTCGTGACTTAGCTTTTTGACATGTAGTGCATCGAGCAATAAAACGCTCAACATCCCGTCTCATCTTTGGCCAAAAGAAATGTGTAGCAAGTACGTCCTCCGTCTTCTTCACGCAAAAGTGTCCCATTAATCCTCCTCCATGCGCCTCCTGCAACAACAAAAGACGAACGGAGCTAGCTGGAATGCATAGCTTGTTAGCACGAAACACAAATCCATCGTTAACGACAAACTTGTTCCACATTCTTCCTTCTTTACAATTCTGCATTACATCTTTAAAATCAGCATCATGCACATATTGATCTTTGATGGTCTCCAAACCAAATATTTTGAAGTCAAGTTGTGAAAGCATAGTATAGCGATGAGACAATGCATCAGCAATAACATTTTCTTTTCCCTTCTTGTGTTTAATGACATAAGGGAAAGTCTCAATGAATTCAACCCATTTAGCATGTCTATGATTCAGTTTAGCTTGACTTTTAATATGTTTCAAAGATTCATGATCAGAATGTATAACAAATTCTTTGGGCCATAAATAATGTTGCCATGTTTCTAAAGTCCGAACAAGAGCATATAATTCTTTATCATAAGTAGAATAATTCAGACTAGGCCCACTCAATTTTTCAGAAAAGTATGCAACAGGTTTGCCATCTTGTAATAACACACCTCCTAATCCAATTCCACTAGCATCACATTCAAGCTCAAAAGTCTTATTAAAATCAGGAAGTTGGAGTAAAGGAGCATGTGTCAACTTATCTTTCAATACCGTGAAGGCTTCTTCCTGTGCGGTACCACAAACAAAAGGCACATCCTTCTTTGTAAGCTCGTTGAGAGGTGCAGCAATGGTGCTGAAATCTCTCACAAAACGCCTATAGAATCCAGCGAGGCCAAGAAAACTCCTCACTTGTGTGACCGTTTTGGGCTGCGGCCAACTCTCAATAGCTTCAATCTTGGCTTTGTCAACTTCAATTCCCTGTGGAGTAACAACATAGCCAAGAAAAGATACTCGGTCGGTGCAAAAGGTGCACTTCCCAAGGTTACCAAACAAACGTGCATCACGTAGAGCAATAAAAACAGCACGTAAATGTTCCAAATGTTCTTCCAAAGATCTGCTATAAATCAGTATGTCATCAAAGTAAACTACCACAAATCGTCCAATGAAAGCACGTAAAACTTCGTTCATTAATCTCATGAAAGTACTAGGTGCATTTGTTAACCCAAAAGGCATGACTAACCACTCATATAATCCAAACTTAGTTTTAAATGCTGTTTTCCATTCATCTCCCAATTTCATACGAATTTGGTGGTAGCCACTACGCAAATCAACTTTGGAGAATATTGTAGAACCACTCAATTCATCAAGCATATCATCTAGCGTAGGAATAGGATGACGATAACGAATAGTAATATTATTAATGCCTCTACAATCAACACACATACGGGATGTACCATCCTTTTTCGGCACTAGAATAATAGGAACAGCACAAGGACTAAGGGATTCGCGTATATAACCTTTGTCGAGAAGCTCTTGTACTTGGCGCATAATCTCCTTCGTCTCCTCTGGATTGGTACGGTATGGTGCACGGTTTGGCAGTGAAGCACCGGGAATTAAGTCAATCTGATGCTCAATCCCTCGAATAGGCGGTAATCCCGGTGGCACGTCTTGTGGAAAGACGTCAGCGAACTCCTGCAAAATGTTAGTGACAGCAGGAGGCAAAGAGGAAGGCACGTCCTCGAATGAAAATAATGCCTCTTTGCACACAAAAGCATAGCAAAACAGATTTGCCGAAATCTAGCTCATCAATATCAGATTTGGTGGCAAATAAACATGCACTTTTCAATTTAATTTCAGAAGCAACACTAGATGGTTTATTGTTAGGCTTCATTTGTTGCTCAAATTCTTTTGCCATAATCTGATTTTCACTCTTATTCGTCTCTTGTTTTGCTTTATTAGCTCTATTAATATCATCTTTCAAAATGGAATCAGGAGTCATAGGAAGCAAAGTAATATTTTTATCCTTTTGAACAAGAGTATAGTGATTGTTTCTACCATGGTGTACAGAATTTTTATCAAATTGCCATGGTCTACCAAGTAATAAGGAACATGCTTGCATAGGTACCACATCACAATCAACATAATCAGCATATGTAGAGATACTAAAATGCACACGAACAGTACGTGTTACCTTAACCTTGCCGCTGTTGTTGAACCATTGGATGTAGTAAGGATGTGGATGTGGTCTTGTGGTGAGAGAAAGCTTCTCCACCATCTCCATGCTAGCCAAGTTGTTGCAGCTCCCTCCGTCTATTATGACGCGCACAGAACGTTCCTTCACAACTCCCTTGGTATGGAACAAATTGTGCCTCTGATTTTGCTCAGCTTGTGTGACCTACACACTCAAAACACGTTGAGCAACTAAACATTCATACCTGTCAGCGTCTTCAGGAGCCATGTATTGCGTCTCATGATCAGAATCATCTCCACCATGTTCTTCACGTGTAATAAGAGCCAAAGTCTCCTCATCATAGTCACTAGCGGACTCATATCCACCATCCGCGGTAGCAATCATCACACGCGGAGATTTGCATTCTCTCGCATAATGACCTCCTCCCTTACAATGACGACAAATAATATCACTCGTGTGCCCTATTGATGCCATGGAAGAAGAAGAACGCTGTGCAGGCCCCGCAGGTGCGCTCTTGGCAGATAATGGTGGTTGTGCCTGTTTTCTTGTATCACGGCTGGAGGTGGCACCGGATGGAGGTGCTGGTGCAGTTGAAGTAGAAGATGCACGTGGTGTCCATGATGAAGGTCGGCCTGCAGAAAAGTTAGTTCGCCCCAATGCTTGTCGATCCTGCACTTCACGTTCAGCTTTACAAGCAAGATGGAATAAACGAGTGATATTAGTATACTCCTTATAGTCTAGAATGGTCTGAATCTCTCTATTTAATCCACCCAGAAAACGTGCAAGCATAGCTTCATTCTCCTCAACAATACCACATCTAATCATGCCAGTTTGTAATTCCTGATAATATTCTTCTACAGAATTTTTTCCTTGTCTTAAACGCTACAATTTTTGAAGCAATTCACGTTGATAATATGGTGGAACCCAACGCGTACGCATAGCAGTTTTCAAAGCAGCCCAAGTAGTTGGAATAGGATACAATCTACAATGTTCAGACCACCATACACATGCAAAACTAGTGAAAGCACAAACAGCAGCAGCAACTCGTCTCTCCTCAGGATATTGTAAACATGTAAATCGTTGTTCAGTTTCTAACTCCCAAGTAAGATATATATCAGGAACATATCTACCCTCAAATGGTGGAATATTCAATTTCAGTTTAGGAATATGGACATCATCTCGTACCTGAGGTGGTGGTGCAGGCCTACCATTACGAATATATACCTGAGGTCGACCTGCTGGTGGTGGTACAGGTGGCTGCACGTAGTGTTGATTTTGATCAACCTCATCCTCATAGTCTCCCACATAATCATCCTCCTCCGCATCAGCAGCAGGAGCCACAGAAGTATCAACAGCAGCACCAACAGTTTGGCCAAACGCAAGAGGAACACGGCTTGCTCGGCGGAGGTCTGCTTCGCGACGTGGAGGTAGTCGTTGTTGGTGTTGGTGTTGGAGAGGTGCGTTAGCTGCAGCGGGTGGTGGTGGTGGAAGACGCGCGAGCAATTCATTAAACTTGTTATCGAGCTTTGTTTCGAACGTCTTCTCAAAGCCAGTGATCTTCTCCATGGCCTCTTCAAAATTGTTCAGCACATCTTGCACCTGTTCAGTCATCATTTGCTGAAACTTATCATGAAGCTCCTTGTTCGATAAATTCTCCCAGTCAATCTCGTCGGCTTGTGATCCTGGCATGGTTAGCAGCAATAGAAACACACAAGAATATGATCCTACAGACTACGAACAAGTGGTGGTGGTGGGTGTCACAAATCCGTCAAGCAAATCTCAAATTCTTACCAGTTCTTACCCAGCAGCAGACGGTGATCGGCAACCGTTGTAGTCAAAAACTCTCAAAGCTTGGATAGAGCGATTACCAGGGAGAGTCAAACGCACGACGTAGATGTATGTGGAGCTGGGAAGGCTTATAATATGGTAGCAAAAAGGGTCAGCAATAATCAATTCAGAGATGCAAAGTTGAATAAACGCTCAACGACGGTACTGTGCTGGTCCTAGGCTAGACTGTGCTAGAGACGCGAGCCTAGAACACTAACAAAATCACGGCGCGGCACGTAAACAAGGGAAAAGCACACTCTGGAATTTTTTTTCGCTCTTTTTTTTTGCGCTCTTTTTTTTTGCGCTGCTTTTTTTTTTGCGAAAAATCACTATAATGGCGAGTGTCTCAAAACTCTTCTTAGCTCAAACTGACAGGATGGGCACGAAATTTTTTTGACCAAATTTTTTTTTTTGACTGTCCGGACCCAAAAACTGGAAACGGGTCAAAAAAAACTTCCTATAATGGCACCTGTCTCAAAACACTCAGAAACACCTAAAAATAGGATAGCCAGAAATTTTTTCGAAAAATGCGTTTTCGAAAAATTTTGGGCCTAAACGGAGCGTGGCTACCCGACTCTTTTTTTTTTCAAAACCTACGCCGGCAAGGAAACACGAATCGGAATCTAGAGGGATCCCGAAAACAAACCTAATAAGCAAAGAACTCGGATTGGTGGTGGATATATGGTGGTGGTATATGGCAGCGGTGGTGGTAGCGGTGGTAGTATATGGATATGGATCGGTGGTGGTATATGGACATGGATTGGTGGTGGTATATGGATACGGATTCGAAGCGGTGGCGGATAAGCGGTGGTGGTAGATGGCAGGGGCGATGATGATGGTGCGGCGGCGGCGTGACAACTTATGACCAGAACTCGAAACTCTAAAAGACTAGACTCTAAGACCAGCAACTAGACACGACGATGCAACCGCAAATTCAACAAAGCAAAACCCTAAAAAGATTATGCAAAGGCTCAGATTGGTTCGGATATGATGAACTAACCCTAATTTTTTTTGTGGCTTTTTCGTGGACTGTAGGTATGAAGAACAGACTCGATCTAAACTACGAAAAACTGTAAAATCTCACCGAGCAACCTGGAAATCTGATACCACTTGATAGAGGCGGAGGTGTCCCGTCTTTCGATGAGATGATGGATTTCGCTTTGGTGGAAGTCGACTTTGACGATCCGACTACGAACGTGCGAGGACGTCGTGCCTTAGCAATCGCTAAACCAACTCCGAGAGGTTATTGACCACGCCGGAGCACGATCAACCTGACCACGAGGGTCTGTTTCCTGTGAGCAAACGAAGAACAAGCAAGAAACTAAGATTGCAATCTGGATATTGCGAATATAAGATGAAAGCTTTATTGATCAAGGTGGGGTTCTGTGACGCCTTTGTCTGGTCGTTGAACACAAACGAAGTACGAGAAGTTGCAGCTATGGCGAACTTTTAATCTAAACAAAACCCAAAGTCTAAACGATGCCCTAAGGGCTGTATATATGGAGGAAGAGGGGGGAATTTCGTGGCCCTTGGTGGAGGGGTCCGAAATCAACCCTATCTCTTGTTTCCCCACACATACGGACTCTAAAAATAGCCTATACTTATGTATTTCGAAATTACATGGGCCTGGCCCAATAATAAGGTGACGCAGCACCTAAAATAGCCTCGGGACGAAATTTATGAAGTGGCATCTTGTATATTTCGTCCAAGGCTTCATGCACCCATTATGGTGGCTTAAAAGTCCTGAAATCATCACTTGTAACTCCGTTCTTGTTCTTGCTCCAATGTTCATCCTTCTCCAAGCTAGGCCCTTCATTTGTAAGCAAAACAAATGTATCCAATTTAGGCAGCATCATATTCTCATGAACATTAGAATCATTACCAAGAAACGAAAGTACCTGGTAATTTAGTTGGCGTGCACGACCTCTAGTAATTGGTCCAGTATGTATAGCAGCAGGGGCTGTGGGTGTAACAATTGTATTGATGTCCTCATCAGCGGAGATTTGCATTCTCTCGCATAATGACCTCCTCCCTTACAACGACGACAAATAATATCACTTGTGTGCCCTGTTGATGCCATGGAAGAAGAAGAACGCTGTGCAGGCCCCGCAGGTGCGCTCTTGGCAGATAATGGTGGTTGTGCCTGTTTTCTTGTATCACGGCTGGAGGTGGCACCGGATGGAGGTGCTGGTGCAGTTGAAGTAGAAGATGCACGTGGTGTCCATGATGAAGGTCGGCCTGCAGAAAAGTTAGTTCGCCCCAATGCTTGTCGATCCTGCACTTCACGTTCAGCTTTACAAGCAAGATGGAATAAACGAGTGATATTAGTATACTCCTTATAGTCTAGAATGGTCTGAATCTCTCTATTTAATCCACCCAGAAAACGTGCAAGCATAGCTTCATTCTCCTCAACAATACCACATCTAATCATGCCAGTTTGTAATTCCTGATAATATTCTTCTACAGAATTTTTTCCTTGTCTTAAGCGCTATAATTTTTGAAGCAATTCACGTTGATAATATGGTGGAACCCAACGCGTACGCATAGCAGTTTTCAAAGCGGCCCAAGTAGTTGGAATAGGATACAATCTACAATGTTCAGACCACCATACACATGCAAAACTAGTGAAAGCACAAACAGCAGCAGCAACTCGTCTCTCCTCAGGATATTGTAAACATGTAAATCGTTGTTCAGTTTCTAACTCCCAAGTAAGATATATATCAGGAACATATCTATCCTCAAATGGTGGAATATTCAATTTCAGTTTAGGAATATGGACATCATCTCGTACCTGAGGTGGTGGTGCAGGCCTACCATTACGAATATATACCTGAGGTCGACCTGCTGGTGGTGGTACAGGTGGCTGCACATAGTGTTGATTTTGATCAACCTCATCCTCATAATCTCCCACATAATCATCCTCCTCCGCATCAGCAGCAGGAGCCACAGAAGTATCAACAGCAGCACCAACAGTTTGGCCAAACGCAAGAGGAACACGGCTTGCTCGGCGGAGGTCTGCTTCGCGACGTGGAGGTAGTCGTTGTTGCTGTTGGAGAGGTGCGTTAGCTGCAGCGGATGGTGGTGGTGGAAGACGCGCGAGCAATTCATTAAACTTGTTATCGAGCTTTGTTTCGAACGTCTTCTCAAAGCCAGTGATCTTCTCCATGGCCTCTTCAAAATTGTTCAGCACATCTTGCACCTGTTCAGTCATCATTTGCTGAAACTTATCATGAAGCTCCTTGTTCGATAAATTCTCCCAGTCAATCTCGTCGGCTTGTGATCCTGGCATGGTTAGCAGCAATAGAAACACACAAGAATATGATCCTACAGACTACGAACAAGTGATGGTGGTGGGTGTCACAAATCCGTCAAGCAAATCTCAAATTCTTACCAGTTCTTACCCACCAGCAGGCGGTGATCGGCAACCGTTGTAGTCAAAAACTCTCAAAGCTTGGATAGAGCGATTACCAGGGAGAGTCAAACGCACGACGTAGATGTATGTGGAGCTGGGAAGGCTTATAATATGGTAGCAAAAAGGGTCAGCAATAATCAATTCAGAGATGCAAAGTTGAATAAACGCTCAACGACGGTACTGTGCTGGTCCTAGGCTAGACTGTGCTAGAGACGCGAGCCTAGAACACTAACAAAATCACGGCGCGGCACGTAAACAAGGGAAAAGCACACTCTGGAATTTTTTTTCGCTCTTTTTTTTTGCGCTCTTTTTTTTTGCGCTGCTTTTTTTTTTGCGAAAAATCACTATAATGGCGAGTGTCTCAAAACTCTTCTTAGCTCAAACTGACAGGATGGGCACGAAATTTTTTTGACCAAATTTTTTTTTTTGACTGTCCGGACCCAAAAACTGGAAACGGGTCAAAAAAAACTTCCTATAATGGCACCTGTCTCAAAACACTCAGAAACACCTAAAAATAGGATAGCCAGAAATTTTTTCGAAAAATGCGTTTTCGAGAAATTTTGGGCCTAAACGGAGCGTGGCTACCCGACTCTTTTTTTTTTCCGAAACCTACTCCGGCAAGGAAACACGAATCGGAATCTAGATGGATCTCGAAAACAAACCTAATATGACAAGAACTCGGATTGGTGGTGGATATATGGTGGTAGATGGCAGCGGTGGTGGTATATGACAGCTGTGGTGGTATATGGATACGGATTCGAAGCGGTGGCGGATAAGCGGTGGTGGTAGATGGCAGGGGTGATGATGATGGTGCGGCGGCGGCGTGACAACTTATGACCAGAACTCGAAACTCTAAAAGACTAGACTCTAAGACCAGCAACTAGACACGACGATGCAACCGCAAATTCAACAAAGCAAAACCCTAAAAAGATTATGCAAAGGCTCAGATTGGTTCGGATATGATGAACTAACCCTAATTTTTTTGTGGCTTTTTCGTGGACTGTAGGTATGAAGAACAGACTCGATCTAAACTACGAAAAACTGTAAAATCTCACCGAGCAACCTGGAAATCTGATACCACTTGATAGAGGCAAAGGTGTCCTGTCTTTCGATGAGATGGTGGATTTCGCTTTGGTGGAAGTCGACTTTGACGATCCGACTACGAACGTGCGAGGACGTCGCGCCTTAGCAATCGCTAAACCAACTCCGAGAGGTTATTGACCACGCCGGAGCACGATCAACCTGACCACGAGGGTCTGTTTCCTGCGAGCAAACGAAGAACAAGCAAGAAACTGAGATTGCAATCTGGATATTGCGAATATAAGATGAAAGCTTTATTGATCAAGGTGGGGTTCTGTGACGCCTTTGTCTGGTCGTTGAACAAAAACGAAGTACGCGAAGTTGCAGCTATGGCGAACTTTTAATCTAAACAAAACCCAAGGTCTAAACGATGCCCTAAGGGCTGTATATATGGAGGAAGAGGGGGTGGATTTCGTGGCCCTTGGTGGAGGGGTCCGAAATCAACCCTATCTCTTGTTTCCCCACACATACGGACTCTAAAAATAGCCTATACTTATGTATTTCGAAATTACATGGGCCTGGCCCAATAATAAGGTGAGGCAGCACCTAAAATAGCCTCGGGACGAAATTTATGAAGTGGCATCTTGTATATTTTGTCCAAGGCTTCATGCACACATTATGGTGGCTTCAAAGTCCTGAAATCATCACTTGTAACTCCGTTCTTGTTCCCCTTGCGCATGCCATCATCTCCATGCTTGTTCTTGCTCCAATGTTCATCCTTCTCCAAGCTAGGCCCTTCATTTGTAAGCAAAACAAATGTATCCAATTTAGGCAGCATCATATTCTCATGAACATTAGAATCATTACCAAGAAACGAAAGTACCTGATAATTTAGTTGGCGTGCACGAGCTCTAGTAATTGGTCCAGTATGTATAGCAGCAGGGGCTGTGGGTGTAACAATTGTATTGATGTCCTCATCACTGTTGTACCTGAAAGTTGAAGTATTTGACAGACGAGTAGCCCACCACTTTCAATCTCGGCGCAGAAATGACATTGATTCTTGTTGGACCTTGTTGATCAACTAGAAGTAATCTCTCAAGTGAAGGTGTGTCCTGGATGACCATATTGTGGTCCACCTTTTGTGATCTCTCATTGCAGCACCAGCAACACACATAAATAGTCCGGAGAGTCCTGGAGGTGATGTGCAAGCTACTCGACCAATTCATCACCCAAAGATGAAGGAACTCGAGTGCAGTACAGCCGTGGAGCAGGCGCTCCATGTCATCCTTTGGAATGCGGACGGCGACGAGCTCGAGGTGCTTCAGTTGTGGTAGAAAAAGAGCGGGCGCGTCATTAAGGGGGGATGGCAGTTCATGAACTTGGCGAGGTGCAACGTGGGCGCGAAGCGGAGCGCGGATGTTGGTAGCAAGCGCATATGCCCATCATTATAACTTAGCTTCTCGAGTTGATCTATGGCGCGGGATCGGAACCACTCGTCAAGCTTGGCTCGGTCCTTGCCATTGGAACGGAACTTGCCCGTGATAAGGCCTTTGATTGGGCCATCATGACTATCGAGGATCTGGGAGAACACATCCAAGCTTTGGCGATAGCCCTGGCAGAGCTTGTGGGCGTCCAGGAGGTTGACAGGGGTGCGGAGCGATAGGGTGCACCACCGCTGGGAAAGGGTGGCTGTCCTAGCTCAATATTTGATTGGGAGGAGGGATATGATGACTATCAACGTATCGTCGGGGAGGTTGTTGATGAAGTCTAGGCCTACTGGAGTCACTTGCGGTTCTTTCTCGACCCGCCTCCGCTTGTTGGCAGCCTCGTTCTCCACCTCGTCGATGGGGACGGAAACCTCTGTCTCCATATTCACGCCGTGCTCCGATGCTTCAGCAGCCCCGGCGTCGCCACTCCCTCCCATGGGGCGCTTCGACGGCATCCTCGTACACTAACGGCTTTGAGGACTCAGAGAGGCGTCGAGGATGCGGGCGGAGAGAGAGAGAGGAATTGTGGTGTTGCGAGGATGGGGGTGCGGCCGCTCGGCGGTGCCATTAATATAGACCAGTGAGAGCGAGGCGGGCGGCGGTCCAAGGCCGTCTCGCTTCGCAGTGAGAACGAACGCTTAATCTCTAGTATGAATGAAATCTATGCTTAATTACTGAATTTTAGTTGCAAAAAATAGATAGTGCTATTGGTTTTTAGCTGCATATTTTGACAAATCGTAGTGTCTCTTGGCTTAGCGCCGAAGTCTGGCTTTAATTTGCATACCGTAATCTGAACCGTTCACGTTGAAGAGATGCACAGATCCTGCATTGAACAGCTTGTACGCTTCCCGGTGAGCCTGCGCACCGGACTGCGCTCGCACGCCTCATGTTTAGTCAAGCAGCTATCCACATGGCACCTCCTATAGCCATTAAAACCAAGACACGTGGTGTCACATGAATGGTTAACCGAACGCACACGGTTTGAATTATACAAACTTTGATATATTAAAGTGGCAGCTATTTTTTTCAAAATGCCTTTGTTGGCAGTCATTATTCGAGTGCGCCTTCTCTCAAAATGGACACGAAAAATACCACAGCATGTCGGGTGTCCTTCCATGATAGCATGCCAAGTTTCATGAATTACACACGAGTTTTGAATTTACTAGAATTTTAAAACTAGGCATCACAATGTTTTGCCGGCAATAAACGGTGCCCTGGTGTTTGAAATTCATTCTCATTTCTTGCATGGGACCTAAGCATGCACCCAAGGACACGGATTTGATTTTTCAACCAATTTATATGCACTGGAGCATGTGCATGTAGTTCAAATTTGAATTATGCGCGTAAATGCATTGAAAACTCACTTAATGCATAAACATGTCCAAACGAACCACGAAAAATCACAAAAAGTAACGCAACACTCCTGTTGCTCTATGTTGACACGAGAAATTTTTTGAAAGCAATAAGAGGCAATGGATATCGTTTTGTCCCCAAAGGTGGGGCGTTCCCTACCGAAACCATCATGCTTGTTGCGAGAAGCTCTGGTTTGTGAGAAGCATATACCCAAACCTACCCCAAATGGGACAAGAAAATTACCACGGCATGTTGATGCCATTCCATGATAGCATGCCAAGTTTCATGAAGTTCAGACGAGTTTTGGATTTACTAGAATTTAAAAACCAGGCATCTCAATGTTTTGCCGGCAATCAACGGTGCCATGGTGTTTGAAATTCATTCTCATTTCTTGCATGGGACCTAAGCATGCACCCAAAGACACAGATTTGATTTTTCAACCAATTTATATGCACTGGAGCATGTGCATGTAGTTCAAATTTTAATTATGCACATAAATGCATTGAAATCTCACTTAATGCATAAAAATGTCCAAACAAACCCTGGAAAATCACAAAAAATAAGACAACACTCCTGTTGTTCTATGTTGACACAAGAAAATTTTTGAAAGTAATAAGAGGCAATGGATATCGTTTCGTCCCCAAAGGTGGGGCGTTCCCTACCAAAACCATCATTCTTGTTGTGAGAAGCTCTGGTTTATGAGAAGCATATACCCAAACCTGCCCCAAATGGGAAAAAAAGTTTACCACGGAATGTTGATGCCGCTCCATGATAGCATGCCAAGTTTCGTGAATTTCAGACCAGTTTTGGATTTACTAGAATTTAAAAACTAGGCATCTCAATGTTTTGCCGGCAATCAACGGTGCCCTGGTGTTTGAAATTCATTCCCATTTCTTGCATGGGACCTAAGCATGCACCCAAGGACATAGGTTTGATTTTTCAACCTATTTATATGCAATGGAGCATCTGCATGTAGTTCAAATTTGAATTATGCACATAAATGCATTGAAAAATCACTTAATGCATAAAAATGTCCAAACGAACCCCGAAAAATCACAAAAAATAACACAACACTCCTGTTGTTCTATGTTGACATGAGAAAAAATTTGAAAGAAATAAGAGGCAATGGATATCGTTTCATCCCCAAAGGTGGGGTGTTCCCTACCAAAACCATCATGCTTGTTGTGGGAAGCTCTGAATTTGTGAGAAGCATATACCCAAACCTGCCCCAAATGGGACAAAAAATTTACCACAGCATGTTGATGTCGTTCCATGATAGCATGCCAAGTTTCATGAATTTCAGACGAGTTTTGGATTTACTGGAATTTAAAAACCAGACATCTCAATGTTTTGCGAGCAATCAACGGTGTCCTAGTGTTTGAAATTCATTCCCATTTCTTGCATGGGACCTAAGCATGCACCCAAGGACACAGATTTGATTTTTCAACTGATTTATATGCACTAGAGCATGTGCATGTAGTTCAAATTTGAATTATATACATAAATGCATTGAAAACTCACCTAATGCATAAAAATGTCCAAACGAACCCCGAAAAATCACAAAAAAGAACACAACACTCCTGTTGTTCTATGTTGACACGAGAAAAAATTTGAAAGCAATAAGAGGCAATGGATATTGTTTCGTCCCCAAAGGTGGGGCGTTCCCTACCAAAACCATCATGCTTGTTGTGAGATGCTCTGGTTTGTGAGAAGCATATACCCAAACCTGCCCCAAATGGGACAAAAAAATTACTACGGCATGTTGATGCCGCTCCATGATAGCATGCCAAGTTTCATGAATTTCAGACAACTGTTGGATTTACTAGAATTGAAAAACCAGGGATCTCAATGTTTTGCCAGCAATCAACGGTGCCCTGGTGTTTGAAATTCATTCCCATTTCTTGCATGGGACCTAAGCATGCACCCAAGGACACATATTTGATTTTTCAACCAATTTATATGCACTGGAGCATGTGCATGTAGTTAAAATTTGAATTATGCACATAAATACATTGAAAACTCACTTAATGCATAAAAATGTCCAAACAAACCTGAATAATTCCAATTCTTTTATGATCACTGTAGATAAAAGGTCTAGCAATTCAAATACCGTCCATGGCCGTTGTGACTCCATTATGTAATTCTAATCAAGACGAAAAATCAAGTAGATCCCACACAGTTTATTATAACCAACCGTGTGAGGTGCAGCACAAAATATCGGACCGTGTCTGAATAAGGGACCGTGTCTGATGACACTTTGCGTACCAGTTTTTTGGCTGAAGCGATTCCAAATTTTCGGCTTCGCGGAAATATCTACCTCCCCGCCCCCTCCCCCTTACCAAAAGCCATATTTCCCCTGTTTCCGCCATCCTTTCCAAGTTAAAACCTTCACTCCTTGCTTGTAGCGCCGCCGCCTCCTCGCCGGCGACCCTCCTTCACACTGCTCGGCCTCACTTATCCAGGCAGGTATCCACACCCAACCCCCATCCTCCTCCTCCTTCCACATCCCACATGCCCCGACCGCCGGCGCGAGCGCGACACCTTCCGCCCAAATCATCGACCCCTCCACCAAACAAGCGTCGGCCTAAGCCATGGTACACGCGGTATAGCTAGGACCTCAAGGAGCATTTGGCAGCGGAGAAGCAAATCATGGCCGCATGTGTGGTTGAGGTCGCGATGGCTGCCATTCGTGTCGACCCCCAGATCTTGGAGGAGCACCTCGTCGCCGAGGCCACCGTTGACGCCTCGCACGCCGACGCCGCGATGCAGTTGGCTGCTTTAAACGACAGTTCATGGCGTTTTCTCGAGGCCACCATCGGTGCCTTCGACGAAGACTACGAGGTGTTTTCTCAGCGTGCACGTGCTTACCTCATATCGAGAGCCAAAAGGTTGGTGCCCAGAGCGGCTCAAGTAACTCACCACTACAACGAGGGCACCCACGATGCGGAGGCCTCGCCCTCTTCCATGTCCAAGGAGCCAATCGTCATCGATATCTTCGACAATTAGGAGTAGCTTGTCTTATTAGCTCACTATAAGGACCCATGTTCAGTTTGCTAGCTACTGCCTTTCCTTAACAAATTCTAGTGAATTGTGCTATCTACTTCTACCATGCAATCTTCTACTATAGTGTATATGTTCTATATGTCGTGCAATGTGGTGTTCAGTTAACTACTTGGTTCAATTCTGCAAATGTGATGTTCAATACTTCAGGGTGCAATATTTCCAAGTTGTTAAGCATGCTTGGTTTGGTTAACTGTCTGATCTTCTATTAGGAGTATGTTATATTGTGCAATGTGGTGCTCAGTTAACGTTTGGTTCATTTGTTGTGGTGTTTAGTTAACTGCTTGGTTCAATTTTGTAATGCGATGTTCAATTGTTGTGGCTGCATTCTATTATTGTATACCATGTGAGGAATAAATCGAATTTGGATGTACTAAATACATGAGAAACAAATACAATTGCTATATTTCCAAGTTGTTAAGAATGCTTGGTTTGGTTAACTATCTGGTCTTCTATTAGGAGTATGTTATATTGTGCAATGTGGTGCTCAGTTAATGTTTGGTTCATTTGTTGTGGTATTTAGTTAACTGCTTGGTTCAATTCTGCAATGCGATATTCAATTGTTGTGGCTGCATTCTGTTATTGTATACCATGTCAGGAATAAATCAAATTTGGCTGCACTTAATACCTGAGAAACATATACAAGTGCTATATTTGCTAGTTCTTAATCATGCTTGGTTTGGATAAATGGGTTTTCCATGTGGCTTGAATTAATATATGAATCTGCAATGTGCTTTTCATCAACATATTTTACTGATAGCATGCGAACCCTTACTTAACCTGATGACTAACTACCTTATATGTGTTGCAGAGAAACAATGGGAAACACTGAGGTTTACAAGATGGTACTAACTATTATACCTTGCCTTTTTATTCCTTTGTCCAGTTTCCAATATAGAGAAGATATTTATGCACATCCTTGTTTTCAGTGTTCATTGATGATTACCTCTCAAACCACCTATGTGGTCAGGAGGCGAGGAAAGTTTTCATACAACACCCACAGTTCAATATTGAAGTGTTCCTGAAAAGGTCGAAGGATGGACGGTCAATCATCCATAGGCGCTGGCCTAAAGTTGCAAAGACCTTCAACATGAATGAAGGCTCAATATTCGCCTTCTGCTTCAGCAGTTTTCCAGATGAGATGCATCTCTCTATGTACCATCTATGATGCTAATTTCGAAAGGTTCTAGATGTTGCATGTGAAACTTGTTGTTGGTGTAGTTGTGTAATGGGGTAACTGACTGTTGAAGCTATATCATGTTGTACTCCGATGTATTTCAATTATGAAATCCTGCTTCCTTAATATGGAAATGGAATATATTATGTGCTTAATATGAATGTCAATTAGATTAGTAAATGGATTATTAATAATATGGCAATTAGCCCACTAATTGGCCAATTAGCTTGCCAATTGGGTTTTCCTATTGCAAACAATTAATGAGAAAACACCGTGGGCGATGACCTTAGGCAACGCACACAGTTTCTAGGAATAAACCGTGTTGGATCAATGAACAATCCCACATGACATTCTCTTCAAAACTGCGTTACGCCACCTTGCGCAAATGTTTTCCTTGTAGTGACTGTGTGGGATGTATATACGAACAGAAACGTTTATTGGTGACTGACTGTGTGGGATGTACTTATGATCAGAAATGATTTCGCCTATATAATTGCATTTTTTAGCACTACTATATGTATTTCTCTATTTGAGTGCTCGCCGGTCGCACATGACCTCATTTTGCCGAGCGTGTGTGCCAGGAGGGCATATCCCCAACGGTTTCTAGGTCGTGTGGGAAGGACCCCCCTATCGCCCACACTCACTTGGCGACGGTTCCAAATGCCATCGCGGAAAGGGGTTAAAAACCGTTTGTTTAGGACCGACGCGTACCAGTGACACTGACGACATTTTAAGCAAGGTGGCACAAACTCTTCCTGGGTGGTACTGATCTATTGAGCAAGAAGTGAATCATTTTTAGTTTGAAGATCATCATGACACGCTCTTAGCTTTTAGAGCTCTTGCTTCCTTTGAAGATAATCATGGGAAATATTCTCATGATCAGAAGAGAGGGTATCAAAACGACTCTAAAGCACACTGAATGAGATTTGAAGACGTCTAATGTATTCATATTGAGTTTGACCACGATCCATTTCTTCCTTCAACATATCATTACTCTTATCTAGCAATTTTTGAAGCTTTTCTAGAGCAGATTGTTGTCTAGAGGCGATTTTAGCAAGCTTTGAGTAGCTAGGGGTCATGTTTTCATCAGATTCATCTTCATTTGAGGAAAATGAGGAATGTTTAGGTACCTTGACACCCTTGGCCATTAGGCAGAGATTGAAATAATCTGTGACAGGATCGACTTCCATGGTCTTGAGAGAGTTCTTGAAGTCCTCAAACCAGGGATCACAATGAGTGAAGGCACCCTCATAGACATCAGAGATCCTGGCCCAGATCAGTTTAGCTGAGTACATACGACATACACGAGTAAATTGATCTTTGGACAAGCGAGAGCATATGATGTATTTTGGGTGAGCATCGAATTGTGTGAATATGCTAATGTCCTCAACACATGACTTTTTGCAGAGATCTGTCAAGCCATGGTCAGTGACAGTCCACAAATCATAATTGGCCTCCTTGAGATGTTTGCACATCATGGTATTACAATAGGGGTAATCAATGCCATCAAAGATGGGGCAAGCAGCGAAAACCTTGATTATCCATGCAGTCGACATAGCTAAAACTCCAGGTGGTTAAACCAAATCACACAGAACAAGGGAGCGCCTCACTCTGATACCAATTGAAAGTGCTAGTTATCGACTGGAGGAGGGGTGAATAGGCAATTTTTATGAATGTCTTCAAGATAGGAAATATCTTCGAAGACGCGAAAGCGAATTAGTAACTAAATAGGGTACAATGGAAGATAAGCTACACTAGGCATGCCGAAATCACGTAAAACTATTGAAGATATATGTGAAGACAAGCAGCAACTAGGTAGAGTAGAGTAGTTTAGTAAGATAGTGTGAAAACAAAGATACAATCAGAGGGAATGTCTTCACACAATGTCTTTGAATAGAATGAGCTGTCAAAGGCTTCACAAAACTAAACAGTAAGTAAAGGATTGAAGTGATAGAACCACTAGCTCGGAGAAGACAAATGATTTCTTGGACCAGTTCCAGTTGCTGTCACAACTGTACGTTTGGTTAGGGAGGCTGAGATTGAACTCAGAAGACCACATCTTCACCTTATTCCCCTTGAGCTAAGACCTGCATATCTCGCCCAATAACTCAGGTAAGTCTTCAAGGTAGACTTCCAAACCTTCACAGACTTTGTTCACCGGCAATCCACAATGGCTCTTGGATGCTCAGAAGTGACGCCTAACTGACTAGAAGATCATAGTATTCAAGTGCAACAAGTCTTCAGTTCACGCAAAACAGAAAGACTTCAGTGACGCTCAAAACATTTTGGGCTCCGGGTGTTTTGGGTTTGTCCTCACAAGGATTCTCTCTCAAAGGCTTCGGAGGTGGGTTGCTCTCAAATGACAAAAGCCGCGCAGAAACTCAGAGCACCCACCAATTATGGTGGAGGGGTGGTCTATTTATAGCTAGGAGGCAACCCGACATGATATGTCCAAAATGACCTTGGGTCAATGGACAACCGACACATGTCCAACAGTTAGATTTCAAACACACACGACGTCTTAACTTGGGCTCCAAGTAAAGCTGTCTCAACCAACTCTAGAAGAGATTTTATCTCATTTCCTTCACTCGAAGATATAGGATTTTAGGTTGAGCATCACGTCAGGTTTTTGACTTTGTTTACCACGACCCCATTTAACAGTTTGGTGGTTCCTATGACTCGGGAAATAAGAAAATGAAACTACCAAAAGACTATGTCTTTGTGCTCCATTGTCTTCAACCGAATGTCTTTGGTTGTCATTGTCTTCAACACGAATGTCTTCATGAACCACCATTATCTTCAATGTCTCATACATTTTAGGGGTCATCTTTGATGGGTAAACCAAATCAACGGGGACTTCTACCTGTGAATCTCACAAACACATTAGTCCCACAACCATGTTTGTCGTCAATACTCCAAAACCAACAAGGTGCGGCACTAGATGCACTTACAATAATCTACCATAGCATTCTTATTCTATGGACCATGGCAAATTTAGTTCACGCATCATGGGAAATTCAGGTCATGTGGCATGGAGAATATAGTTTTTAATGGATCATGGAAAATGTACCATATTTTGGGAAAAGGCATTTTTTATTTTTTTGGACATGACAAATTTTTATTTGGTTCATAAACAAATTCATGTTTTTTGTCACACGTATTTTTTTGTCGAGTGGAAAAATAACATAGCACATGCAATATATTTTGCCATACTACCATGGCAAATTTATTTTCATGAACCATGGCAATTTTTACTTAAATGGGTCATGGAAAATATGTTGCATTTTTTACCATGGCATTTTTTTATTTTTTGATCATTGGTAACTTTTGTTGTTCAATTTTCATTACAAAAAACATGTGTCACTTTGGCATGTATCAATTGATATGATGGCAAAAAGTTATGCAGCATTTTAGTTTGCCATAGGAAAACAGTTTCAGAAATTTTCCATGGCAAGCACTTTTGCCACGCCATTTTTGCCATGTCTTTTTCTGTAACATGTTTTCCTCTATTTTTCAGTAGGGAATATATGTTTTCTGTGATATGTGTTTTTCTCTAATGTGGTGGCCTTTTTTCGTTTCTTAGGCCGACTAGATTGTGCCTATTGGGGCGTTAAAATTAGATTGCAGGAAGAAACATTCCTTCTGGGCTCGCTCCCACACCAATTGAAACATTCAGTTTGATCAATCGTTACACTGAACAATTCATTCGGTCCGGGAAATCCTAGATTGAATGTCGGGTATATATCGGTGTCCAATTTTTATTAAAAAATAGGAGATTAAGTACAAGAGTCTATGACTTGCTGTGAACAACAAATATAGTTGGAAGTTGGAACTCCACACAACTGCTAATCACAAGATTAGCCACTACAACTATTACGGGCGCAATACAAAGGAGCCTATCATAAACACATTGTCTAGTCGTGTCTCGATCAGCACCAACCACCACGAAGAACAACAACTACATATGAGCTTTCCTTGTCGACGCAATAACCATATTTGATTGCCAAAGAGGAGACATCAAATGAGTAATGGAACTCGGTAAGACCCTAGAAAAGGTATTGTCTTGGGTACTCGGCAGCTGCGTACATAGCCCCCATGGGGATCAACTCAGACCAGCAGCAAGTAGCGGAGAACCACAACACAGAACATCTGAACCATGTCTCCACACACGATGCTCCCAACAGAGTAGCACCGCTATCACTGGTCCAACAATGAAGCAAGGCTTTCACCTAGAGACAATCCAAGTGAAGGGGGAGATGCCAACACACCATAGCAATGCTCCAAGGAGCGAAACGACACCCACGGGCGCCGTCGTTGCAAGCACCAGCCAAAGCTATGCAGGATTTTCATCCAAATCATTGCGCACCTCCCGCCCATCCCATCAGAATACGAGTAATCAGTCCATGATGGGTAACACCGTCGCAGTCATGACACGTCATCGTCATGACCAAATACATGCAGAACACCAACATCTAACACCGAGGAATGTAACCATCTTACATCTCCAACCAAAACCGAGAAGAGCAGCTCCTACGAGCCTCTAACTCTAACGCGGTCAGGGCCGCCAGCACCATGGACAACAACAATATATCATACAATGCCTATGGAAATGCCATTATAGGTAGGTATGGTGTCCGTTTTTAGGAAGGTTATAATGAGGCTTATGTGTGAAAGAGTGTGTCATTCCACAAGATTTGGATGCAACAGCTAAGTTTGCACCATGTCCCGAGGTGAGAGTGGACAATGCACAATAGCGAAGAGGCTAGCAAAATATGGATAGCTGGAAGTGCTTATAATACAAAAACTCAAATTAGTCATAAATGACTCAAATACTTATGGCGAAAGCCTATTAGCCCTTGAAACAAAGCACAACTCGCATGCCCTAGGGAAGAGGTTGGGAGGAGTTAACCATCGCGCACCTTCGATTCAAACAACAGAAGGATATGAATCAAGGATAAGCCATGCTCCAACTTCCTCACATGCCAAAGGCTAACAGTTTCATGAATAGGGATTCACAAACGTTACCATAATATTCCTGTTGGAAATATGACCTAGAGGAAATAATATTTGTATTATTATATTTCCATATTCATAATTAAAGACTTTATATTCTATGTTATAACTGCTATGTACTGGAATATGCGATTCAGTGGAAAACTCATATGCACGTGTGAAATGATAAACGGTAAATAAAAGGTTCCTAGTCTTGCATCTAGGACTAGCTCAAGTGTTGTTGGTGATCACATTTTCTGGATCTTAGGACATCGTCGGGTGTAACGATGATCCTAAAACAACATTTGGATTATGATGTTGGAAGAATGATCATATTGAACTGACGCAAACATTTTTGTTGTGAATTGGATAAATACCGTATGTGTTCAGTTTGTACAACAACATACGTTGTTCCACACGTGGCATGGCCACCCACCCCCTCCCACCCCCTCCCCGGCGATCTCCTCCACTAGCCACCAAATTCTAGTTTCTCTCCACTAAATCTCTCCGGCGTCTTGAGATCTACATGTTCATACCCATCTCCTATGGGTTCCAATGATGGATCCACCCTTGGCTTGGACTTCTCCAAGGGTTTGGTTTTCGCAGACAAGGTTTTTCAATCTACTGGTTTTTCTGTTCACCCTCTTGAGGATTCGGAGATCTTCACCATGGTTGTCTCCTTTGGGCGTCATGTTTTTCGTCTGACTAAGGATTCTGTGGCGGCGGCACTTGAAGCAACACTTGGAGGATCGGCTATTCATCTCATGGTTTTTTTGTCAAGGACAAGGTATTTGGTTTTCAAGTCTCTTGCAAAGCAGTAGCCATGATTATTCTACATCTTAGATCATTTGCATGTGATCATTTCAAATGTTACTTTCATCTTTGGAGTAATGGTGGCCCAAATTGGGGTCGTGAGTTCAAGATCTCGAAATTGGAATGTGATGCTGAATGGGTTCTTGTCAGCCCTTCCAAAAAACATGCTGCTTTGGGTTTGTTGGCCATGCATAAGAGGCCTTCCAAGTCATCTTTCAAATCTGATCATGCGGTCCGCAAGAAAGCTTCATTTGCAGTTTTTCAGAACTACACGGCTTGTCGTGGTTATCGTTTTCCTGCCTCTGAAAATTGCATTCAAACTATTCAAGATGCCGGTTATTCTATCCCTCCTCATGAGAGGGTAGTCATTCGTCCCACTTTGCCGACGAATCTTCGGTGGACGTCGACGAGGCCTTCGATATCTTTTGGCACGGTGCAAGATCTACTATCCTCGGCTGATCGGGTGCCGCCATCCTCGGGCGGGAATCATGGTCCTTTGAATGTGGATGTACATGACCATGTTGGGTCGTCTTCGGTGTGTGCCACGGGCCGGGTGGAGCACGCGTGTCTTGGCCGCTGGAGAGGGCCGAGCAGGAGCACTCTCCTGGGCCTGTTAATATCCCTTCGTCACAGCAAGCACGAGAATTTTTGATAACTTGATCTCTGGTATGGTTGAGGAAGTTCTCACGTGCCAGATTTGTTTGGAAAAGGGACATTTTTCTACTGCCTGCACGTCAAAACTCAAGTGCCTCTCGTGCAGCCGTGTCAGACATGTTAAAAAGGACTGCAACAAATTCGCTCGGATCCTGGGTTGGGTTTGGCAACCAAAACCCGCTAATGTTGCAACTTCCGAGGCCCCCAGCGAGAATATCTCTCTGACGTCGCATTTACTAAACTTGGGCCTCTCTTGCACTTCCGCATTTACTCCCTCGTCTAGTCCCATCAGCCCTGGACCCAAGACTCCTTCATCTCCGCTGTCTGCCACACCTCCTCCATCGATCCACTCACCATCGGCGTCGCCGGAGCGTGAGTGCCCCGCTCCCATGGCCAACTTCCATCTGGATCCTCTGCTATATGTTTCGGCTGGCCACCACATTGTTGACGGTGGCGCGGACCGGGTGCCACGCACATTTGTGACGCCACATACCCCAATTGTGCGCCGCCATGAAGAGTTTATGCTTGCTGAGGTAATGTCGATCCCTCCGCCTGATCAGATAGGTGCTGCTAGGGAAGAAGTTGTGCAGTGGCTTCAAGCGCATGGTGTTTTAGTCAGATCGGCGCAGCCCTGGATTCGTTCTATAGGTCTTTTCGAGCTTCGTGATGCTGTCGTTCGCTTCCATCTGCTCCAACTACCCCCGCAGCCGTTGGGTAATGATCGTTTTGTTCGCTTCATGAAGCATGATGAGGGGGAGTCTTTCAGGGGCGTCCAAGGTTTCCGTCAGGGCCTACTCATGTTCCTGGGCATCCCTTTGGGTATTCACAATACAGATTGCATTAGAGCTGCTGTGAACACGTTTGGCAAGTTCCATCATTGGATTAGTGATGACCCATACCTGGTGCGGTCTCTCGTGTTCGCTTGTTTTCCTGAAGATGTTCTTGTGCCCTGTGATGTTGTCTTCATGGATTATGCGGCCTGGGGTGGCGCGAGGGTTTCTTGGACGGCTCCTTTATACATCTTGGGGGCGAATTTTGCTAAACAGATGCCGCCGGATGAAGATTGGATGCCCATCAATGGCAATCCACATCCGGTTCCTGGGGTTCCATTCCCGGAGATGCCACCCTTCATTCTGCCTCCGTATCCAGCCTTGGGATGGAATGATGTCCCTTCTCCTCCTCCAGAGCCTGCCGTGAATGATGTGCAAGACGACAACTGGGGAAATTGGCATGAGCCAGTGGACCAGCCTGTGCCGCAAGATCGGGAATCTATGGTGATCGATGTCTCTGCTCAGCCCAGTTCTGATGCTGTCCAACATATCCATGATGTGCCTGTTAGTTCTTCTAATGAGGAGCTACCTGAAGCTGATGATATTAATGATGTCAGAAACTGGGCTATTGTGATCTACCAGCCTCCCTTGTTTGTGCCTGAAGTAGAACTACCTGCTGCTGTTCCTTTTGGGCCTCCTCTGCCTCCTGAGATGTTGTGGAGAAGGTCATTTGAAAATCTGCTGCAGGCTCCTGTTGTATTCAATGTTCCTAAACCTGTGGCTATGCAGCCTTTTGAACCTATGGTTCTATCTAAGAGGAGTTGGGACTTGGCCTTTGGTAGCAGTGATTTGCCAATGCTTACCTGGAGGGAGGAGATGCCAGTTAGGCCTGTGGCTAGGGCCTTGTTCTCTGAAGATGTTGCTGACATTCAGCCACCACCCACTGCTGCACCCCCTAAAGCAAGGAGGACTCGCAAGGCGTTGGCGCCAAATCCTATTGTTGAAACCTCTGTTCGAAGATGCACCAGAAGCTCGGCCCAACGTGATGGTTTCAAGCCCACCTTCCAGGAGCTTTCTCTACAGCCCAAGAAGAGGAAGCCCAAAGCAAAGCCTTTCACTGCTGAGATGCCAGATGATCCAGCCCATGAGGAGATCCCTCCAGCTACACATGTTGCTCGTCTGCAAGAAATTGGCAGGGAACTGGAGATTGATGCTAAACTCCTATCTGTGGATGCTCTTATGGGGAATCCACCTCAAGCTGCAGCCACTAATGCAAATGTTTAGTGTTCTCCTTCTTTACTGGGTTTGGCAAGCCCCTAAATTTGCTCTGTTGCTGTCCTTTTGTTGGTCTCTTTATTATGCAAACTTTATTGTAATGATGCTGGGTCAGACTGTTATGTGGCCTTTTGTTCATGTGGCATTAAGTGCTATATGTCTTTTGGACCTCTTCACTTTATGTTATAATGAGTAATCTCTGTAGAAACTGGAATGTTCTGTGCTGGAATGTCAAAGGTTTAAATTCAGAAGCTAGGCAGAGAGTAGTTAGGCAAAAAATTGATGAAAGTCAGTGTGCTGTGGCCTGTTTGCAAGAAACCAAGTGCTCATCTTTTGACTCTAGGTCAATTAAGAGTTTCTGCCCCAAGAGATTTGACAGTTTTGTTTGCTCTCCTGCAATGGGAGCCTCTAGGGGAATTATTGTGGTCTGGAACTCCTCTGTTTTTATTGGATCTTTAATCCAAATTCAGCAGTTTGCTGTAGTTGTTGAGTTTGTTTCCAGATAGAACAATGAAAAATGGACTCTGGTTGCTGTTTATGGACCTTGTCAGGGTGAAGCCAGAGACAATTTTGTATCTTGGCTCTATAATCTAAATATTCCTGTTGGTGAGAATTGGCTACTCTTAGGAGATTTTAATTTCATTATATCCATAGATAACAGGAATTTGCCTGGAGGGGACCTGAATGATATGTTCATCTTTAATGAGATTATTGGGCATTTGGTCCTCCTGGAGTTGCCCATCAAGGGAAGAGCTTTTACTTGGTCTAATATGCAAGATAGCCCACTTCTGGAGCAATTAGACTGGTTTTTTACATCTGTAGATTGGATATCTGTCTATCCTATGACAGAAGTGCTCCCCCTTGCTAGGACTGCCTCTGACCATGTTCCCTGTGTTGTCACAATCAAAACATCTATCCCTAAGTCAAATCTTTTTAGGTTTGAGAACTACTGGTTGGAGTTGGAAGGATTTATGGATTGTGTTGCTAAGTCTTGGAATATCCCTTCTAGGAAGGACCACATAACTGCTAAAATTGCTGATAGATTCAAGTATCTGAGAATGTGCCTTAAAAATGGCAAATGAATGTCTCAAAGTTGAAGCTCCTCATTGCCAAATGTAACCATGTTATTTTGCTCCTGGATGACTTGGAAGAGTGGAGGCCTCTGTTTGTTCAGGAGCTTAATTTCAGGAAGATTGTCAAAGTGCACCTGGAGAAATTGCTTCATTTGCAGTTCCTCTATTGGAAGAAAAGGTGTACTGTTAGATACATTAAGGTGGGAGGGGAAAATACAAAGTTTTTCCATGCCATGGCCACTGAAAGGCACAGGAGAAATTCTATTGCAAGCCTCAAATTGCCTGATGGCACTATTGTCAATGATCATGCTCAAATGGAAGGAATCATCTGGAATTGTTTTAAAAACAGAATGGGCACATCTAGGGGTATTGTCATGGGGTTTGACCTCTCTTCTCTCCTCACCCCTGTGGCTGGCCTAGACATTCTCACCAAGCCTTTTGAAAAAGATGAAATGGACAAGGTAGTTCAGCATATGCTTGTGGATAAAGCCCCTGGCCCTGATGGTTTCAATGGCCTTTTCTTCAAAAAGTGTTGGCATCTTATTTCTAAGGACTTTATCAGTTGGCACAGGAATTCTATGAGGGTACTGCAACCCTGGATAATATTAATGATTCTTACATTACTCTTGTACCTAAAAAGCTTTCACCTGAAGAGATTGGAGATTATAGGCCTATCTCCCTAACTAGTATGGGCCTGAAATTTCTCTCTAAAATGAAAGCTAATAGGCTCCAAGAGTTGATTCTTCAGTGCATCCACAAGAACCAATATGGCTTTATTAAGAGCAGAACAATTCAAGATTGTATTGGCTGGACTTTTGAGTATTTGCATCAGTGTCATCAATCTAAAAGGCCAATTGTAATTTTTAAGTTGGACTTTGAAAAGGCTTTTGACTCTTTGGAACATGAAGCTCTTTTTCAGATCCTTAGGCACAAAGGATTTAATGAGAAATGGATTCTCTGGATGAGGCAGCTGCTGTCCACCGGCACTTCTTCAGTTCTTCTTAATGGAGTTCCTGGGAGAAAATTTGTTTGTAAAAAGGGAGTCAGGCAGGGTGACCCTGTTTCTCCTCTCCTTTTTGTTATTGTTGCTGACCTGTTGCAATCTGTCATCAATGACATGTTTAGAAGAGGAATTCTTCATCTGCCTATCCCCTGTCATGATCTGGATTACCCAGTGATACAATATGTTGATGATACTCTAATCATTTTGCCTGCTGACATGACTCAACTTCTGGCCTTGAAAGATATGCTCCAAGTGTTTGCTCAGTCCACTGGCCTTGATGTTAACTATCACAAATCTTTCCTCATCCCTATAAATGTTGACCCTATTGTCATGAGTGATCTTGCTGTTGCTTTTGGTTGTCATATAGGAAAGATGCCCTTCACCTATCTTGGGCTGCCAGTGGGAACCACAAGGCCCAAAATGGTGGACTTTATGCCCCTAGTAGACTGTATGGAAATAAGAATGACTGCTAGTTCTTCTTTTCTTAACCAAGGGGAGAGACTGCAATTCCTGAACTCTGCTCTGTCCTCAATGCCTATCTTCTTCATGGGTAGTTTGGCTGTTCCAGCAGGCATACTCAAACAGTTAGAGAGAATTCAGAGGCAATGTTTGTGGAGGAAGAATAGAGATGAACCTGCCCCCTCCCTTGCAGCTTGGGAGCTTATTTGTAGGCCAAAAAAGGGGTGGTCTTGGTATTCTCAATCTAGGGGTACAAAATGTTGCCTTGCTTCTCAAACATGTCGGTAATTTCCTCAATAAAAAGGATATTCCCTGGGTTTCTCTCATTTGGAATTCCTACTACCATCATAGGGTGCCTCACGGAACATCTGCATGTGGCTCTTTTTGGTGGAAGGATATTTACAAGGTTATGATCAATTTTAGGGAGTGCTCATGGGTTGAGGTTAATGATGGTGACACTGCTCTGTTTTGGTCAGATAACTGGAATATTGGTGTTGAGGTCTCTCCACTGCAATCAAGGTTTCCTAGGATTTTTTCTTATGTTAAGGACCCTTGGATTACAGTTAAGGAATTCTTCGGTTCCCAGGATATTGTTCAGCATTTTCATCTCCCCTGTCTGCTCAGGCATTTGGGGAGCTGGGCATGATTCAGTCTATGATGGGCTCTCATGGCAGAGTACCTGACTCTAAGGATGTGTGGTTTTGGCAAAACTCATCCAAGTAGTTTAGACCCAAGATGTTTTACTCCCACACATTTCTTTCTGAAACCTTCAACCCCCTGCTTTGTTGGATATGGAAATCTTCTTGTACTCTCAAGATTAAAGTTTTTGCTTGGATGTTAATCATGGACAGGCTGAATACTAAAGATATGGTTGAACGAAGGCATTGGCACATGGAGGATGGAGCGCATTGCAGGTTCTGCCCCTGTAGGTTCGAGAAACCAGGGATCATCTCTTCTTCAACTGCAATTTCAGTGTCCGTGTCTGAAATTACCTTCAGATTGAATGGCCTGCAGGACACTCTATGTCTGATGTGGTTATTCATGCTAGAAATGATTTTGACAAGCCATTTTTTCAAAAGTGGTGTTCACTGCATGTTGGAACATATGGATCATTCGAAATGCCAAGGTTTTCAGAAATGAGAGGGCTAGTTTTTATAAATGGCGTTCTGCTTTTAGGCATGATATCTCTGTGTTGCAATATAGGATTAAATCTGCCTTCAAGGATGACCTTCTCAAGTGGATCTCCTTCCTCCCCCCTTAATGCTTAGTGTAGTAAGGCTTCCCTGCCTCCTCCTTTTAGATTAGTTTCTCTCTGTAGATTACCCCTTGTAATCAGCTCTTGTATCCTATTTCTTTGCTTTAGTAAAGGTTTTGATTTGCTTTGGGGGTTTGCCCCACAGTTTCCAGTCAAAAAAAATAACACGGAGTGTTAACATGTGATGTTGCTTCTTAGACCATGAGTGTATGGTAGTCACTTCTTATCATATGGTGGGCTTTGTGGTTGCTCAAACGTCACCTGTAACACGGTGATTGATGACCCCCAAGTATAGGGGATCAATCGTAGTCCTTTCGATAAGTAAGAGTGTCGAACCCAACAAGGAGCAGAAGGAAAATGATAAGCGGTTTTGAGCAAGGCATTCTCTGCAAGTACTGAAAGTAGCAGTGATAGATATTTTTGTAGCAAGGTAATTCGTAGCAAGTAACAAGTGGCAATAGTAACAAAGGTGCAGCAAGGTGGCCCAATCATTTTTATAACAAAGACAAGCCAGAAAGTTCTCTTGTAGTAAGCAAAGCGTTCTCGAGGACACATGGAATTGTCATCTAGTCACGTTCATCATGTTTAGTTGATTCAAGTTCATTACTTTGATAATTTGATATGTGGGTGGACCAGTGTTAGGGTGTTGTTCTTACTTGAACAAACAACACTCTTATGATTACCCACTCTCACAAGCATCCACAACTACGAAAGAAGAATTAAGATAAATCTAACCATAGCATGAAACATATGCATCCAAATCAGCCCCTTACACAATAACACATAAACTAGGGTTTAAGCTTCTGTCACTCTCGCAACCCATCATCTACTTATTACTCCCCAATGCCTTCCCTTAGGCCCAAGTATGGTGAAGTGTCATGTAGTCGATGTTCACTTGACATCACTAAATGAAGAACAACATACACATCATCAATATATCAAACGAGTACCAACTTCACATGATTACTTATAACAAGACTTCTCCCATGCCATCAAGAACAAAAGTTACTACTCACAAATCATATTCATGTTCAAGATCATAGGTGTATTGAATATGCTTGAGGATCTGAACATTTAATATTTGACCAAATATTCCAACTAGCATCAACTTCAAGATGTAATCAACACTACTAGCAACCCACATGTGCAAATCTAAGGTTTTGGGACAAAGATTGAATACAAGATATGGAATAGGGTGTTGGCGAAGATGTTGATGAGGATTGGTCCTCACATGATGTGAGGATCGTTGGTGTTGTCGATGGCTTCAATTTCCCCCTCGCGGACGGAAGTTTCCCCGGCGGAATCGCTCCGCTGGAGAGCAAAAGTGCTCCTGCCCAGGTTCCACCTCGATACGGTGGCGCTTCCTCCTGAAAGTCCTCTTTTATATTTTTCTAGGGAAAATAGCCTCATATAGCAGAAGATGAGCACCGGAGGACTGCTGGGGGCCCACGAGCTCATAGGACTGCTGGCAATCTCGCTCTTCATGTGAAACTGGAAAAATAAGAGAGACAATGCATTAGAATAGCATCATAAAGTGAAATAATGACCCAAAACATTATGGATAACAGTAGGAAAACATGATGCAAAATGGACGTATCAACTCCTCGAAGCTTAGACCTCGCTTGTCCTCAAGCGAAAGCCGAACTCGATAATCATGACCACATGTTTTAGAGAGAGAGAGAGAGAGAGAGAGAGAGAGGTGTCGATAAAACAAAATACGGACATGAAAGCATCATGATCATTATCATAGCAGCAATATATTATCATAAAAATTCTCATGATAAAGTAATAATTCATTCACAGGCTAAAGTATGAAGCATAAACTTCATTGGAAACTAACAAACTATGATCTCTATCATCAAAATAATTGCAATCTATCATATTCTCATAAAGAGTCTATGCAAGAGCTTTGTTTAGCAAGTTCACATACTCAACTACCATTTAGTCTTCTACGATGGCTGACACTCATGACACATTTGTGGAGCAAAAGCTTCAGTCAACCACATAGGAAGATGCGGGGGTTTATAATTTTCACCTCCCAACGTATTACCTCGAGGATAATGTCAACAGTAATAACTCATGATCACCTACATCCAACTGGATATATATATATATGCTTGGATCTTTCCCAACCACGTGATGCTTGCCAAGTAGAGAATAATTAAGAATGGAATAAGGATGGACATTATTGACTCTTGCATAAAAGTAAATACAGAAAAGTAAAAGATAGGCCCTTCGCAGAGTGAAGCAACATTTTTCATGTGCTTTCTGTTTTTGGATGTGCAAGCTCTTAATGGAAAGGAATATCACTTTATATTGCCCCTTGTGATAGCAACCTTTTTTATGCAGTTTGTCGCTTTTATTTCTTTATCATCACAAGTTTGTATAAAGCTTATTTTCCCTTACAATAAAAGATCATACATATTTAGGAGCAATTTTTATTGCTTTATGCATCGCTGACAATTTACTTGAAGCATCTTACTCAATCCATAGGTAGATATGGTGGACTCTCATGGCAAGAAACTGGGTTTAAGGGTTTTTGGATGCACAAGTAGTATCTCTACTTAGTATGAATTTTGGCTAGCAAGAGATTATAAGCAAGCACCACATGTTAGAGGATCCATGGCAATATAACTTCTATGTGAATATAAGGAAACATAACTCATTATATTGTCTTACTTGTCCAATGTCAACTATTTGATCAAACATAAAGTATTTGATGGGGGTTCACAATCATAAAAGATGTCCAAGATAGTATATTTATATGTGATACCTCTCTTTCTTTATTATCTTTCATGATTTGCATCAATGACCAATGCTATGCTTGTTAACTCCCGACAAATTTTATCAACTATACTTCTTTTATGTGAAGTCATTACTCCCCATGGGATTAGTGTATGACTTTTTATCCTTTTCATTGCTAAGATTAAAGGAAGTAAAAGCAACAAACTCAAACCACTATTTATTATATATATTTCATACGCAATTACATAGATAGATAGATAGATCGATAGATCACAAAAAACACTCAAACTAAATGATACTAAAACTTTATTCTTCTATATCATGAGATAACTAAAGATCAAAACAAGATAGATAACGATGGTAAAAGTGATGATGATATGATAGTGGGGCTCCTCCCCCAAGCTTGGAACAAGCCAAGTGTGGTTCTCATACCCATGTACTCAAGCGTATTTCTTCGGTGATGATGGTGATGAGGTAGTAGTCTTGTCCTCTGTCTTCCAAGGCATATGCTCCCCCATCATAAAAAGATGAACTCTTCTCCAGAATCCTGAAAGTTGAAGCCAAGCTCGTGCCCTTAAATATAGACTCATACCCATAGTTTTGGTGTTGTAGATCAAAGACTTGGGCCTGAAAGTGATCAATCCGGTCATTAAGTTTGAAGATAGCATCTCCAATTTCCTTATTGTCCCACTTGTGATCATGAATGAACTCAACAATCATGGAGTGATTGGCACTAAGACCGCGCTCCACCATCCCTTGGCACTTGAAGATCCCATGCTCCACAACTTTGAGCCTGGCGTTCTCGCTTCCGTCCTTCTTGGGCCCTTGAACGTCCTGGATGTGAAGCAACCCCTCACGCATCTCAATGTTTTGAGGGTGTTTCATCACCTCCGAAAGGTAAGGGTTGATGACCTTCTCATAGAACTTGTCCTTGGATGAACTTGGAGGCGCCATGGTGACCTAGATCTGCCAGAAAATAGCCCGAAACAAGAACAAAGGGAAAACTTGTGATGTGGTGGTCAAAACAGTGAGGAGTATATATAATGAATTTTTTTCGTGCAGGACAAGTAATCTGGAAGAAAACGGAGTCGGGAAAGTCCACGGGGGAGGCACAAGCTCACACATCGCGCCCCGTGAGCTCGTCGCTCCCTCATGCACTTTCCTGATTGTTCATTATTTTCCTAATTTTTTACATATTCGAAACAAACATAGTATTTATAGGGATTTATGGCGGTGGAATGAGGTCAATACGGCAACCGAGGGCCCCATAAGCCCAGGTGGCGCGACCATCCATGGTTGCTCCACCTGCCGTTGTGGCTAGCTTGTGGCCCTTCTCGATGTTTCCCAAAGCTTCCAGTGTTTCTTATTGCCCAAAAAAATTGTGTTAAATTACCGCGAAACAAAAAACATGCAGAAAATAGGAATTGTCACCAAGCACTAAATTAACTAGATGAAACCCTGCGCGTTGCTGTGGGATACAAGTATGTAATATTGTAAAGATTGATGAGGTCAATTCTTAGAGGGAAGATAATGGATAAATAATGAATTTTATGTAACACAAAACACAGTTGCAAAATGTAAAAAAAATGACTATCATACTATTTTAAAAAAAATTATTTTATACCTTTTCAATCCTGCAAATTAGAGGAAGCTTGTCAGACCAAGGAAACAATTGTAGTACGGCAATAATTCTGCAAAGTCCCATTACAATGTTTCAACAATAAAGAAATGTCAACAGTAAGCACACTTACAACACGACTTGTGGAAAATTCTGGCTAACTTTAAAAGTACAGATATCAATGATGTAATCACTTTAAGCAAGATTGGTGTATTATGCAGACATATATGCAGAACCATAAGAAGAAAAATTACTTCTCTTGAATAGATCTGAAGTTTATTATACTACAAGATTAACCAAATTTCATACATAAAAATCATTTTGCTATGCAAAATTGTGGCAGAGAGACATCGCTCCAGATCTTGGAATATAATTATTTGTTTAGATGTACCACAAACGACCGGAACCGCAACAATAATTTTACTGGCCAAAAAGACCATTTGAACCTACCCAAAAAAATCACCATGTTTGGAAAATCTGTATGCACCATTCAACCTTTGTTTGCAACAGTTGTATGTCATTAGACATTCAGTACTGGGAAAAAACTATTGAAATCTGCAAAGAGGACATGTGAATCATTAATGGAAGTACATATCAAAGTTTCTCCCAATAAAATCAGTAATTGCACAGATAACGAACGGTGGCAGTGATGGTTCAATCCAAATCTCTAATGGATAGTGGTTTTTTAAGATCAAACAGAAATTCCATTAATAATCAAAATGACCATGAGTCTCAATAAGGTAAAACAATGATCAAGAATTCAAAAATATGTCATGAATTTGGGATTACATTTACCTCCCTGTGACAGGAGTGTTGAGGTAAAGGATAGAGGACTGAAGCCCGATGTTATTGGATACCAAATTTTAAGCCTTTATATTGCTAGATAAAGATCATGAAGAGAAACGAAACATCATTCTGTCAATGCTAGATATATAGCTGAAAATCCATAGGATAAAATACGGATCATTAGCTAATTTAACTCTTGTTCGAAAATTGCAAATTATGAACCGCTCCATAAATTGGTGGACTTGTTATTACTAACTACAATGAACTTTTAATAGAATGGTCAAATGGTTAGATCAATAGATATAATACTGTAGAACTGATAATTTGAGGAGACTCCATGAACCTTACTAACCTTTGTTGAGTTGCATATCCTGAGGTGGTTCTCAGCAACAACAAAGATGGTTGGTCGAGAGATTAAAATATGTGGTGATGATCAATTTTTCTCAATCTTATAAATAGAAGGGTTCAGCAAGGTAACCTAATGATGTAACTCTGGACAAAATAAGACAAATTAAGCTAGTATATATGATAAATTCATGGAACTTGTTCAATTGGTTCCTTGCCATTGGCCCTCTTTGTATTGTTGGCTTGCTCTTCCTTTGCCTTCCGGCAGTTGCTCGCTAGCATTTTTGTCCATCCATGATCTCCCCAAGGATGACCCAAGAAGATCCGCTATTAAAAAAATATGTTACCTTCAATCTCCTCCCTGCTATGTGGAGAAGTAAGGCGCCCAATAGATCGGACCCGGTAGTAGTAAAAATCGGTCACCTGGAATCCTTCTGGCGTACTCCTGGTAGGCACCTTCTTGGACCGTCAAGCTGCTGAGACTAAGGCCCCGTTCGGAATTCCTCCGTGGAGCTGACTCCATGGAGTTGTAGAGCTCAATTTTAGCCACTTCTTGAAAATTAGCTAAAGACTGATCCGCTCCGGGAGCGCAGTCCACGAAGCGGAGAGGAGCCGAACGCGGCCTAAATAGGGGAGTAGCTACATCTGTTACTCCTGCAATGGTAGGTAGAGGAGTGAGATTTGGGGAGAAAGTGAAGAGGGAGAGGCCGAGAGGGGGTTCAATAGGTGGAACTGTGGAAGATTAATTGCCACGAAGAAGATGGGGAGTTGACATGGAGAAGAGCGGCCTAATTATATGTTGTATTCTGCAGGGTAATAAGGGTGAGGTAATGATGGCGATGAATGCCTGTGCGTTTGTGACTATGGTTCCATGCCCATGAGTGGAGAGCGTGTCAATTGTCGCCATGGCATGCGGAAGAGAGAGCAGCGGCGATGAGACTTGCACCAGGGAAGATGAACCGGCCGGCCTACTCGTTAATTAGACGGGAGACGCCAGGACCAAAATAATTGCATTAGCTGCATGGGCTACAACGTCTCACAAAAAAAGCAACATGGGCTACAGCCAACGACCAAGCTATGAGATGTCAAAGAAAAAATACGCGACCAAGCCATGTACGTGCCATGTACGAAACTACGACCTTGTACAAACATTATTGTCGAAAGCTTAGCTCTTCGGCTGTTTGTTTCAGATAGTCATTCATTGGACGGGGGCTGCTGATGTGGCACATGTAGCGAGGTGGGATGGTTGCATGTCAAAAATAATAAAATAGAAGGTGGCATGGATGGGCATGTGTGATGAGATGGATAGGTTGCATGTTAAGATAACTGAGATAGTGCGGGTGAACTTCTTAAGTATATAGGATATGTTAGTCCAGAAAAATAATATAAATTCCTATAAAAAGTATATAAAATGATAACATAATAGCATTTAACAATAAAAAATTATAGATACGTTTGAGATGTATCATCTTGGCACAATGGTAACAAGGACACATGAGTTTACCTAGGTTCGGACCCTCTCAAAGAGGTAATACACTATGTCATGCTTTGGTTGTATTGATTTAGAGGGGGTACAGAGTACAGGTGATCTACCATGGGATCATGTGTGTATGAGTTGTTGTCTACGACCCTCACCCCTCGATTTATATAGATACCAGGGGTGCCAAGGGGTTACATAGGTCGGTTGCAGCTAAGGGAATCATGCAGGAAACTACCTCCGAATATTTGGAGTACACATCAAGTCTTCAGAATCTTTCGTCTTGGCTTTCTTGGGCCCGAGGAAGGATGCCCACTCGTTTATCTTCACCCGGGGGGTCTTTGACCCAATCCATATATATGGATGAGAGCCGACATGGCTAGCACCCCTAGTCCAAGACACCATCAGGGAGGAGAGAGAGGGCAACATGAGTGAGGTCCATCTTGTGGGTTGCAGAGAGGAGGAGAGGGCTTGAGCCGCACGAAAGATGGAAGAAGGAGATGGGGAGGTGGAAGAAAAAGAGGAAGAGATGTAGAGCATGGATAAGGAAAAAATATTATGGTCAGACGTGAGAAGAGATAAGGTATGAAATAAGGGGAAATGGGTAGTAGGTGCGTGCATCCAATGCAAACGCATGGCATCCACCGGCGACCAGTCGAATTTCTAGCCGGTCACCAGATAGAATCATTTACATTTTAAAACTGGGACCTACCTCAAAAATAATAGAAAGAAGGGAAACGGTTGGTTTCGACTAACCGGCCGAGTGACGTGACGGTCACACGCGGGCCACTCGATTTGGCATGATCCGTCGACTCCTATTGCCTTCTCCACTTTTTTGCTTCCTCTCATTCTCCCGTCGTCCATATACATCCTTTCCGCTATTCAACTTCGCCCCCCGCCATTCATTTCCAACTTTCTGCCATTTTTTGGTTGCAAGGCGTTGTGCTCCTACTATGGCTTTATTTTTATTTAGCCGGTTGTAGTTTTTTGATTTCTTGGTTCTAGCTTTTTTTTGCCGGTCGCGGCAATTTCATCCACTAGCATCAACTTTTGATTCGCCTGTTTCAACATTTGTTTTCGCTGGTAGTAGTTTTCATGTTGTTGGTTCCAACTTTTGATTCCGTCGGTCACAACAATCCCTTTTTGATAGTAGCAACCTTTTTAGTCGCCGACTGTAACATTTTATTTTGTCGGTAGTAGCTTTTTGCCTGAGGAAGGGGATGGATGAAGAATTTTTTGCTACAAGCATGTACTGCAAAAGCTACAATCACGTGCGCAAGAGTTGCAAGGCATGTACACCACAATTACAACCGGAGACACCCGCCGCTAGCGAGGCTGCAAGCACGAGCTCGCGGAGTTGTAGCCGACGACGTTGTATGCTGGATCGAAGACGACGTGTGCTTCAATGACGGGAAGATAGCAACCTGTCGTGAGCGGGTTTCCTTGAGAGGGGAATTTGTCTGCACGAGCTCCGGCGAGCGGCATCAATGGAGGTGCTACATGACGTCCAGGGAGCAGCATCTACCAGTCCGACAAGGAGGGCAACCGTCCTGCGAGCGGCATCTGCTAGTCCGGCGAGGAGGCGTTGCAGGCCGTGAAGCGCGGTGGCACTGATTTTTGCGAGCAAATCGGTCATGGGCTACACTACTATGAGGAACAACCCTTGTTTTTTGCGGAACTTTATTTCGGGAGCTCCTAACCGACGCCTTGAGCGCCGGTTTCGCGTTCTGGCGCTCGCAGCGTCGCGCTACTGGGCCGGCCCAGGTGAGCTTCGACCACGATGCGAAAAAAGTGAACATGAAGAAAAGGTGCAAAAATGGGTATCAAACTCAGGACCGCAGGTATTTTTCTCCAGTAACACAACAACCAGTGAACCAACCACGTTCTGTTGTTCTTTAATTAGAAAAATGTTCTACTTAACCATTTTTAGTGAAACATTAACGTAAATCTGAAAATTAGTTGAAAAGTTCATTGATTTGAAAAACAAGTTCATCGATTTTGAAAACTAGTTCACCATTTTTTTAAAGTTCACAAATTTTTTAAAAGTTTCATCATTTTGAAAAAAATCATCGGATTTGAAAAAAAGTTCATCAATTTTGAAAAATTGTTCATGGAATTCAAAAAAAAAGTTCATCAGATTTGAAAAAAAGTTCATCATTTTTGAAATAAATTCATCGAATTAGAAAAAAATTCATCAAATTCGGAAAAAGTTCATCGAAAATGAAAAAGGTTCATCGGATTTGAAAAAAGTTCATGATTTGAAAAAATAGTTCATCGAATTTGAAAAAGGTTCATCGAAAATGAAAAAAGTTCATCGGATTTGAAAAAAGTTCATCAATTTGAAAAAATAGTTTATCGAATTTGAAAAAAGTTCATCAAAAATGAAAAAAAGTTCATGGATTTGAAAAAAGTTCATCGAATTTGAAAAAATAGTTCATCAAATTTGAAAACAGTTCATCGATTTTGAAGTTTGTTGAATTTGAAAAAAAAGTTCACGAATTTGATACAAAGTTTGCATGTTTAAGGAAAGAAAAAAAGGAATTGAGAAAAGAAAAAGGAATGAGAAAAAAACGTCCAGAAACTGATCAGCGAACAACCTAGATAAAGAGTAAAAGAGGGTAAAGAAGTTTTATAGCACAACCTTGTCGTTATCCTGATTGTGAGTGCTCTGCACTCTCAATCCGGCGATCCTGTGTTCGATCCCTGCCTCGTGCACAGTAATTTTTTGCTTCGATGATATTATTCAGAAACGGGCCGGCCCAGGGCAGCGAGGGGGTGCGGCGGGGGGTGTGCGTCCGTTTGCGCCGATGCCTGTAACGGGCGCCGTTTTTGATGATATTATTGAGAAACGGGCAGGCCCAGGGCGGCGAGGGCGTGCGGCGGGGGGTGTGCGTCCGTTTGCGTCAATGCCTGTAACGGACACCGTTTACGAAGGCAAATCCTATATGACGCGCGTGTGCGTCCAAGAGCTGCGGCTTCGCTTAAGCAACTCCCCACTTGGGCCGGCCCATGCACGGATTCCTGTGCCTTTTTCCTTCATTGTTTGTTTCCTTCTATGCTTCTGCCGTTTTTTTCTTTTTTCTTCAGCAGTTTTTTTGCTTCCAGTTTTTCACTGTTTGTCCGG
This sequence comes from Triticum dicoccoides, assembly GCF_002162155.2. Classification (NCBI taxonomy): domain Eukaryota; kingdom Viridiplantae; phylum Streptophyta; class Magnoliopsida; order Poales; family Poaceae; genus Triticum; species Triticum dicoccoides. Next base: position 339,475,314 of record NC_041390.1, on the reverse strand, counting down.
TTTTCTGTTGTTTTGTTCCATTTTTTTATTTTTCTGTTTTGGTTCTTTTTTTACGTTATTTTTATTTTTTGTTTCTGTTTTCTTCTCTTTATTTGCATATTATATAAAAAAATTACAGGTATTACAAAAATGTTCATTATATTAAGGAAAATGTTCATTGTATATTATGAAAATTGTTCAACTTTGCATATAAAAATGTTCATCGTATATTATGAAATTGTTCAACGTTTTTTACTAAATGTTCAATGCGTATTCGACAATTGTTCAGCACATATATTTATATTTTTCAAAAATGTTCATCGTATATTAAGAAATGTTCATCATGTATTATTTAAAATGTTCAATGGATATCACAAATGTTCAGTGTATGTTTTTCTAAAAAAAATCAAAAGATTACGATACTTATTGTGTCGTGCCTGAAGTTTATCACCAGAAATTGCTATCTTTATTTGTTAGTAGGACTCGTTCACTAGAGGTAGGTTGAGAGTTTGAATTCTCGTTGGTGCATAATTTTTTGGTTATTTTCTACTTGCCTGGAGCTTGTTTACCTCCTAATGGGCAGCCCATTTGCTCTGCCTTCAGCGAAGGCTCCGCAATTTGCCGCTGGCGGGCGGCCAACAGGAACTCCCGTTTAGGAAATGCCCTTTATTTCTACTGCGATGAATTCTGTGAGGTCTAGGGTTTGTATTAGGCCGCAGCCATGGATCGGAGCTACAAGCTTGAAGGCGAGAGGGGGAAAGGAGGAAAGCAGCTCACGCAGGAGCGCACACCACACATGCAACACCTATCCGTTTAGCCATCGCCACCTCGTTCTTATCACTTACAGGTTTAAATACAAGCTAATGGATCCACTCTGGCCCAGCAAGCCGAGCCAGAGGGCGAGGTTGTCTCTTGGGCCGGCCTAATGCTTGAATCCCATCTTGGCGCTCATCTTTGCTGCTGATAATCCCTCCTCCCTTGGACACGGCTTGACCCCAAGCCGGAGCTCGCGGGAACCTTTGTTGCAGTGCAACTTTGTCTTCCCAAGTGGCCAACTCAACTGCCCGCTGAACTCCATTTGATCAGGACTTGGACGACGGAATCAGAGCCACGCCGTACCACTCGTTGCTGCAAAACTTGCTCAGGTATCTGAAACTGATCATCAGGTGATGGAAGCAGAGGCAGGACTGGACAGTTTGGAGTTAGCACCTTCTTCAGTAGGGATACATGGAAAACAGGGTGGACCTTGATTGTAACTAGTAAATCCAGACGATAAGCAACTTGTCCGATTCATTCCAGAACAGCAAACGGGTCGTAGAACTTAAACGTCATTTTATGATTCGCTCGAGGAGCTACTGACGATTCAAGGTATGGTTGCAGTTTCAGAAATACCTTGTCACCGACTGCAAACTCCCGATCGGAACGATGTTTGTCAGCTTGATGTTTCATTCTTTGTTGAGCTCGAAGTAAATGTTGCTTTATAGAATCTAGAACAACAGTACGATCAGACAGCCACTGTTGTAGATCACTATTCTCAATTGTATCATCAGGTGATAAGCCAAAGTGGCGAGGAACGTGCCCATAGATAACTTCAAAGGGTGTTTTCCCTGTCGCAGAATGCCAGTTGGTATTATACCAATATTCACACAGAGGAATCCACTTTGCCCAATGAGTCGGGTGTCCACTGACGAAACAACGCAAGAAGCACTCTACCTGCTGATTCACTCGCTCGGTTTGCCCATCAGATTGAGGATGTCGAGCGGAGCTCATTCGAAGAAGGATCCCAGACTTCTGAAAAAGCTCACTCCAGAATTTGCTTGTGAATATTCTGTCACAGTCAGATACAATGGACAGGGGCATGCCATGCAGTTTGTAGACAAAGTTCAGAAACGCGTCAGCTACAATTGCTGCAGTGAATGGATGGTGCAGGGGAATAAAGTGTCCATACTTGGATAACTTGTCAATGACCACAAACAAGCAGTTGTAACGCCCTGATGTGGGCAAGCCTTCCACAAAATCCATCGTGACCATCTCCCAAGGAAGTGAAGGAACGAGCAGAGGCTGCAGAAGACCAGGGTATGGTACTCTTTTAGGTTTAACTTGCTGACAGATAAGGCACTGTTGCACATAATTTTTGATGAATCCCCTCATTTTCTTCCATTTGAAAAGTTGTTTGATACGCTTGTATGTCACTGGAAAACTGGAGTGACCACCCAGTGGGCTGTCATGAAGAGCAGCACAAATTTTGCTATGGAGGGAAGGATTGTTCCCCACCCAGACACTTTTCCCTTGTTTAAGTATTCCAGCTCTAAGAGAGAACTTATCATTGCAGGTTGGGGATACTGTGAGCTCCTGTATCAGTTCAGTTGTAAACGGATCATTGCAATAGCTTTGTGCAATTTCTTCTAACCAAGCTGGTTGTGCAACAGATAAGTACTGCAGCTCTGGCAGAACATCAGTAGGCATAGGGGGTCTCCTTGACAGAGAATCTGCAGCACTGTTTTCCACACCCTTCTTGTATTCAATGGAGTATTGTAATCCCAACAGCTTGGTCAGGGCTTTTTGCTGCCATCTGGTGTGCAACCTTTGTTCAGTTAAACAAGCCAAGCTTCTTTGATCAATTATGATGACAAACTCAGATACCTGTAGGTATTGTCTCCAATGTTCCACTGCCAACAATATTGCCAGGTATTCCTTTTCATACACGGACAGTATTTGGTTTATAGGCCCCAATGCTTTACTGACATAAACAATAGGATGCCCTTTTGCATAAGTACAGCACCAACTCCTATATCACAGGCATCAGTTTCCACCACAAACTTCCATGAGAAATCTGGCAAGGCTAATACAGGAGCAGACATCAGAGCTTGCTTTAGTAGCAGGAAAGCTTGATTTTCATTATCTGTCCAATGGAATGGAACCCCTTTTTTCAACAGATTTGACAAGGGTTTGCTCAGTATACCATAATGTGATATAAACTTTCTGTAATATCCCGCAAGACCCAAAAATCCTCTAACTTCCTTAGCAGATTGGGGCACTGGCCAGTCCCTAATGGCAGATTTTTTTGTAGGATCAGTGGCCACTCCCTTCCCACTGATAATGTGCCCAAGATATGCAATCTTGGTCTGAGCAAAAGCACATTTAGACAGTTTAACCTACCAATGGTGTTGGAGTAAGAGCTTCAGTACCTCAGCCAAGTGCTGCAGGTGTAATTCATAGGAAGCACTAAACACAAGTATGTCATCAAAAAAGACCAATACAAACTTCCTGATGCAGGGAGCCAAGGTATCATTCTTACCAAAATTGAAGGTGTTAGGTCCACTAGTAAGGCCAAATGACAGCACTAAAAATTCAAAATGACCAATATGAGTTTGGAAAGCAGTTTTATGCTCTTCTCCTGGTGCCAACCTGATCTGGTGATATCCCGATCTTAGGTCTAATTTAGAGAACCAACAAGCATCTGCAAGTTCATCCAGGAGTTCATCAATGATTGGGATGGGATACTTGCCTTTAATTGTGATGGCATTTAATTTCCTATAATCAATAACTGGTCTCCATGTTTTGTCCTTTTTCTGCACCACAATCATGGGGGAAGAGAAAACACTATTGCTTGGTCTAATAATTCCAGCTGCAAGCATCTCTTTGACCTGCTTTTCCATTTCATCTTTCAGAACAGGAGGAATTCTGTAAGGTCTACTGTAGACAGGTTGGGCTCTAGGGACTAGGGGAATTGTGTGATCATACTTTCTTCTAGGTGGCAATCTAGTTGGAGCTTCAAATACTGGAGCAAATTATTGCAGTAGTTGTTTAACTTCAGGAAGTATCTCAGTTTCTTCAGTAGATTCAGTATTTAACATAGCTGACAGTTCAATCAATGCCATCATTTGAGGGGCAACATCCTGGCCCAGCAGTGTGATAATGCTTCCCTTCAATTGGAATGACATCCAATGATCAGCCTAATCAATTTGCATAGGGCTGTGAGCAGCTAACCAGTCCAATCCCAAAATGCCATCATAAGTCCCCAGAGGAAATATTTTAAAGTTGCTAACAAATTCATGTCCATCACAACACCAACTACCATTCAGTAATTGTTGATTGCAAGAAACCAGATCACCATTAGCTACCTTAACCATTCTGACTGGCATCTGGGATATGCCCTGAACTGAAGATGTGACTGCACAATCCAGAAAAGTGTGAGTGCTACCAGAATCAACCAAAAACACCAAAGATTTGCCCTGTAGGTGAACTTTCAGTTTCATAGTGGTAGTTGCTGGAGCTGATAGTTCTCCCATGGCAGCAGCAGAAATACTAATGGCATTTGCTTCAGCAGTAACTGAATCTTCTGAATCACTGTGTTCAGAAGGCATACTTTGTACATAATCCAACATCTCTTGTACCACATGTAACTGCACCTCCTATTTACATTTGTGTTCTTTTGCCCATCGCTCCCTACAAATGAAACATAGGCCTTTGGATTTTCTGTAAGCACGCAGAGCAGACCAACGATCTTTAGATGCAGCAGGGCGCTGCAATTCTTTGGGACGTTTGTCCTCCATTGTTTTACTTGTCACTGTCCTGCTGGAGAAGGCTGAGTTGCATTTACTTTGGACTGCAGTGACTGACCTTGCTGAATTATCTCCTAACTCTTCAGTTAACAGTGCCAGGGCAAAAGCTGAGTCCAGATCTGTAGGTTGTTGTATGCCCACCACGAGCCTGGTCGATGGCGTTAACCCCTCCATAAATCGAGTCACGTAATGCACTTGATTGGGATTAGTTTCATACGCAGTTAACTGGTCATACAATTCAGAAAATGGCTCCACATAATCTTCAACAGAACTGGTTTGACGCACATGGAACAATTGCCTCAGGATATTCTGGTGTTTGTTACGTCCAAAATGAGACTGCAACATCTCACAAAATTCAACCCAAGATACATTAGGCGCCCTACGCTGTACTGATTCAAGCCAATGGGCAGCAGTTCCCTCAAAGAGTGCTGAAGCAAAAGGTATCCACTGAATCTGCAGAGTGTTCCAAAACCTAAAATAATCCTCATAGCGAGACTGCCATAACTTTGGGTTTGAACCATCGAATCGGGGCAGTTCAATTCGTGGACCAAAACTCACAGCATCTGCTTGATACTGTCGAAATCCTTCGCTGATAGGTACAATTTGGCGAGTTGAAGGGACTGGATCGACGACCATACCTCGGGCGGGTGGAGGTACATATCTGGGGCCTGAATTCCTCTGCTCTGCTTCAGACCGAGTACCTTCAGATCCACTCGATCCTGAGCGCGCGGCGGTCGCCCGAGGGGGCGGTGGTGCGGTAGGAGACGAAGCTGCCCCTCTATCAGCGCCGATCTCGCCTCGCAGTTCGTCCAGGTCGACCCCTATGGACAGCTTGACGTCGTCGATGCGGCCAGAGAGCAGGTCCAACTTGGAGTCGAGCTTGGCGAAGACCGTCGACAGCTCCTCGCTGCGCTCCGCCGTGGTCCTGGACAGGGCGGCGTCGAAATCGGCCCGGAGGAGATCGTAAATCGCCTTCGTCTCCGGAGAAATTTTCTCCATGGCTTCGGCTCGCCGTCGGTCAGCGAGTCGGGTGTGGTGGCGATGACCAGGGAGATCTAGAGCGAAAGGTGGCTAAGGGAAGGACGGCTCTGATACCAGATTGTGAGGTCTAGGGTTTGTATTAGGCCGCAGCCATGGATCAGAGCTACAAGCTTGAAGGCGAGAGGGGAAAAGGAGGAAAGCAGCTCACGCAGGAGCACACACCACACACGCAACACCTATCCGTTTAGCCGTCGCCACCTCGTTCTTATGGCTTACAGGTTTAAATACAAGCTAATGGATCCATTCTGGCCCAGTAAGCCAAGCCGGGGGCGAGGTTGTGTCTTGGGCCGGTCCAATGCTTGAATCCCATCTTAACGCTCATCTTTGCTGCTGACAAGTTCTAATCTATCGGCTATTACAAGGTGAACCGGAGGGCTACGGGCCGGCCAGCCGATATTTGGGCCGGCCGACCAGCGCCCAGCAAACACAGCAGCCCCTCAAAACACACACACACACTGGGGAGTGGGGACCTACCTCAAAAGTAATATAGAAAGAAACGCACCAGCTCAGTGGATAACTCGCCTCCCAGAAACCCAAACTCTGGCCCCGTGATGCTCGCCCACACGCGCCTCCCGCCTCCGCCTCCGCATCCCGCCCAAATCCTGCCCGCCCGCCTCGCCGGAGGCGGCGGTATGGAGTTCCGCCGCAAGCTCCACTTCCTCTCGGCCGAGCTCCATCTCGACCCGTTCCCGCTCCTCGCCCTTCATCCTGAGCTCCGCTCCGCGCCGCTCGCGCTTCTCCATGCCTCCCTCCGCCTCCTCCTCTCACACGGACTCTCCGCCGGCGACGCCTCCCGCGTCTTCTCGGCATTCCCGTCGCTCCTCACCTCTCCTCCTGAGGAGTCCCTCCGCTTCCTCTCCGCCGCCGCGCCGCTACCCCCTCCTCTCCTCCGCGCCGCGGTGGTCCGTTCCCCTCGCCTCCTCGCCGCGTCCATCCCGGACACCCTCCGCCCCGCGCTTTACTTCCTTCGCCACCGCGTTTCCCTGCGACGGAGACCCCTTCCGCTCGCTGCTGCCCTGCTCCTCGCTTTCTCCGTCGACCGCACACTCCTCCCCAAGCTCCTCTTCCTTGGCAAAGCCACGGGGCTCCCAGACCGCGCCATCTGCACCATTATTCGCCGCGCCCCCGCCATTCTCTCCTATGGTATCGAGACCAACCTCACGCCCAAGCTCAAGTTCCTCGCCGACGGCATGAGCATGGACCCAGCCGCGGAGCTCACCGAGTTCCCACACTACTTCGCGTTCAGCTTGGAGGGGAGGATCATGCCGAGGCACGAAGCATTGAGGCTGAGGGGCGTTGATATGTCACTAAAGGAAATGCTCAAGAGCAGCGATGATGAGTTCAAGGAGCGGATCTTAGATGCAACGCTGTCGGGCAATATGCAGAGGATGTGAACCTGCACTCAGAAGGAGGGTATGTGTGGTTGCTGCACTGCATCTGGTTTCGATAATTGTGGTGCATTGAGTTTGAATCCAATTAAGAATTTTAGCCTCTAATGTGCCAAATGCCTTCAAAGGTAGCTCAACATAAATTGAGCTGGTGTGTTACTTTGGAGGATAGCTCGCAATGGATTTGGTAATCTTTGGAGGAAGGATAGGTCCGAGGCATGAGCTGTTTGAGAGGTGGGCAGTTTTGGTTCTATGGTGGAGGTGTGGAACCTATGTTTAGGTTAGTGGTGATCAACCCGAAGAGTTTAGTGATAGCTGTCTGTCTTTATGTACTACTACTAATCTAAAATGTAAGTCTTCTATTCCCTCCGTCCCGATGTTTAGTGTCAAAAAACATCTTACATTATGGGACAGAGGGAGTAGAATTTTACTAGTCAAACATTTCTAAGTCTGACCATCTATAAAGGTAGAACTACCAGCATCTGTAACATCAGCTGATATTTCTAGATTTGTCTGACATGTACTCCCTCCGTTCGGAATTACTTGTCGCAGAAATGGATGTATCTAGACATATTTTAGTTCTAGATACATCCATTTCCAAGACAAGTAATTCCGAACCGAGGGAGTAGTTTATAATGTAATTTTTTTGTACGTGACATAAACACCTTTTGCAAAAATTATTGGTCCAATCACCATATTGAAGACCCTGTCCTCTCCTAAAAGAGCTAGGTTTTGGATCGAAGGAAGTAGGTGTTTCCATGGGATGATGTAAACTGAACTGTTGTTTGGTTCACTTTTGGCATTGCATAATTGGAAAACCTAAATGTGGAATGCTAGATTATGTTTGTTAGTTAACCTACTCTTTTATGGCCCATCCATGTTTGTTGTTAGAAATAATAATCCATGCTTAGTTTGTTGTTAAAAATAATAATCCATGCTTGGTTTGTTGTTAGAACAAATCATCCATGCTTAGTTGTGACTAAGGTTATTTGTTGTTAGGCTTAATGTCTCTTATGCTTATATATCTGACTTCGCTTTGCATAGGAGATGGGACTACTCTTTTGAAAATTCCTGGGAGGCGAGATAAGGTAACGCATTAACACACATAAATCAATATTTAGCATACATGTCAGTAATGCGGATAAAGCAACATTTTGCACTTGGGGAGACAAATTTTGGCATGCAAGAATCTCAATCACTATTAACTTCTATGCCTCTAGACAATTCTATCCGAAAATATTATCGAGTCAATCGAAATAAGCTGTTCTTGAGTTGAGTGCTTCACATGCTAGTTCTCTTCAGAAGTTTTTACACCCAAGTTTTCTTTCAAAACATTGCTTTCTCTCCCTTCTTTTTCTTAAAATAAAATAAAATCAATGTGAAGCTATGCATCAAAGTTACACTAACCAGACTTGCAACGTAAAATAGAACTATATGTTATTCTACTAGCATAAGGAGCGGACTTAGGTGCAACAATCCAAATAAAAATATTATGTTAGTTATATTTGTGAGAAAAGTGAAAATGGATATGTTATACTACTTAGGCACCGCTTGGAATGGGGGTAATTTTATACGCGTGTATTTATTCTACAGGTGTAAGTTACAGGTCAACAGTTAAGATCAGCCTGAAATGAAAACGAACCGGAGGAGGTCCGTATCTTATACCGGCCAGAAAACGAGCAGAAACGCTAATCCAAACAGGGCCTTACGCTGATTCTGCTCTTTCTCTCAAGTCACGCTTCCATCCGTTCTTCCCATTTTCAATCACTAGCCACAACCAATACTGAAAACTTACAAAAGCAAACTAAAAGTCTACTTTCACTTTTATTATGCGAACTGAAAATAAACATGCAAACGAAAAGAAAATGAATCAAAAGAAGAAAAACAAAATATGAATGCAAGGATAATTGAGACTACTCACAGTGGGGAGTAACATAGAGTAGTAACTTGCCGATATTACTAGTTTATGTTACTACCTCCATAGTGGGTAGTAACATATGCAGTGGCGGAGCCAGGATTTTTTACATGGGTATGCGAAGCTATATTTTTTTTGTATCATATAATAATATGGCATGAAAGTTCACGATGTCCATGATGAACTATAAATTGTCTTTCCAGAAACAATCTCGAACAGTCTAGTGGCATTTTGAAAATAATGAGAAAAATATAGTTTAACACTATAGTCTACAATTCCAATATCACTGCCAACTGCCAAGTCAATTTAGCTCCTCTCTCAAGTGTTAACTGAACAAATGCAAATTGGTGCTTAAATCCGATTGAATGCAACAGACTACAATGAATTAGCTAATAAAATTATTCTGAAAGAAAATCAATCAATATATTAAAGATCATTCTATGTTCTCAAAAATAAGAAATCCAGATGAAAAGCTCACATAATTACGGTATGTTGCGTTGTTGATGTGGAGTGTGCTGCATGCGCCATGCTTGTTGAGGACAAGGCGAGATATTGGGATATAGCAGGAGTTCAAGAGGCAGGGCTGGTATATTGATCCGATAGCAGCCCAAGCTAATACTTAGGCCCAGACGGGTAAGAATGAAGCGGGAGGGTACGGGATGGCTATGCATTTCGTTTTTTCCTGAGTTCTACACGTGAAAAGACTGCTATCATGCATATATATGTATGTATGGACATATATACTGATTCCCTTTTGCCAAAATTGTTGGGTATGCATTGCATACCCTTGAATAAGTCTAGCTCCGCCTCTGAACATATGAGTGGTATCATAAAAGAATTTATTTATTAGACTATAGACTCATTATGTTTTCAAATGTGTGATGTTACAATAACTAGCTAAGTTACCACAAACCTCTTTCTCTTTATTAATTAGTTGCCACATAAGCATTTTTGTATTGAAATGTGTGATGTTACTAGTTAAGTTACTGCCATTGTGACTAGTGTGAGGGAAATGAATCTCTCCAAGCTTAGGCTTTCGCCTAGCTGAGCCTACTCCTCGTCGTTGCCATCGTCGTATGGTTGTGGGCCATGGGGCCGTTGGTACACGTGTGGTGGACAGTCTGTAGGGGATGCCCGTTCATTGGCTGGTAGAACCGTAGAAGGGTGTTTTCACAACCTGAGGTCTTATTGTTTTCTATTATTTTTTATTGGGGTACGGGCAGATCAGAAGTTATTCCGCCTCCGGCTTTTCATTTGGTTACTCCCCCTGGAGGGACCATTGGTATGTGTTCTTAGAGCCGCGTTTCCAACAGGCCCTTCTTAGGTATTTTTTCGGTGCCGGCGGGCGAAAATCAGACCAGTCGTGTCCCTAGGAGCTTGTTTTTCGTCAATTTGGGCCGAAACTGGCGCCGGCGGACCCAGGCCGAACCCGGCGCACTGGGGGACGCCTCGGGACGCCGAGGAACGCGTTTTTGGCGTGAATGGTGATGGGCCCGCTGCGTCAGCGAGACGCCGCTTCGTCCTCAGCGCCTCGGTTCCTGCGAGAATGAATGCCAAGGCTGTCGCACTGTCGCGTCGGTCAGCCTCCATTGATGCCTCACGGGCGGTGTAGTGAAGGTGGCACCGACGCGCGTCCCGCCAGCTGCTGCCACGCGTCGCTCGGCATGCAGGCTCTCGCCGCCCGGCTGTGGCTATAAAAGCCGATCCCCGCCGGTGAACGCCACAGCTGCACACTTCGCCTCACATCGCTACGCAAAGCCGACCCCCCTATCCCGTCGAAGAGCAAATGGCTGAGAGGTTCTCAGGCAACGGCGCGGCGGCGAACGGCTTCGGCCGCCGCCATCTCCAAGAGTCGGAGGTGCGCCTCCTCTACAAGGCCGAGTATCCGGCGCCCCCGGACATGTGTGTGCCGGGGTCGTGGAAGCTGAGCGCCGCCGACGTCCCGGTGCCGCCGGTGCCCGAAGGGGCGGCACGACGAGCTGAGATCACCCGCATCCGCTCGTCGCTGATGGAGGAGCAGCGGAACGAGCCGAGGTACGCCGACGACAGCCACACGCTGTGGACGATGTACTTTGAACGCCGGCGTGAAGATCAGATCGCCTCCACCAACGACATCATCCCCCGCGGACGCCTCAATGCCGACGGGCGGCGCGAATGGTGGGGCGTGCACGGCCGCACCCTCGAGGCCGTCCTCGACCACATCGAGACCGGCAACACGCCGCGCCTCGAGTACCCGCCGCGGCCATCCTTCTCTCGCCGTCGTGGCAGCTCCTGGACGCCGCGGCGAATGGAGCCGGGGACGTCCTCGTCGTCGGGCTCCGGCTCGCTCTCCTCCGGCTCGTCGGCGCTCCGGCCCGTCAACCCAGAGCCGGAGGAGACGCCGCTCCGGCGCCGCACCCGTAGCGGCGCGCTCGTCATCAACGAGGGTGCCCGCCCCTTCCCGCGCTCCCTCCGCCTGGTCCGGCCGAAGCCCCAGCCGGGGCTGCTCCCCGTGAATCCGGAGCACGCGGACATGGCCGCCTTCGACGACGCGGCCGTCGTCAAGTGGGCAAGGGAGGACTACGTCCGCGATCAGGTGCTCCGCCAGCGCCGGGAATACGTGGAGCTCTAGGCCCGTCGCCGCGGACGCGAGGAGGGTGGCGCCATCGTCCTCGACAGCGACGAGGAGGACGAGGCCGGGCCGTCCAACCCCCCACCGCGCGACGACGACGACTACACCCGTTTCTACAGGCTTCTTGGCATGTAGATGGCGGCGGTGGCCGCGGCGAGTAGGGCTAGGCGTAGTTTGGCGTAGTAGTAGGCGTAGTTTGCATGTTTATCTGTTTTTTTACAAATTTCAATGAAGTTTCGTCGAGTTTGTGCAGATCGCCGAATGTGTACAATTTTGTAAATGAAACATCGCCGATTTCACGGATTTTGGTGGTGACTGGAAGTGCAATTGCCCCCACGCGTTGGTCCGGGGCGTCGACTGGGAATGCAATCGCCCCATGCGTTAAGCATGCGCCAGTTCGCCCCCAGATGGTTCTTCTTTAATATCCTGAGGGGCCGAATGGCTGGAGATGCTCTTAAGTTTGATGCAGCCTGGTGCTCAGGGGTCGGTAAGGATGAAGCAGCCCCTGGGTCCGAACAGAGAGAGGGAACTTATGATGCAGCCTCTGTGCGGACTGCTGGGAGGTCCACTATGCGGGGTGTCTCCCCCCAGTCCAACGAGCAAAGGGATACGTTTGTTCCGACCTCTTTGTTATCACAGGGTATTAAAAATTGTTTCATGAAAACCAAAAAGGGTGTTTGGGAGAAACCGAAGAAGTTTTTAACACATTGACCAAAACATTTCAGGTATGATGGTTTTCATGAAACAATTTTTGGTTTCTCCCAAACACTTTTGATTTTATCCCTAAAACATTTTTAGTGTCTTCGAAACTTCTTCGGTGACTTTCTCTTGAACTCTGTGTCTAATATTTGGCATATAGATGACCCTTAAGTGTGTGACCCTGTAGTTTCAGTGAAGCATGGACATGATCTGAACCCCTTCCGTTCAATGATCAATAGCGGAACCGTAAACATCCATATTGACTCATGTACCCACAAGAATAAATATTCGAGTGAATATGTAGTTACTGAATGATATTCTTGTTGCTTCCTGATATGTTACAAAAATTTGAGGTGAGATTTATTGGCATCCCGGTGAATCAACAACATGTTCACTATGCCAGTTTCCTCGTTACCAATTTTGATCTTTTTTTTCCGATGTTCTGGCATCCCTGTGATCAAATCACACCGTGTCTAGCCAGACGATGATGTATACATTAGCACTAAGAGGTCCCAAAGAATATCTCTATCGTTGGAGAAGCAAATCCCAGTTTTGAGCTATCTAGTCCCTTGTCATACTTTTCCATGAAACTGTAAGCCGCCGTAATAGCCACCCTGTTACGATGACGTTTAACGAACCCTAAACTTCATGAAGCAAGCATGAAAAAACTTGATACTCTCATGATCTAAGAAATTATGCAAACGTTAACTTTCCATGTGTTATTTACCATCAACTTGTGATAAATGTATCTCATAGCATAACAATCAATTGGGTCGAGTCAACACAAGTGTTCTTCTAAGATTGTATCCACAAAGTTACCGGTATAGACATGCCTATAATCAGGAAAACATAATCATGATGCAACACTTGAGCTAGTCTTAGATGAATGACTGAGAATACATTTTACCATTTATTATTCCACATGTGCATATGAATTTTTCTCTTAGACTTCATGGATATACGAACTCAAGGACCATTGAAGTTATAGCATGGAATATAAACATAATCACGAACATGAAAATAAATGATAACATTCATTATTGCCTCTAGGGCATATTTCTTACAAACTCCCACTTGCACTAGAGTCAATAATTGTAACGCTCCGAGACCGTTGCGCCAGGTGTCTTCTAGTTATTCGCTGTTGTTGCCTTGTCATTTTCTTGTGTGTTGCATCTTGCCATGTCATCATGTGTATTGCATCATCATGTTTTTCGAAACTTGCATCTGTCCGGTTCCCCAGTTCCGTCCCTTGTCCGTTCTGAGCCCAGACACTTGCACGCGCCCGCCGACGTCCGAAATATTATTTTATAACTGGCCAGAAAATATTCTCGGAATGGGATGAAAGTTGGCATGCAGTGTTGTTAGATTGTCAGTAGACCGCTTGCCAGATTTCATTGCATTCGGAGACCGTTTGATGCCCCAATGGATAACTATAGCGGCATTATAGTCGGTCAAACATCGGACGTTTCCGGTCTCCAGAAACGGTTGCCGGGTTGCTTTCCTCCTCTTTCTTCTCAGTCCAACCACACACTTGACCTTGTCCGTCAAACCCTCTTTGCACAGTGCATCGACCCCCTCGCGCGTCTGAAAGCTGTCTCGAACCCGCCCCGGACTGTCGCTACCGTTGTGTCTGGATCATCCCTAAACATCTATAAAACATCTCTTTTTTTTCTTAATTGGACTTCCAAACCTATTTATTCTCGACCGTCCAATTTCGATCGGAGGGTCCAAACCTACTTTTTTTGTCCCTATAAATAGTCCACCTCTTTCCAAATCAGACCAAAACCTAATTTCTAGGGATCCACCCCTGTCCAATCCGCGCCGCCACTCCACCGGGTCTCTCCTTCCACCTTGTGATCTTACCAGATCCATCTCGTAGTCACCCACAGGCCAGTCGTCTCCCCTCGATCCCCATCCCACCAATCTCCTCCTGATCCAAAACCCACCAACTTGCGCCTTCTTCCTTCCTCGTTTTCCCCAGCCGACCAATCCCCACCGAGCACCTCTACTCCCGCACCAGCGCCCAAGCTCCCCGATGCTCCTCACGCCAACCACCACCGGAGCGCAGCCGCGAAGCCCCGTGCCGCCAAGATCCTCCCATGGCCGCCCCACCGCCATGTCCGACCATCGCCAGGCGCCAGCCGTTGCTGGCGTGCAGCAGCAGCCATCAGGACCCCTCGTTGTCTCCCTCTCCCTTCCTTCCTCCCGTTTTGCCTTTCTCCTCCTCTCACATCTTGATCTCTCTCTCTCTCATTCTTTTTCTTCTCTGCCATGGAACGAACGGAGTTCGCCCGAAGCGCTGTCGCCACCAAGTCCACCTCGTCTGCCTTCCCTGCATCACGCCCCGTCGCCAGGACCTCGCGCCAATTCCGCCTTCGTCCTCTGCTTCCTCCGCCCCGGGATCCGGTTGCCCTCGCCTTCGCCGCTGCCGCGCCAAGTTCCCGTGCCTCGCCGGCCTACCGTGCGACCTCCTCGCGTCCTCTGCGCCTCCCCGTCGTCGTCTCCCGCAAACTGCCGCAGGCCGCCCGTCCAAGCCGCAGGAGCAGCGTCGCCGTTGCCTTGCTCCTGCAGGAGGCAAGCTCCTCCGCCTGACCTCGGAACGGCCAGGTCTGGCCAGCCTCCGTCAGCCCCGCCGCGCCTCCATGGACCTCCCCAGCTTGCCACCACTCCGCTCCCTGCCGCCTGAGCCAAGCTGGAGCGTCATTGCCGTGCCCCTGTTCCTCTACTCCTCGAGCGAGCGCTGCCGCCTCGCATTGACCAAACCGCACCAAGCCGTGCACACATCAGTTGCGTGGGCTTCAAAACTCGAGCCAGCTCCTGCACCGAACGGGCGAAGGCCCATGGTGAGGCCAGCTCCAGCGCCCCTCCTTTTTTCCACCTGTTGGGCCAGTTCAAGTTTCGGCCTGTTTAGTTTTGTTCACGTCTGCGAATTTCCTAATTATTCCAGAGGACGCCGTTTTACAAAAAAGTCCCCAGAGTTCATGCATATAATAACTCACTATCCGTTCATCGGATTAAAATGTTGTAAACATGAAAAATGCTTATAAATTCATCTAGTTTCATAACATGTCACTTTCATCCATGTTTAAAATGTTTAAAATGCTGTTTGTTTAAATTTGCTTAAATAACTTGCTAAAATGATTTAATTCATAACTAAATAACCGTAGCTCCATTTTAAATAAACTTTATATGTAAATGGGGTAGAAAAATGCCTAGTTTAACATGGTGCACTCATCCTGCATGTTTAACAACTCTAAAATATGGTTTAGGCAGAACAGTACCAAATCCATAAATTGCACATGAGGATTTTTCCGGACTTGTTGCTTGTTGTTCCGGCCTCATTTAAATTGCTTAGATAGTATAGTTTTATTATGTTTCACCCCTTGCCATGCTAACCAACATTTAATTTTGTTGAGTACTTAAACGAGGGAGAACTAAATAATTGTTGTGGTGTTTCGTCAATATGCAACTCATTGCATATTGAGCTCCACTTAATTTGTAGTATTATTTGTGCACTTTGCCATGCCATGCTTCATTAAATTGGACATGCATCATACTTGGTTGTGCATCATGCCATGCTTATGTGATGGTTGTTTACTATATTGTTTGCTTCTTTCCGGTGTTGCTTCTTTGGATTAGTTCCGATAACGTCGTGTTTGTGAGGAATCGTTCGACTTCGTCCGTTTGTCTTCTTCATGGACTCGTTCTTCTTCCTTGCGGGATCTTAGGCAAGATGACCATACCCTCGAAATCACTTTTATTTTTGCTTGCTAGTTGTTCGTTCTATCACTATGTCGCGCTACCTACCACCTGTTATATCATGCCTCCCATATTGCCATGTCAAGCCTCTAACCCACCTTCCTAGCAAATCATTGTTTGGTTATGTTACCGCTTTTGCTCAGCCCCTCTTATAGCATTGTTAGTTGCAGGTGAAGCTGAAGTTTGTTCCATGTTGGGACATAAATATGTTGTAATATCTCTTATTTAATTAATGCATCTATATACTTGGTAAAGGGTGGAAGGCTCGGCCTTATGCCTGGTGTTTTGTTCCACTCTTGCCGCCCTAGTTTCCGTCATACCGGTGTTATGTTCCTTGATTTTGCATTTCTTACGCGGTTGGGTGTTATGGTAACCCCTTGACAGTTCGCTTTGAATAAAACTCCTGCAACAAGGCCCAACCTTGGTTTTACATTTTCCTAACCACCTATTACCCTTCCCTTGGGTTGGCCAACCCGAGGGTCATCTTTATTTTAACACCCCCGGGCCAGTGCTTCTCTAAGTGTTGGTCCAAACCGAGCCGCCTGCGGGGCCATCTCGGGGAAACTCGAGGTCTGGTTTTACTCGTAGCTTGTCTCATCTGGTGTTGCCCTGAGAACGAGATACGTGCGACTTCTATCGGGATTGTCAGCATATCGGGTGGCTTTGCTGGTCTTGTTTTACCATTGTCGAAATGTCTTGTAATCGGGATTTCAAGACTGATCGGGTCTTCTCGAAAGAAGGAATATCCTTCGTTGACCGTGAGAGCTTGTGATGGGCTAAGTTGGGACACCCTTGCAGGGTATAAACTTTCGAGAGCCGTGCCCACGGTTATGTGGTAGATGGGAATTTGTTAATATCCGGTTGTAGAGAACTTGACACTTGACTTAATTAAAATGCATCAACCGCGTGTGTAGTCGCGATGGTCTTTTCTCGGTGGAGTCCGGGAAGTGAACACGGTCTTGTGTTATGATTGAACGTAAGTAGTTTCAGGATCACTTCTGGCTTCTCGACCGCCGCGTTGCTTCTCTTCTCGCTCTTATTTTCGTATGTTAGCCACCATATATGCTTAGTGCTTGCTGTAGCTCCACCTCATTACTCTATCCTACCCATAAGCTTAAATAGTCTTGATCTCGCGGGTGTGAGATTGCTGAGTCCTCGTGGCTCACAGATACTTCCAAACAGTTGCAGGTGCCGATGATACCAGTACAGGTGACGCAACCGAGCTCAAGTGGGAGCTCGATGAAGATCTTTTCGTTGCTATGTTTCTTTTCTGAATGATCAGTAGTGGAGCCCCGTTGGGATGATCGTGGATCTAGCATTTGTGGTTGTCTTTCTTTATTTTGGTTCTGTAGTCGGACCTTCGATTGTAATTTGGATGATGTATGGATTATTTATGTACGGTGTGGTGATTGTAAGCCGACTCTTTATCCCTTTCTTATTCAATATATGAGATTGTGCGAAGATTACCCCTCTTGCGACAAAACTACCATGCGGCAATGCCTCTAAGTCGTGCCCCGACACGTGGGAGATATAGCCGCATTGTGGGTGTTACAAGTTGGTAATCAGAGCCATCCCCGACTTAGGAGCCCCTTACTTCGAATCGTTGACGTTGTTGAGTCTAGAACAAAATGTTTTGAGTCTTAGGATTATATATATTGGAGAGTAGGATTCTTTTTACTCCTTAGTCCCTTCATCGCTCTGGTGAGGCCTCCTGACGTAGAAGTTTTGACTTTTCTCTCCTCAAATTTCACGATTTTTTTCTTAGGATCACGCGGGTATCTTGGAATCGTTCCGATAGTCTTGTGACGAGAACATTGTTCTTCGTGCCTCCTGACATTTAGGGGTTGTGGCAGTGTCCCGAGGAGTTGAGCTCCGAGGTGTTGTCGTCACAATTTTATCGCTGCAGTTCTGGAATACCTGAGTTTCGCCGACATCGAAAATCTCTTTTATGCAGTTGTTGGTGAGATAACCTCGACGCCACCCAGTACTGAGGCGGGAGTTCGGGAGAATATTGCCATAACTCGTATAACGGATGCTTTTTGAAGGTTGATGTACATGATTTCCGAAGGTTTCTTGGTTATGTGTTGAAGGATGGATACAGCTGGATGTATGGATTGTTAGTTTGGGTGAGATATTATGCTTCTCCTGTATCCCCAACACCTGATTGCATAACTAGAAAGTTTCGGGAGTTTATAAGTGGGAATTCAAGTAGCTCCTAGAATAATCTTTCCAACAGACACAAGATATGATATGGGATCTATCATATGTTTGTTTCCGGCTTATTTTGCAAGCCAATCCTTTGTTTTGTTTTCAGTTGTGGTATTCGAGTTGCTTTGAAGTTAAGTGTTGATTCCATACCTTCCTTAAGCGATGTCCTCATATTTCTATGTGGATTCTAATCCTTCTTGTTTATCGAGATTATCATACCAATTCTTTTCCAACCGATGTGCTTCTGTTCTAGTGGATCCGATCATTTTCAACATCCGCAAGATCAACTCTAAGTTTTCTCAACGGTGTTTGTTTCATCCGTCCCCAAGTTTTTTTGTTTTCCCGCCCTCCCACCTTTTTTCAAGTACTCAGAGATATTCAAATCAACTATCCATTTTATTCACACAAAGTCTCTTCATTCTTTTGCTTCAATGTTCTTATTCGGTGATTCTCAGGAAGATACTAAGGAAGCTTCGAGTCTATAATTCTTCATTCTTTTTCTTCTCTGGTGGATTCAATTCAAACTTTGTTGATCATATTACTTTCCTCGTTTTAAATGTTTTCTCATGCCGGTGCACTTCTTAATCATCCACCTCTTGTTATTCATGTTTATCCGGAGTGCTGAAGATATCCTAGAAGATTCAAGTTTCTATTCGTAATCCTTTCAAGCTATTTCGAGGTCTTACCTTATTCAAGCCATTTAACTCAACCGGTGCAATCTCTCTTTTAAAATCGTTCAACGGTGTATCTTTTGAGTGGGTCCTAACCCACAGGTCTTTTCTCAGGATCTTACCTGACTCTTCTAATCTTCCCGGAGTTACTCTCAAATTCTTTTCCAAGTTTGACGTGAGAATGAGTTATCATCGGTCAAATGCCTTCTCCAAGATCTTTCACATTCTTTTCGTCGTTGGTTCAACCTTTCCATTCTTCATTACGGAGTGTCTCATCAATTCATGGTGGTGTTTCTCATCGTCATTCTCAACACTTGAAGACCGAAGAAGAGTTTTTCCTCCAAATCTTATCCGTTCTCTTAGAGATGCGTAGTTCAAGCTTGCTGCCATCCTCTCATAATTATTTCGATTGTGAGAATTTATTTTCACTCATACGGAGCAATTCAAGAGTCTTTTAGATTCCATAGCCCATCATCTTCAGAATTATTCATTCCAGCTTTTAGCTCCCGTTCTCCAAATCTTACCGGTGCATCGTTCAAATATCCTCTAATCAGTTCATGATCTCTTCGTTCTCATGTATCTAAATCCTAGCAAGTATCTTCATTCATTTTCCAATTCTTCCCGGTGAATTTTGATTTTTCTACTTTCTTGTTCAATTCTTACGGTGGTTCATTCAAGAGTTCCTCTTCCTTCGTTATCATACAGATTCATTCGTTCTTCCATTCCTACCGGTGGTTCGTTGAAGACCTTTCTCAAGTTTGCGCTATGTCTATCCTTTTTTACGAGAATAAGTAGTATGCCAAATCGGTTGCTTGTCATCAATTTAAACTCGTGAAGGATACGCATAACATAATTCATATTCTTGTTTCACCCAAATGATTAATTCCGTATTCCGGAGGTTCATCAAAATTCTTGAGTTCATTTGTTCATCTTTCTTTCCGGAGTTCCAAGTTTTTCTCGGTTATATCATGGCGAAGATTCATCTAAATCATTGCAAGGATTCACCTTGTGTTTTCAACTTCTTTTTCTTGTTACCATCCTTTTATTACAGGAGTTCTTCATGGAGGCTCTACATGATGGTTCATCAATGATTTAATTCCTTCTCGAAGTGTTCATCGAGATTCTTTTCAGAGGAGCTCAAGTATTCTTCATCTTGCATTTCAAAGTTCAATCCATTCTCCCTTAGCTTTTGAGGTGGTGTTATGTAACACCCTCGATGCGGCTATATCTCCCATGTGTCAGAGCACGACTTAGAGGCATAACCGCATTGAAGGCAATGTCGCAAGAGGGGTAATCTTTACACATCCCATGTACTGAATAAGAAAAGAGGTACATAGTTGGCTTACAATCGCCACGTCACACAATAGCATAAAAATATCATTACAATCACCCAGATACAATCAAGGTCCGACTACGGAACCAAAATAAGACAACCCCAAATGCATAATGTCCCCGATCGCCCCAATTGGGCTCCACTACTGATCGTCTGGAAAGGAAACGTAGAACATCGTGAGTCCTCATCGAACTCCCACTTGATCTCAGTCGCATCTTCTGGAATGGTATCATCGGTCCCTGCATCTGGTTTTGGAAGTAATCTGTGAGTCATGGGGACTCAGCAATCTCACACCCTCGCGATCAAGACTATTTAAGCTTATAGGTAGGGGAAAAGGTATGAGGTGGAGCTGCAGCAAGCACTAGCATATATGGTGGCTAACATACGCAAATGAGAGCGAGAAGAGAAGGCAAAGCATGTTCGAGAATCTATGATCAAGAAGTGATCCTAGAACAACCTACGTTCAAGCATAACACGAGACCGTGTTCTCTTCCGGACTCCGCCGAAAAGAGACCATCACGGCTACACACGCTATTGATTCATTTTAATTAAGTTAAGTTTCAGGTTTTATACAAACAGACATTAACAAATTCCTATCTGCCCATAACCGCGGGCACGGCTTTCGAAAATTCAAATCCCTGCAGGAGTGTCCCAACTTAGCCCATCACAAGCTCTCATGGTCAACGAAGGATATTCCTTCTCCCAAGACAACCCAATCAGACTCGGAATCCCGGTTACAAGACACCTCAACAATGGTAAAACAAGTCCAGGAAGACCACCCGCTGTGTCGACAAATCCCGATAGGAGCTGCACATATCTCGTTCTCAGGGTACACCGGATAAGCTAAGCGTACGGGAGCCAACATAACCCAAGTTGCCAAGGGACGGCCCCGCACGGTGCTCTAGGTTGGACCAACACTCAGAGGAGCACTGGCCCGGGGGTTTAAAATAAAGATGACCCTTGAGTCTGCGAAACCCAAGGGAAAAAGGCTAGGTGGCAAATGGTAAAACCAAGGTTGGGCCTTGCTGGAGGAGTTTTATTCAAGGCGAACTGTCAAGGGGTTCCCATTATAACCCAACCGTGCAAGGAACGCAAAATCAAGGAACATAACACCGGTATGACGGAAACTAGGGTGGCAAGAGTGGAACAAAACACCAGGCATAAGGCTGAGCCTTCCACCCTTTACCAAGTATATATATGCATTAAGGTAAACAAGATATAATAGTGATATCCCAACAATAAACATGTTCCAACAAGGAACAATCTCCAATCTTCACCTGCAACTAGCAATGCTATAAGAGGGGCTGAGCAAATCGGTAACATAGCCAAACAATGGTTTGCTAGGACAAGGTGGGTTAGAGGTTTGACATGGCAATATGGGAGGCATGATAATAAAGTGGTAGGTATCGTAGCATAGGTATAGCAAAGGAGCGAGCATCTAGCAAGCAAAGATAGAAGTGATTTCGAGGGTATGGTCATCCTGCTTGCAAAGTTCTCCGAGTTGACGTTAGCTTGATCCTCGTAAGCGTACTCAACGGGCTCCTCGTTCACGTACTCGTCTCCCGGCTCTACCCAAAGCAAGAACACAAGCAAAGGGAACCACGATCAACCATGGTGCAATGCGCAAGCAACATGATGCAAAACATGGCATGATATGCGGGATGTGATATGCAATGCATATGCGTGCTTCGGAAAGGAAAGATTGAATCAGGCCTCAACTTGGAAAATCAAGAGTGCCGCTAGAAAGATGAGTTGATTTCGGTCAAAATCGATACGAAGATCACCAGAATCGGATGCACGGTTTGCAAATGGCAAGCAAAACAATAATGGCACAAAACTGTGATTAACAACACGAGGCCATCTAAATGCATCCAGAACAACAAGCTACTGCACTCTAACATAACAACAAATCAAATGGCAGGGATCCACTCAAGATGCTTGACAAAATATGAACACTGAGCTACGGCTAATTCACACAATAGCAGGTTCAAACAAGCATGGCAAAAGTGCAAAAGATAACAGGTTACAGACTTAGTGAAAATAACATGTCAGGAATTTAACATCAGGAAGCAATGTTTAGAGCACGATAACAACATGCTACAGGAACATATCATGGCAAAGCAAGGCATGGCATGAAGCTATTCAAAGCATACAACAAAAGTCCCTTACTGACCATAAACCAAGATGGATCAGAAAATACAATGGCAACCATGTGAACATAGCAATTTTCGTTAACAGATTCAGACTTAGAAGAAAACTGAAACATGGCAAAACAGATTCACGTAGGCATGTTTGCGAGCTCGATGCACTCACCACAAGGCATTGCATGACAAACTAAGCATACACCTAGCAAGTATACATGGCATAGAAGTTAAACATGGCAAGAACAACCTCATAGCATGCAAGGATCAACTACAACAACCTCGGCAAAATTGCATAACATGTAAACAATCTGCCAGGAATATTTTATAGCAAAAGTAGAGCTCAATTGAGTCATGCTAGGATGCTCCATAATTGCAAACAAAGACATGGATGAATAGAGAATAACAATATCTCCAAAACATCCTTACTGAGCATGCTCAAAAGTGTCATGGATCACTCTCTAGCAACAAGAATACATGGCATAAAAATATAATCAGGGAAATGACTTAGAAGATTTCTAAGTCCCTGAAATCAGCAACATGACGAGAGCTACTTTGCATGCTTGTGCTAGTCACCACAAAGATCACAAAAATACATGGCATACACCCCTGTAAAGATGGCATGACATACTTCAAAACACATGTAGGGCTCAAAATCATAGGAGGCACACATTAAACATGGTAAAAATGACAAATGTCCAATCTCTGCTAAAAAACTGAAACTAACATTGCATAGCACTCTTGCAACAACATTTAGGGTATCAAGATGAGCTCAAATGAACATGGTGCAATGGAATGAAATGAAGTACTCATCGAGACGAACAATTTGATATACTACACGCCCAAAACGGAGCCACAGATGATGAGTTATGATGCGATGAAGTATGCAAAAATTACTGTAAACTAGGGCAAAAGTCAACCCTAATCGGATTTGGATCTGCACGCCTCCCGAGGTTTGTCGCCGTTCTCACCGGAGTCCATGCCGGAGAAGACGCCGACATCGAGGATGAGGCCGGCCGGAGCTTGGGGAACGCCGGAGAAGACGGGATCCGGCCCGGGAGCTCGCCGGACGGCGATGGACGGAGGGGAGGCGCGCGCGGGACGCGAGACGGTGCGGTGGCGCGGCGGCCGACGAAGAAGGCGAGGCG
>NC_041390.1:339411783-339451455 GCF_002162155.2 Triticum dicoccoides | reverse complement strand
CGGGGAGGCACGGGCGGCGGAGTGAAGCGGGCGGCGGGGCGCGCGGGGGGAACCGGGGGGGCCTGCCCTGGGCCTGGCGGGCCGGCGATATGGGGCGGCGTGGCGGCGAATGGGGAGGTGCCACGTGGCGGCGGCGGCGTGGGTCGGACACGTCCGGCCCGAAACGGACGCGTCCGGCGGCGGGAGGTGGAAGGAGACTAGGGTTTTGCCCGAAATTTCGGAGGGGGGGGTCTATATTTATAGGTAGAGGGAGCTAGGAGGCTCCAAATTGAGCACGGTTTTTGGCCACGCGATCGTGATTGAATGACCGAGATGATGGAGGGGGTTTGGCTGGGCTTTGGGCCACTTTGGAGAGGTGTTGGGCTGCAACACACACGAGGCCTTCTCGGTTCCTCGGTTAACCGTTGGAGTATCAAACGAAGTCCAAATGCCACGAAACTTGACAGGCGGTCTACCGGTAGTAAACCAAGGCCGCGTGACAAGTTTTGGTCCAATCCGAGAACGTTTAACACCCGCACACGAAAAAAATGTAAAAGGGGACACCAGAGTACATAGGAGCGCCGGAATGCAAAACGGACAACGGGGAAAATGCTCGGATGCATGAGACGAACACGTATGCAAATGCGATGCACATGATGACATGATAGAGATGCATGACAAAGACAAAAGCAACACGAAGACAAAACCCAACAACGAGGAATCTCATAACTTAGTGCCGGAAATGGCAAGATTGGAATACGAATATGGCAGGTTACATATGGGCGTTACAACACTCCACCACTACGAAAGGATCTCGTCCCGAGATCTAGGACTAGAAAAACTCCAGGTATGCGGAACAGAGGTGGTCCTCACGTTCCCAGGTGGCTTCACGGTCGGAATGATGTGACCACTTCACTTTCAGGAATTTGATAGACTTGTTGCGAGTCTTGCGCTCAGTTTCTTCAAGAATAGCAACGGGGTGCTCATGATAAGACAGGTCTTCTTGGAGATCAATCTCTTCGAAGTTGATGGTGCGGTCAGGAGTCTTGAAACACTTGCGAAGCTGCGACACGTGAAATACGTCGTGCACATTTGCAAAGTTGGATGGAAGCTCAAGTTGATAGGCGAGATCGCCTCTTTTGCCAATGATCTTGAAAGGACCCACGTATCTAGGGGCAAACTTCCCTTTGATACCGAAACGACAAGTACCTTTCATTGGAGAGACGCGGAGGTAGACATGGTCTCCGATCTCGAAAGCCAAGTCACGATGCTTGCTATCATAGTAACTCTTCTGGCGCGATTGCGCGGCTTTGACATTTTCAGAATGACTTTGCACATTTCTTTAGCCTCTGTGATCAAGTCATTGCCAAGAAGTTGGCGTTCACCAGTCTCTGACCAGTTAAGAGGAGTACGGCACTTTCTGCCATAGAGAATCTCGAATGGGGCCTTGCCCGAACTCCCTTGGAAGCTGTTGTTGTAGGAGAACTCAGCACATGGAAGGCAATCTTCCCACTTCATACCGGAAGAAATGACACAAGCCCTGAGCATATCTTCAAGAATTTGATTAACTCGCTCGACTTGGCCACTTGTTTGAGGATGAAAAGCTGTGCTGAAGCGAATGTTGGTGCCCATGGCCTTCTGAAAAGAATCCCAGAACTGGATGTAAAGATGCTTCCACGATCTGAACATATCAACTGCGGAATGCCATGTAGAGAGACAATCGTAGAGGTATATAGCTCTACCAATTGAGCTGTTGTGATAGATTCTTTGATAGGAAGAAAATGAGCCACTTTGGTGAGCTTGTTGATGACAACGAAGATAGCATCATTGCCACGCTTGGACTTGGGAAATCCAGTCACGAAGTCCATCTCAATATGGTCAAACTTCCATTCTGGAATGGCAAGAGGTTGGAGGAGACCAGCTGGCCGTTGGTGTTCTGCTTTCACTCTCCTGTAGACATCACATTCATTCATGAACTGAGCGATCTCGCGCTTCATTCGAGTCCACCAATACGACTGCTTGAGGTCATGGTACATCTTTGTACTCCCAGGGTGAATAGGGAGGAGTGAATTGTGAGCTTCGTTCATAATGACTTTATGAAGGTCACCCTTAGGAACAACAATGCGATCCTCGATGAATAGAGTATCCTTGTCATCAAGACGATAGCACTTGTACTTAGGTTGGCTCTTGGCAATCCCAATCTTCACCTTCTTCACCATAGCATCAAGAAGTTGAGCCTCACGAATCTGATCTTCCAAAGTAGGAGAGTGTAGGATCGAAAGTATGTCTAGAGGGGGGGGGGGTGATTAGACTACTTGACCAAATAAAAACTTAACCTTTTCCCAATTTTAGTTCTTGGCAGATTTTAGCTAATTTAGGACAAGTCAAGCAATCATCACATGATTCAAGCAAGCATGCAAAGAGTATATAGGCAGCGGAAAGTAAAGCATGCAACTTGCAAGAATGTAAAGGGAAGGGTTTGGAGAATTCAAACGCAATTGGAGACACGGATGTTTTTCCCGTGGTTCGGATAGGTGGTGCTATCCTACATCCACGTTGATGGAGACTTCAACCCACGAAGGGTAACGGTTGCGCGAGTCCACACAGGGCTCCACCCAAGGGTAACGGTTGCGTGAGTCCACACAGGGCTCCACCCACGAAGGGTCCACGAAGAAGCAACCACCCACAAAGGGTCCACGAAGAAGCAACCTTGTCTATCCCACCATGGCCATCGCCCACACAGGACTTGCCTCACTAGCGGTAGATCTTCACGAAGTAGGCGATGTCCTTGCCTTACAAACTCCTTGGTTCAACTCCACAATCTTGTCGGAGGCTCCCAAGTGACACCTAGCCAATCTAGGAGACACCACTCTCCAAGAAGTAACAAATGGTGTGTAGGTAATGAACTCCTTGCTCTTGTGCTTCAAATGATAGTCTCCTCAACACTCAACTCTCTCTCATAGGATTTGGATTTAGTGGAAAGAAGATTTGAGTGGAAAGCAACTTGGGAAGGCTAGAGATCAAGATTCATATGGTAGGAATGGAATATCTTGGTCTCAACACATGAGTAGGTGGTTCTCTCTCAGAACATATGAGTTGGAATGGTGTGTGTGTTCTGATGGCTCTCTCATCGAATGAAGAGGAGGTGGAGGGGTATATATAGCCTCCACACAAAATCCAACCGTTACACACAGTTTTCCAATCTCGGTGGGACCGAATCAACAAACTCGGTCGGACCGAAAATGTAAACCTAGTGACCGTTAGAGATTTTCGGTGGGACTGACATGCAACTCGGTAGGACCGATATGGTTAGGGTTTGGGCATAACGTAATCTCGGTGAGACCGATTACACAAACTCGGTGAGACCGAATTTGGTAATTAGCTAACCAGAGAGTTGGTCAGGCAAACTCGGTGGGACCGATTTGCTCTTTCGGTGAGACCGAGTGGAACTCGGTGAGACCGAAAAGTTACAAAGGGGAAACACTGAGTTTACATTGCAATCTCGGTGGGACCGATTCGCTCTTTTGGTGAGACCGAAAAGTTACGAAAGGGAAACAGAGAGTTTGCAATCCCATCTCGGTGAGACCGAGATCCTTATCGATAGAATCGAATTGCTAGGGTTTGGCAGTGGCTAATGACAAGTGAAACTCGGTGGCGCCGGATAGGAAGAATCGGTAGGACCGAGTTTGGCTTAGGGTTTAGGTCATATGTGGATATGGGAAAGTAGTTGAGGGTTTTGGAGCATATCACTAAGCACATGAAGCAAGAGGCTCATTAAGCAACACCTCATCCCTCCTTGATAGTATTGGCTTTTCCTATGGACTCAATGTGATCTTGGATCACTAAAATATAAAATGAAGAGTCTTGAGCTTTTGAGCTTGATCCAATCCTTTGTCCTTAGCATTTTGAGGGTTCCACTTTCACATCCATGCCATGCCAATCATTGAGCTTTCCTGAAATAATCATCTTGGAATAGCATTAGCTCAATGAGCTATATGTTGTTATGAATTACCAAAACCACCTAGGGATAGTTGCACTTTCAGAGAGACTTGGAGGTTGGCAAGGAATCCTTGAGGAACAACTTGGAGATTAAGTTTGCGGAAAGCTTCACAAAGCTCCGGTTGATAAGGCTTGAGAATCAAACTGTTGTAGTAAGCCTTCTTGCTCAATGCGTCAGCAATTACATTGGCCTTTTCAGGAGTATATTCGATACTCAGATTATACATTTGAATCATTTCGACCCAACGAGTTTTCCTGAGGTTGAGGTTGGGCTGAGTGAAGATGTACTTGAGACTCTTATGATCAGTGAAGATGTCCACTTTCCTTCCCAACAAGAGATGTCTCCATGTTAAAAGAGCATGGACAACTGCCGCCAACTCGAGGTCATGAGTGGGGTAGTTCTTTTCGTTGGGCTTCAACTGGCGAGAGGTATAGGCCACAAATTTCTTCTCTTGCATCAACACTGCACCAAGACCTTGAAGGGAAGCATCATAGAAAACCTCGAACGGTTTGGATTCATCAGGAGGAGTCAGAACTGGAGCAGTGATTAATTTCTCTTTGAGGGTGTGAAAGCAATGTCACATTCAGGCGACCAGACATACTTCACATGCTTCTGGAGGAGGTTGGAAAGAGGCTTCGCGATCTTAGAGAAGTTCTCAATGAACCTTCGACAATAGCTTGCGAGCCCAAGGAAGCTGCGGAGTTGCTTCACGTTTTTGAGGCGGTTCCCAATTCACAATTGCAGACACCTTCTCAGGATTCATAGCTATGCCCTTGGCGGAGATGATATGCCCAAGGTAGAGAACCTCATCGAGCCAAAACTCGCACTTTGAAAACTTCGCATAGAAGTAATGTTCTCTGAGTTTATCCAGCACCAATCTCAAGTGCTTGGCATGATCCTCCTTGTTCTTGGAAAAGACCAGAATGTCATCGAGGTAGACCAAGACAAAGTCATTTGTGTAGGTGTTGAGGATGAAGTTCATCATGCGAGAGAATGTTGGAGGAGCATTGACAAGGCCGAAAGACATGACAGTGTATTCATATGAACCATAGCTTGTTTTGAATTCTGTCTTGGGGATATCTTCTTCACGAATGCGAATCTGGTGATAGCCCATACGGAGGTCAAGCTTGGAGAATACTTGAGCACCTTTGAGTTGTTCGAAAAGCTCATTGATGTTGGGAAGTGGGTACTTGTTCTTTATGGTCTTCTTGTTCAATGGACGGTAGTCGACACAAAGTCGGTCTGTTCCATCCTTCTTCTTGACAAAAAGAACACCACAACCCCATGGAGAAGAACTTGGTCGGATGAGACCCATACGCTCTTGAATATCGAGTTGTTTCTTCAGCTCCTTCAACTCTTCAGGTCCAAGCTTGTAAGGATGTTTGCAAACAGGTTCCGTGCCAGGCTCAAGATCGATGACGAATTCAACTGGCCGGTGAGGAGGCATTCTTGGAAGATCTTCTGGAAAGACGTCTTGATATTCACAAACGACAGGAATCTGAGAGATGGCATCCAACTCGCCCTTCTCGTTGAGAGAAAACAGTCGAATGGTATCATCACGAGCGGCAAAGACGATTACATCCTCAGACGAATGTGTCATTTGAATCTGCCTGGCAGCACAATCAAGCTGAGCCTTGTGCTTAGAAAGCCAGTCCATTCTGAGAATAAGATCAATATCCGAGTCACCAAGAACCATTGGAGAAGACAGAAACTTATAGTCGCCCAACATGATAGTAACATCCGGGACCATCGTGGTAGCCCTCATAGACTTAGCCGGAGAAACCACTCCCATAGGTTTACCCAACATTTCGGAAACGAAGTCATGCTTTGAAACAAATGATCTTGACATGAAACAATGCAACGCACCAGTATCAAAAAGGACTTTTACAGGAGTAGAGTTAACTGGAAAGTTACCCATGATATCTTTTGACGAGTCCTCTGCCTGAGCTGCGTTCATCATGTTGACCTTTGCAAACTTGGGATTATGCTTGACCACTGCGGTGCTGGTAGATCTCACAGCAGGAGGAGGAAGACGCCTCGATTGAAGCATTTTTTTGGCATAGTGACCGTTCTGCTGACACTTGTTGCACGTGACCTCCGAAAGCGGACGGTGATATGGAGCACTTGATCTTGGAGCATGAGACGAAGTCTTGTTCTGAAAGCTTGGGTTGGGTGGGTGGGAAGATCCATTGCCACCTTTGCTCTTCTGCTGATAAGGCTGACGAAACGGAGGAGGAGGCAACCAATACTTTTGCGTCTTAGTTGCCACTTGAGTTGAGGAAGAAGGAGTTGCATCCCTGACTCGCTTCTTGGAAGCATCGCACTTGAGTTGAGCAGTCTCTTGTTTCAGTGCCATATTGTAGAACTTATCATACTTCTTCGGCTAAAAAAGCATGAGAGCTAGTTGAAGATCTTCTCTGAGGCCACCTCTGAACTGATAAATCATGCTCTTCTCGTCAGGGACGTCTTGCTTGGCGAAACAAGCGAGCTTCTGGAACATGATGTTATACTGGTAAACAGACAAGCTGCCTTTTCAGATTGCGGAACTCGTCACGCTTGCTCTCAACAACACTCCGAGGAATGTGGCGAGCTTTGAAGTCTTAGCGGAAATCATCCCAGGTAATCACACGACCTCCTCTGGAATCTTTGTATTGCTGATACCATTCCGCAGCTTGGTCTTTGAGTTGGAACGAAGCAAACTTGACAAAGTCCTCAGGCCTGATGTTACTGCACTCGAAATGCTTGCAGATATCCACGAGCCAACCATCAGCGTCTGTTGCCTCGACACAGTTACTGAAAGTCTTTGGCTAGTTTGCGAGGAACTGGTTGAGTGTAGCAAACTGATTCTGATTGTTGCCATGGCCTTGATTTGCTTGGATGCGTAAAGTTGCATAAGTATCTGCGTGTTGGCGTTGGTAGCGGCCATCACAGCTTGCCATGCCTCCGGAGGTGGAGGTGGTGGTGGTGGATCCGGATTCAGACACGTTGGAGGAGCCATCCTAAAGAGGGTGACATCCGTTAGCATCATGACAGACATATATTCAAGCTGAATCAAATGGATCGAAATTGCAACATATAGTCTCAACATTCGAACAAGAATGAACGAATGCAATCCAAATTAAATGGTCACACTTCCATAAATTGAGAAGCCACTTAGATAGAGGTAGATGAATAAAACAACAAGGTACGGACAATAACAAATACATGGTGAGGATTACCCAATCACAAACCAAATATCCGTGGAAGAAATACTAGAGCCACATGAATTCCCACCTATGAAACTCCCGAAATTTTCTGGTTATGCAATCAGGTGTTGGGGATACAGGGGAAGCATGATATCTCACCCAAAGCTAGCAAATCCTACATCTAGCTGTATCCATCCTTCAACACATAACCAAGAAACCTTTGGAAGTCATTTACCTCAACCTTCGAAAAGCATCCGTTATACGAGTTATGGCAATACTCCCGAACTCCCGCCCCAGTACTGGGTGGCGTCGAGGTTATCTCACCAACAACTGCATAAAAGAGATTTTCGATGTAGGCGAAACCCATGTATTCCAGAATTGCAACGATAAAATTGTGAGGACAACACCTCGGAGCTCAAATCCCCGGGACACTGCCACAACCCCTAAATGTCAGGAGGCACCAAGAACAATGTTCTCGTCACAAAACCATCGGAATGATTCCAAGATACCCGTGTGATCCTAATTTTTTTATGAAATTTAAGAAGAGAAGACTCAAAACTCTTCGTCAGGATGCCTCACCAGAGCGACGAAGGGACTGAGGAGTAAAAAGAATCCTACTCTCCGATATATATAATCCTAAAAGACTCAAAACATTTTTCTAAACTCAACAACGCCAGCGATTCGATCAAGCAGGGGGGCTCCTAAGTCAGGGAAGGCTCTGATTACCAACTTGTAACAACCTCGATGCGGCTATATCTCCCACGTGTCGGAGCACGACTTAGAGGCATAACCACATTGAAGGCAATGTCGCAAGAGGGGTAATCTTTACACATCCCATGTACCGAATAAGAAAAGAGGTACATAGTTGGCTTACAATCGCCACGTCACACAATAGCATAAATATATCATTACAATCACCCAGATACAATCAAGGTCTGACTACGGAACCAAAATAAGACAACCCCAAACGCATAATGGCCCTGATTGCCCCAACTGGGCTCCAGTCCTGATCGTCTGGAAAGGAAACGTAGTAACATTGTGAGTCCTCATCGAACTCCCACTTGAGCTCAGTCGCATCTTCTGAAATGGTATCATCGGTCCTTGCATCTGGTTTTGGAAGTAATCTATGAGTCACGAGGACTCAGCAATCTCACACCCTCGTGATCAAGACTATTTAAGCTTATAGGTAGGGGAAAAGGTATGAGGTGGAGCTGCAACAAGCACTAGCATATATGGTGGCTAACATACGCAAATGAGAGCGAGAAGAGAAGGTAAAGCACGTTCGAGAATCTATGATCAAGAAGTGATCCTAGAACAACCTACGTTCAAGCATAACACGACATTGTGTTCTCTTCCCGGACTCCACCGAAAAGAGACCATCACGGCTACACACGCTGTTGATTCATTTTAATTAAGTTAAGTTTCAGGTTTTATACAACCGGACATTAACAAATTCCCATCTGCCCATAACCGCGGGCATGGCTTTCGAAAGTTCAAATCCCTGCAGGGGTGTCCCAACTTAGCCCATCACAAGCTCTCACGATCAACGAAGGATATTCCTTCTCCCAAGACAACCCGATCAGACTCGAAATCCTGGTTACAAGACATCTCGACAATGGTAAAACAAGTCCAGCAAGACCACCCGCTGTGCCGACAAATCCCGATAGGAGCTGCACATATCTCGTTCTCAGGGCACACCGGATAAGCTAAGCGTACGGGAGCCAACGTAACCCAAGTTGCCAAGGGACGGCCCCGCACGGTGCTCTAGGTTGGACCAACACTCAAAGGAGCACTCCTGGGGGTTTAAAATAAAGATGACTGAGGGAGTCCTGGATTAGGGGGTCTCCGGACAGCCGGACTATATCCTTTGGCCGGACTGTTGGACTATGAAGATACAAGATTGAAGACTTCGTCTTGTGTCCGGATAGGGCTCTACTTGACGTGGAAGGAAAGCTAGGCAATACGGATATGTATATCTCCTCCTTTGTAACCGACCTTGTGTAACCCTAACCCCCTCCGGTGTCTATATAAACTGGAGGGTTTTAGTCCATAGGACAACATACAATCATACCATAGGCTAGCTTCTAGGGTTTAGCCTCTCCGATCTCGTGGTAGATTAACTCTTGTACTACTCGTATCATCAAGAATAAATCAAGCAGGACGTAGGGTTTTACCTCCATCAAGAGGGCCCGAACCTGGGTAAAACATCGTGTCCCCTGCCTGCTGTTACCATCCGCCTTAGATGCACAGTTCGGGACCCCCTACCCGAGATCCGCCGGTTTTGACACCGACATTGGTGCTTTCATTGAGAGTTCCTCTGTGTAGTCGCTGTTAGGCTTGATGGCTCCTACGATCATCGATAGCGATGCAGTCCAGGGTGAGACTTTTCTCCCCGGACAGATCTTTGTGTTCGGCGGCTTCGCACTGCGGGCCAACTCGCTTGGCCATCTAGAGCAGATCGAAAGTTACGCCCCTGGCCACCAGGTCAGGTTTGGAAGCTTAAACTACATGGACGATATCCGCGGAGACATGATCTTCGACGGATTCGAGCCCCTTCCTTGCGCGCCACGCGGTCACGATGAGTACGATTTAGCTCTACCATCGGACCGTATTTAGGAGATCGCACCGGCAGCCGCTCCGAGCCTCAATTCGGAGCCAGTTGCGGCATCCATGGACGGGTGGATAGACCCCGTCACGGAGGCCGTATCCTCAGTGGCGATCGAGCCGAATATTGACCTTACCCTTCACGAGAGCCGTGTTGCCAAACTGCCGGATCCTTCTCCGGCCATGGACTCCGAACCGCCGGCGCTCGTTCCTATCGAATCCGATTGGGCGCCGATCATGGAGTTTACCTCCGCGGATATTTTTCAGCACTCGCCCTTTGGCGACATACCGAACTCATTAAGGTCTCTCTCCTTGTCAGGAGGATCCTGGCCGAACTATGTCCGGCAGGATTGGGATGCGGCTGACGAAGAAATTTGCCGCCCACCCACCACCCACTTAGTAGCCAGTGTCGACGACTTAACCGACATGCTCGACTTCGACTCCGAAGACATCGACGGTATGGACGATGATGCGGGAGACGAAGAGGAACCACTGCCCACAGGGCACTGGACAACCACCTCATCATACGACATATACATGGTGGACACACCCAAAGAAGGCAATGGCGATGAGACAACGGAGGATGACCCCTCCAAGAAGCAACCCAAGCGCCAGCGACAGCGGCGCCGCTCTAAGTCCCGCCAAGGCAAAAGCGGTGATACCGGCACAGGAGATAATAGCACTCCGGACAGTGCCGAAAAGGGCAACAATCCCCTCTAGCAAGATTTAGGGAAGGAGGATGGAGAAGCCAGCCCTCCAGAGAGAGCAGCAAATGGAGAGGCAGAGGATGATAATTACATGCCTCCCTCCGTAGACGAGGCAAGCCTCGACGATGACGAATTTGTCGTGCCTGTGGATCCCGTCGAACAAGAGCGCTTCAAGCGCCGGCTTATAGCCACGGCAAATAGCCTTAAGAAAAAGCAGCAACAGCTTCAAGCTGATCAAGATTTGCTAGCTGATAGATGGACTGAAGTCCTGGCGGCCGAGGAATATAAACTCGAACGCCCCTCCAAGAGTTACCCAAAGTGCAGGTTGCTACCCTGACTGGAGGAGGAAGCACCGAAACCCACATCCCCGGTGTATGACGCGGCTGATCGGCCACCTCGCGGCCGCGACAGAGACGCATTCCAGCCAAAAACCCATCCCACACCCCGACGCCATTCAAATAAAAAGGCATGGGGAAATACGCCAGACCTGCGAGATGTATTGGAGGACAAAGCAAAACACGTAAGATCGATCTACGGATCACGAGGGCGCGCCACTATGCGAGACGATAATCGTCACTCCAGATACAGTAAAAGTAAGTCCGACCGGGCCGAACACAGCGGGCAAGACTCATTTGAGCTGCGTCGCGATATAGCCCAGTACAGAGGCGCCGCACACCCCCTATGCTTCACAGACGAAGTAATGGATAATCAAATCCCAGACGGTTTCAAACCCATAAATATTGAATCATACGACGGCACAACAGATCCTGCGGTATGGATCGAGGATTTCCTCCTGCACATCCACATGGCCCGCAGTGATGACCTACACGCCATCAAATACCTCCCACTCAAACTCAAAGGACCAGCTCGGCATTGGCTCAACAGCTTGCCAGCAGAGTCCATTGGCTGTTGGGAAGATCTGGAAGACTCATTCCTCGACAACTTTCAGGGCACTTATGTGCGACCACCAGACGCCGATGACTTGAGCCACATAATTCAGCAGCCAGAGGAATCGGCCAGGCAATTCTGGACACAGTTCCTAATAAAAAAAAATCAAATCATCGACTGTCCGGATGCAGAGGCCCTAGCAGCTTTCAAGCACAACATCCGCGATGAATGGCTCGCCCGGCACCTTGGCCAGGAAAAGCCGAAATCTATGGCAGCCCTCACGACACTCATGACCCGCTTTTGTGCGGGAGAAGACAGCTGGCTGGCTCGCAGCAATAACATATCAAAGAACCATGGTACTTCGGATACCAAGGATGGCAATGGCAGGTCACGTCGCAACAAACATAAGCGCCGCATTAATAGTGACAATACCGATGATACAACAATTAATGCCGGATTCAAAGGCTCTAAACCCGGTCAGCGGAAAAAGCCATTCAAAAGAAGCACTCTGGGCCCATCCAGTTTGGACCGTATACTCGATCGCTCGTGCCAAATACACGACACCCCCCACAAGCTAGCCAACCACACCAACATGGATTGTTGGGTGTTCAAGCAGGCCGACAAGATAAATGCCGAAAACAAAGATAAGGGGTCACATAGCGATGACGAGGAGGAGCCCCGGCAGCCAAACACCGGAGGACAGAAGAGGTTCCCCCCACAAGTGCGGACGGTGAACATGATATACGCAACCTACATCCCCAAGAGGGAGCGGAAGCATGCGCTCAGGGACGTATATGCGTTGGAGCCAGTCGCCCCAAAGTTCAACCCATGGTCTTCCTGCCCGATCACCTTCGACCGCAGGGACCACCCAACTAGTATCCGTCATGGCAGATTCACTGCGTTGGCCTTAGACCCAATCATTGATGGATTTCACCTCACTCGAGTCCTTATGGATGGCGGAAGCAGCCTGAACCTGCTTTATCAGGACACAGTGCACAAAATGGGTATAGACCCCTCAAGGATCAAACCCACTAAAACGACCTTTAAAGGCGTCATACCTGGTGTAGAGGCCCATTGCACAGGCTCAGTAACACTGGAAGTGGTCTTCGGATCTCCGGATAACTTCCGAAGTGAAGAGTTAATCTTTGACATAGTCCCGTTCCGCAGTGGCTACCATGCACTGCTCGGGCGAACCGCATTTGCGAGATTCAATGCGGTACCGCATTATGCATATCTCAAGCTCAAGATGCCAGGACCTCGAGGGGTCATCACAGTCAATGGAAACACAAAGCGCTCTCTCCGCATGGAGGAGCACACTGCGGGCCTCGCAGCAGAAGCGCAAAGCAGCCTCTCAAGGCAATCCACTAGTTTGGCGATTAAGGACCCGGACACCTTCAAGCGCGCCCGGAGTAATCGGCAACAGGACCACCTGGCACGTTCCGAGCTCGCATAGCAATGCGGCCCCCACCCCGGTCCCAGCCAAACGGCAAAATCCGTGCCACGCGTACATAATGACGCATTAAAAATACCATGGGCACAGGCGGGGAGGGGGCACGACTGTGGCACGCTCCAAGTTGCGGCTTAAACCGCATTAGGGGCTTCCCGCTTTGTTATTTTTCTCTTTCAGGACTTTA
This sequence comes from Triticum dicoccoides, assembly GCF_002162155.2. Lineage (NCBI taxonomy): Eukaryota > Viridiplantae > Streptophyta > Magnoliopsida > Poales > Poaceae > Triticum > Triticum dicoccoides. Next base: position 339,438,458 of record NC_041390.1, on the reverse strand, counting down.
ATCTCTGGAAACCCTGTCCGGCAGCATGATTGCCGAACACATGATGCAACAACCATTGAGGCAAAAAGCTACGTCACACCACGGAACTCCCAGGTGGATTACGATAACGAGTGAAATATTTGCTTTAATACTATTCCTCAGCTTGCCCTTGGAAGGGACATGTCAAACAGTCCTACTTTTTGCTTATCGCACTACTTGTATCATTCCGCTTTAACGCACCTTTTTGAATAAACAATGCATAGCATTAATACTATTATTGCATTCTTCCTTTTTATATATATATGTTCATTCACGACATCTAGCATCCGTACACTTTGGTACGGCCAATACGCTAGGGGCTTAAGCATACCCCATAATGCGGCGTGAGAAGTCCGAACACTTTCGACAGTGCGGCACCCCGAACTTATAGCATTATATGCATCAACTCCGAATCATGTCTTGGGTCAATAGTTGGGTTTGCCCGGCTCCCATGTTTTGGTACCTTACGTTCCGCTATATCAGCTAAGGTAGCACTGGGAGAACTACTGCGATTGTGCCCCGGTTCTGCTGGGCTAAGCACCTCAGTAGAGAAAGATAAAACCGACTGTCATGATAAGGCGAGAGACTGGTCGCTGTTCGAGAGGTTTCGAGTCCCTAAAGACTTATGCCGCTTAGAGCGAGGAGTCGGCCCTGTCCGGCTGAAGGCGTGTATTGCGCCCCGAATTCGGCCTTCTGAATACTAGGGGCTTCGCCAAGATTTAAAGTTATAGAATTCTATGCCTAAGTGAGAGTGATAACGCATTATAGTCCGATTGCCTTGTTCGTTGTGCTGAGCACCTCCCTCGAAGGACCCAAAAATGGGAACAAGAGTGCTCAGGTTTATCCCGAACACCCGAGCACTCGTGGCGTGGGGGCAGAAGCCGACGACTAGCCATCTCTCAGATTTGATAAACAACCGAATAGAAGGTAATATTTTAAATTCAAATAAGTGTTGCATACCGCATATGAACAAGTTTTCATAATACAGGATTACACGAGCAAGTTTACTCAAATATTACATCTTTCGTACACTCGTCCGCTATGAGACGGGCACCCTTCAGGACACCCTCATAGTACATCTCGGGGTGGCGATGCTCCTTACCCTGCGGCGGCCCTTCCTTCACCAGCTTCACGGCGTCCATCTTGGCCCAATGCACCTTCGCACGGGCGAAAGCCCGGCGTGCACCTTTGATGCAGACGGACCGTTTGATGACTTCCAGCCATGGGCAGACATCCACAACCCGCCTCAGCAGGACGAAGTAGCTGTTGGGAAGGGCGTCACCAGACCACATCTGAACTATAAAGCCCTTCATGGCCTGTTCGGCCGCCTTGTGCATCTCGACCAGTTGCTTCAGCTGGTCGCTCAGAGGCATCGGGTGTTCGGTCCCAGTATACTGATACCAGAACAGATTCTCCGTTGAGCTTCCCTCCTCGGCCTGGTAAAACTGTGCGGCATCCTACACACTGCGGGGCAAATTTGCGAATGCTCCTGGAGAGCTCCGGATTCGGGTAAGTAACAAGTAATTTACTTTCACATGCTTGCTTTGCATATAGAATGCCTTACCCGCCGCTATCTTCTTCATTGCATCAATCTCCTGGAGGGCCTTTTGGGCTTCGGCCTTGGCACTCTTTGCACTCTCAAGGGCCGCGGCAAGCTCGGACTCTCGTGTCTTCAAGTCAAGCTCCAACGCCTCGTGCTTCGTCACGAGAGCGTGGAGCTCTTGCTGCACGTCGCCCACCCGTGCCTCTTGTTTTTCCCGCTCGGTGCGCTCCTGGGCCGCTTTGTTTTCGGCCTCGGATAGCGCTTTCTTCAGGGTCGCCACCTCGGTCGTGGCCCCTGGCAAATTTATGATGATCCTGTCATTTCGCAATCGCATTATTTTTATATATATATATATCCATAGACTAGGTACTACTTACGTTTGTTCTCCTCGAGCTGCCTCTTGGCAAGGCCGAGCTCTTCCTTGGATCCTTCGAGGTCCTGCTTCAGTGCGGCGACCTCCGCAGTCAGTGCGGCAGAGGCCAGCAGCAAAGCCTGCATACGCATATAGACATATATTATACTTCTGCGATATTGTTTGATCCTCTGTTCGGCTTTTCTTTGTGAACACCGAATAGAGCATCAGGGGCTACTGTCTATGCGGTAATATTTTTCCTATATTTCAAATACTTACCTCAAAGCCTGTTAGAAGGCTAGCACAGGCTTCAGTCAGTCCGCTCTTGGCGGACTGAACCTTCTGGATCACCGCACTCATAATAGTGCGGTGCTCTTCATCGATGGAAGCGCTGCAAAGCGCTCCTAGCAGATTGTCCGGTGCCCTGGATGGGCAGAGGTCACCGGCACAGGTGTCTTGCCCCTTTTGGAAGGAGGCTGCCTGCCCGAGTCTGGAACCACTGGGGATTCCTGCGTGGTGTTCGGCTGAGGGCCGAACTCGGAGCCCTCGGGAGCCTTACTCCCTCTGCTCCTGGAGTCCGGAAGGTCGCCTTGAGGCGCCTCCGGGATTGTCTCCCCTCGACGCGGTGCCTCTTGAGACAATACCTCGGCATTGTTCGTAGGGCACGGGGAGCTGGCAGTCGGAAGTGGATCACTATCCATATCCGACGAGTCCAAGGAGCCGCCCGACGAAGATATGTCGATACGGGCTTGGGGCGGTCTGCACAATCATATTCGGCGTTAGGGGAAGCAGTGCGACGAAGGTATGCTATGAGTTACTCTGGTATTCGAATACTTATGACTTCGCCAGGGGCTTGGCCCTGAGCAGCCACTCGTCTTCGCCTTCAGCGGCGATGGTGGAGTAGTCCGGAAGGAGGGTTCTCCCCTTCTTGGACCCTTCGCCCCCCCGGTCGGGGTGGCCTTCCTTTTCTTGTCTCCCCCGGCTGAAGGGGGAGAATCTTCATCTTCCTCCTCGTCTTCAGGGGAGGAGTGCGTCGCGGAGTTATCATATGATGAGTCCGATAACACCTAGCGTAGGGAACTCTTTCGGGTTCCCTTGGGCTTCTTTGTCGGGGAAACTGATCCACGAACACCTATGGGGCCGGCGGACCGGGCCCCTTTCGGTTCGGCGGGGGGCGGAGGTCGCACGAAGAGTAGATCGAGGCGAGGCACACGAGTAGTTTACCCAGCTTCGGAGCTCTCCGGAGAGATAACACTCCTACTGCTGCTTGTCTGGTTGTATTATCAGGTGTTCTTGCTCTCGAGCGAGAGAGTGTGATGTTTTCTGGGCTACGAATGAATCGAAGCAAACTGTCCGAACCTCCAACCCCCCTCTACGTTGCGCATGGGCCTCCTTTTATACGCTAAAGGGGTCACCGACAGGTGGCAACGCAGATGAGGGTAAAAACATAAAAAGCGAGGTAGTTGATACAGTTGCTTGTACAGTGCACCCTATCTAACCCTGACGGCAGGGGACAAGGGCATTAAATGCCCGTCTGAGTCGCCCGAACAGTGCAGGAAAGGACCGTTAGGGGCGCCACCGTTCGCCACGATGGCGGTCTTGTCAGCTTCGCATGCCACTGCGCACCGCTGGCTGCACAGCCTCCCGCCACGCGCGCCCGGAGAGGCCCCCAGAGCGACACATTGGTGGATGCGCTGGAGCGTGGGCGCAGAGTGGCCGCCTGCCGCGGCAAGCGCCTTGCCGCTATTGTTATCTTGCCAGGTCCAGAAGCTCGTCGCTTACCGGGCCCCGGGGTACCTTGTTTAGTCTTCCCGGCAAGCTCCTCTTGCCGGGGCCTTGTTGGCTTGCCGGAGCGCGTGGCGCGTCGCGGCAAGTTCCTTGGAGCTCCTTGGTTGGCCTTCCCGGCAAGCTCTTCTTGCCGGGGTCTTGTCTCCTTAGCTTAAATACTTTGTTCTTGGATGGCTCCAAGGGAACCTTGGGGGATCTTGGCGTTCGCCCGGCAAGCCTTTGCCGCGGGGTGCTGCAACTGCCCGTGCACAAGTTCGGGGTACTAGGGTACCCCTATTCTAGTACACCGACAGGAGCCCCCGGGCCTGGGCCAGACACGATGCCGAGCGCTGTTGGGCCAGGCCCAAGACAGGGCACGGGCACACGCGGGCTGGGCCACGCCAAATCTTGTTCCGTATCCACCGCGCTCTCCCATAACGGCACGCGTTGAATGCGGCATCGTGGGAGGGATCGTGGGTGGTTGTTTAAGCGGAAGGCCAAAACGTCCGCCCCGTCCCTCTTTATAAGCAGAGGAAACAGAGGCAGTTCATTCCCCCTCGCTGGTTGCTGCTACTCCTTCTTCACAAACTCCGCCGCTCCCCCCTTCTTCTCGAAGCCGAGAGAGCAGCGCTCCGCCCCCCCCATTGCCACCACCATCACCACGCCATCGACCTTCCCCACCACCTCCGCCATGGCCCCGAAAGCCGACAAGGGAAAGGGTGTGAAGTCGGCTGAGGCGCAGCGGCTCGCGATGCTGCGGAAGGAGCGGGCGATCTTCACCCCCCAGCTCGGCGTGCAGGAGCTGAGGGAGTACTTCTACCTCTTTTGGGCGACGGAGACGCGTGCGCATCCGCGCATGAGTGTACTCCCAGCCGCTGCCTCGGAGTTGACTTCAAACGGGTACCCGTTCTTCCCGCTATTCTTCTATTGCGGGCTCTGCCCGCCCTTCTCGGAGTTCTTTTGTGATATTATGAACACATATGGCTTCCGCCTCCTTGACTTCACCCCCAATGCTGTCCTGACCATGGCAGTTTTCGCACACTTATGCGAAAACTTTGTCTGAGTCCACCCTAGTGTTGCCCTTTTTCGCCACTTCTTCATACCTCGGGTAGAGAGAGGAGAGCCGCTTGCCGGAGGGATTGCCTGGGTCTCGAGAGTTGGCAAGAAAGAGGCGTACTTGGAGGGTGAGCTCCGCAGCAAGTGGGAGGAGTGGAGAGCGGAGTGGTGCTGGATCGTTGAGGAGAATCCGCAACCCTTCACCGCCGTGCGCCAAACTCCAATAGTGCGCGGCAATGACTGGAGCAACATGGCCCCGGAAGACGAGAGGCTGAAGATCGCCATCACTAGGATTCTTCGCCTCAGGCTTGCCGGGCTCACCGTAGGTGCTGTCGGGGCAGATTTCCTCCGCCGCCGCATTGCCCCCCTGCAGGAGAGGGGGAGGCCCGCCTGGGAATTCAAGAATTCGGCGGACATCATGAGGCTGCGGCCGGGCCTCAACTACAACTTCACCATCTTGGAGTTGGACGCAATGCTCTTGGAATTATTCAAACGCGACCCCCAGCACCCATTCACACTGCCGAGGGGCATAGTTCCTTTGTGCAATAACTCTTCGCTTGACCGGATCCGCGCCATGATGCCGTTGTGCAATTCACACGGCATCGTCCCAACTTGGCAAGAGCCTGCGAATGACGTTGTGCGAGCGTTCTTCGACAGCTTGGAGGAAGTGCTGGTCTGCGCTGACAAGCAGAAGAGCCTCACCCGTGACACCACCGACGAGGAGCTGCAGCTCATCGCTACTAGGGCGGAAGAGGCTGCGGCTGCAGCTGCTGCGGGTGTGTTTGGGTTTACTGTGGAGGAGGCGGAGGCTGCAGAGGCGGCAAACCTTGCCGAACGCGCGGAGTTCATGGGCGAGGAGGAGCCTGCCGGTTCCGAAGCCGAGCCGAGCGAGGCCGGTGAGGAGGAGGCTGAGCCTTCAGAAAACTTGCCGCAGGCGGAGCCCCCGGCCCCGCCAAGGAGGCGCCTTCGCAGGGCCGGGGACGCAGCGGGGCGGCAGCCGGCTCCACAGCCACCGAGTCGCGTGACGCGCTCTACCACAGCAAGCAATGTTGCCGCGGGAGTGCCTCACGCAACAGCGGCAATTGGAGCGGGATCTTCCTGGGCCACTGCCACTGCCCCCGCCAAGCGGGCAAGGGATCCTACTCCTCCACCTCGCCGCACCGGAGGAGGGCCGGACTTCGATCTTTCCACGCTCAGCTCCGACGAGGAGGAAGAAGAGTGAGTTTCTTTGGTGCTCTTATAATCCTTCAATCTTGCTGTTTATATCTTGTATCTGACTTGCTCCAATCTGGACTCCTTTCTTTTCAGAACACTGGCCCAGAGAGCGGCGAAGAGGGCCAAGGCCGCGGTGATCGTCATCGAGGATGACCCCATCGTGTCAGCAGGAGGTGGGCCCGAGACCACCTTGACGGACCCGACAATCACTCCTCAGAGCAGCCCCCAGCGCAGCCCCCAGCGTAAGTTCATAGTTTAGCCTTCTGCTGCCGGGCGCGCTTGAGTGCTTTTTCCTTTGTTGATATCTTGCTTGTTGACTTGTGCAGGAGCAGAGCAGCCTCATCAGGAGCGCCCGGAGGCCGGTCCCTAAGTGCCACTTGCTTCGACTGCGCCGCCAAGGGAGGAGTCCCCGGCAAGGGAGCGCTCTCCGGCAAGGGACGGCACTGCTGATCCTGCGGCGACCGAGGCCGCAACTGAAGATCTTGGCGCAGGTAATCCACTTGCCCAGAAACTTTCCCTTGGGTTCTGCTTCTTCCGTTTTTCCTTTCTTGGATTTTTGATTGATTTTCCTTCCTTCTTCGTTGTTCAGACCCATCTACGGCTGAGCCAATGGAGACAGAGGGTGCCGGCGAGGAAGGTGCCGGTGCTGATGAGACCGCCGGCGAGGAGGCCGCCGGGGCTGCTGCTGCGGAAGCCGGCGAGGGGTCGGGCGATCGCACTGACGACCCTGAGGCCGCAGGAGCACCGGGCGCTGCGCCGACTGCCGAACCCTCTGCCGCTTCTGCGGAGCCGGGCTCCGAGGAGCCCCAGCCCGGCGCCTACTTGAAGGCCGGTGACAATATCTTCATCAAGCTACCCTGGGCGTCGAGCTCCAGGGCGCCGGTCGAGGGGGAGACTTTTGACGGGGAGGTGCTCGCCTCTGCTGGACTGTCATTGGTTGACGCGCCCGGCAGCAGCAGCGGCGAGCCTGGGGAGGAGCAGCTGCTGCGGAAGCTGCTGTCACTCTACCGCACCCGGCAAGCCAAGCTGGCTTCCCGGGAAGCGCTTGTCGCGAAGGCGGGAGTTGACATGGAAAAGCGCGCGGAGGAGCTCCGGGGCCAAAATCAAGAAGCTCTCCGGTCCCTGGCGCAGGAGCGGGAGTGACTCGACGAGGAGCGCACGGCCTTTCTTCTCGAGAAGGCCGAGGCTGAGGAGGAACAAAGGGTGGCTGCCGAGAAGCAGTCCGCGCGGGAAGGTGAACTAGTGCAGCGGAAGGCCAACCTCGACAGCTACGAGGAAGATCTCGCCGAGCGTGAGCAAGCACTTGGCGGGGCACTCAAGGAGGCAAAGGACGCCGCGGCAACTGCAGAGGCCGCCAAGAAAGAGGTAGAGGAGAAGGTGGCGCAGCTGGAGGCCGATATTGGGAAGAGCGGCGAGGAGCTTGCCGCGCTCAAGCGTGAGCGTGAGAAGGATGCTGCCACCCACGGTGAGCTGCAAGGCCTTCTCGCTGAGAGGGGCAAGGAGCTTAGCGCCGCCAAGGATTCCAAAGCAGACCTGGAGCTGAAACTGGCCACGCTGACGCAGACGCTGGAGGCCGCCAAGGAGCGGGAGAAGACCTTGTCGGAGAAGGTCAAGGCCGACGCGGCGCTGCTGGAGAGCATTGCAGTTACCCAGAACTCGTTCAGAGACACAGTGGAGCACTGGACCGAGGGTCTGGTGAACACTCCCGCAGTCATCAACGAGGAGCAGGCGCAGCTGGGGATGGAGGACTTTGGGTATCCTTCCGACAAGAGTCTTCAACCCAGCGCCAAGCTCAGCCTGTTCTTCAAGGGCATGGCGACGGCACTCCAGCGGCTCCGGGAGAGGATCCCGAAGCAGCTGGCCGACGAGTCGCGCAAAATCTGCGCCGGGGTTCTCCAGAAGGTGCTGATGAAGGTAGCCTTCCGCAATCCAGGGCTCAGCTTCACCAACGTCCTCAGGTCCTTGCCGCCTGACACCGATCTGGATGCACTCAAGGCCCTTGTCGCACCCATTGTGGACAAGGTGAGCGAGATCAAGAGAGTCGAGGGCGGACGCGTAGATTAGGCCGCCCATTCCTTCTTTTCCCTTGTCGCTGCTAATCATGTTATGAAAACAGTCTGTTAGAGCTGCGACAAGTTATCTTTGTAATATAACTTTATTTCTGTCTATCAATTGCAATGTTATTTCCTCTACTAGATTCCTTCCTTTGTATGTTTTTACCCTACGCTTCTAGGGAACTTGTCGGCACAGGCGCCCGAGCCGCGAGCGCTGAGTGCGGAACATCAGCAGCCTGCTGGCGGCGCTGCTTCCGACAAGAAACCTTGTCGCGACTAGATGCAGCATGCTTAAGCTGTTGAGCGGACTCGAAACAAAGTAAGGGCGCAACTAGCCACGAGTTGGTTCCTCCGCGCACAGGTTTTCCATACAAAGCAGGGTCGTTCGAGGAAGATAACTCAAAAATTTAAAAAGTGATTGCTCAAACTTTGGCAACTTAGCTTTTCTGTCATTTGCTTCCCGGTAAGGCAAGTCTTCGCTTGAACGACGCCTGGCCCATACCACAATCTTCTCCTTCCCCCCCGGCAAACTTGTGTGCGAGAGAACCTTCTTTTCCTTTAAAAGAAAAAGAAAGAAGAGAAAATAATAATATGGAGCTCTTCGGCTCGTTACTGCTTACCGGATGTAGGTGCTGCACAAAGTGTCAGATAATCGCATGCAAGAAAGGAACTAACGCATGAAGTGGACAAGATGTGCGGAGCACATGGGGTTTTACTTATGCACGGGATCTGCGCCCGGCTTTGTACAAAGGATTACATGCAACAGCGGCAAGACTTGTACAAAAGGTGGTTGCCGGAACGGGTTCCGGCAACCGTGCCTTATGGGAAAAACTTACGAAGATGTTCTATGTTCCAGGAGTTGCTCACCGGAATGCCATCTTCGGTCTCAAGGCGGACAACGCCAGGCCTTGTGACTCGTCTCACCCGATAAGGGCCTTCCCACTTCGGCGTCAACTTGTTGGAATTCTTGATGGACTGAACGCGCCGAAGAACAAGGTTGCCTTCCTCGAAGCTTCTGGCTTTAACTTTGCGGCTATGATAGCGGCGCAAAGCTTGCTGGTATCGAGCAGCTCGTACAGCAGCCTGAAGACGATCTTCCTCAAGGAACAGCGCGTCGTCTTGCCGCAGCTGTTCTTGCTCAAGCTCATCATAAGCGAGCACTCGAGGTGATCCATATACGAGTTCCGTGGGGAGAACTGCCTCTGCTCCATAGACTAGAGCGAAAGGTGTCTGGCCAGTGGCTCGATTTGGCGTTGTTCTGATCGACCAAAGAACCACCGGCAGCTCCTCGATCCAGTTCCTTCCGCACCTGTGCAGCCTGTCGAAAGTTCTGGTCTTGAGCCCGCGCAGCACTTCAGCATTTGCCCTCTCTGCTTGACCATTGCTTCTTGGGTGAGCAACAGAAGCGAAGCAGACCTTGGCGCCAAGGTCTTGGACGTACTGCATGAAGGTGCGGCTCGTGAATTGCGTGCCGTTGTCGGTGATGATCCTATTAGGGACCCCGAAACGGCAAACAATTGACCTGAAGAACTTGACTGCTGACTGTGCTGTCACCTTCCTCACTGGCTGCACTTCTGGCCACTTTGTGAACTTGTCGATTGCGACGTACAAGTACTCAAAGCCCCCGACAACTCGGGGAAAGGGCCAAGGATATCGAGCCCCCAGACCGAGAATGGCCAGGATAAAGGGATTGTCTGGAGAGCTTGAGCTGGCTGGTGTATCTGTTTGGAGTGGAACTGGCACGCTTCACACTTGGTTACTTGTGCAGTTGCATCCTGGAGGGCTGTCGGCCAAAAGAAACCTTGCCGGAAAGCTTTGCCGGCAAGTGCTCTTGCGCCAATGTGGTGGCCACATATGCCTCCATGTATCTCCGCCAACAGCTTTTGTCCATCTTCCCGGCGAATACACTTCAATTTCACGCCGTTGAGTCTTCTTCTGTACAGTAAGCTATCGACGAACTGGTACATACTTGACTGCCGGGCTACTCTTTCCGCTTCTTCTTGTTCTTCGGGAAGTTCTCCTGTCTGAAGGAAGTGGACAATCTGCTGTGCCCATGCTGGAGCTTGTGGCTCAACAACAAGGACTAAAGGCACATTTGCTGCTGCGGGAACATCCGCTTCTACGGCAAGGGCTTGCGGCCCTGCCGGAGCTTGATGTTCCCCGACAAGCTTGCCGGAGCAAAACTTGTCGGGAGCGTCTGCTTCAACGGAACAAACCATAAGGCTTGCCGGAGCAGACTGCCCCTCAGCATCCTTGGTGTTGATCTTGGGGACTTTCTTGGCGGCGGCTTCGGGGAGCTCTGCCGGAAAGTAGTCGTCGGAAACCAACTTCCTCTTCTTGCTTTGTCCAGTTGAGGGCGTTACGGATGGTTGAGTCAACTTAAGCACAAAGATCCCTGGTTCCACAGGTAACTTTAGTGCGGCGCACTTTGACAGGCCATCAGCAATATCATTCTGAGCTCTTGGGATATGCTCCATTTGTAGGCCGTCAAAGTGCTCTTCTAGCTTCCCCACTTCATCAACATACGCTTCCATCAACGGACTCTGGTAGTTCTTGTTCACTTGTCGGACGACAAGCTGTGAGTCACCCCTGACAATGAGCTTCTTGATCCCAAGGTCTGCTGCGATTCTGAGAACGGCAAGCAATCCTTCATACTCTGCAGTATTGTTGGTTGCTTGCTCTTTGGGAAAGTGCATCTGGACTACGTACTTGAGGTGCTCTCCGGTGGGTGCGACAAGCAGCACGCCTGCACCGGCGCCTTGCAGCGAGAAGGCACCATCAAAGTACATCAGCCACTCTTTGTTTGCCTCTTTAACGGGGATGCTCGTTTCTGAAATTTCTTCATCTGGGGTTGGCGTCCACTCTGCTATGAACTCTGCCAATGCTCTGCTTTGGATAGTTGAAGTGCTCTCAAACTTGAGGCCAAAGCTTGACAGTTCCAGCGCCCACTCGACAATCCTGCCCGTTGCTTCTGGATTTTGCAGTATCCTCTTCAGCGGAAAGCGAGTGACGACTGTGATCTCATGTGCTTGGAAGTAATGGCGCAGCTTTCTCGAGGCCATGAGGAGGCCGAAAAGCAATTTCTGCACACCAGAGTACCTTGATCTAGCTCCCTGCAGAAGAGAACTGACAAAGTAAACTGGGCGCTGCACCATTCTCCTTGGCATCTTATCATGTTCCTGCGCAAACCCATGTTTGTCGGGACCAGAGCTTGTCGACGAAGCCCCCTGCTTGTCGCTGGATGGATCTGCCGTGGTTGCTGGCTCATCATCCGCCTCCCTCTCCGCCACTAACGCAGCACTAACCACTTGATTGGTTGCCGCTATATACAGCAGCAACTTCTCTTGCGGCTTAGGTGTGACAAGCGTCGGAGTGGAGGACAGGTATCTCTTCAAGTCCTGCAGCGCAGCCTCCGCTTCCGGAGTCCATTTCATTGGACCTGCCTTTTTCAAAATTTTGAAAAATGGCAGGGCGCGCTCAGCAGATCTAGAGATAAACCTGCTGAGAGCAGCCACGCAACCGGCAAGCCTTCGTACATCCTTGACGTGCTTTGGTGCATCGATCTGCTCAATGGCTTTGATCTTGTCGGGATTGGCTTCAATTCCCCGCTGAGACACGAAGAACCCGAGAAGCTTGCCGGAAGGGACTCCAAACACGCACTTCTCGGGGTTAAGCTTGAGGTTGATCTTGCGCAGGTTTGCAAATGTTTCGTCTAAATCTTGAATCAGGGTCGCCTTGTTCTTGCTCTTGACCACTATGTCATCCATGTAAGCTTCCACATTTCTGTGTATTTGTGGCTCAAAAGCATGGTGGACTACCCTTGCGAATGTTGAACCAGCATTCTTCAAACCGAAAGGCATTCGTACGAAGCAGTACGTGCCACACGGGGTGATAAATGCGGTTTTCTCTTCATCTTCTTCTGCCATGAAGATCTGATGGTATCCTGAGTATGCATCAAGAAATGAAAGCAAATCACATCCGGTTGTGGAGTCAACAATCTGGTAAATACGCGGCAAGGGAAATGGGTCTTTGGGACAAGCTTTATTAACATCAGTGAAGTCAATACAAAGTCTCCATTTCCCGTTAGCTTTGCGCACAACAACAGGATTGGCCCACCACGTGGGATGGAGTACTCCTCTGACAAGGCCTGCTGCTTCCAACTTCTTGATTTCTTCTGCGATGAATTCTTGGCGCTCTACTGCCTGCTTCCTGACTCTCTGCTTGACGGGCCGCGCATGAGGACAGACGGCAAGGTGGTGCTCAATCACTTTCCTGGGAACATTGGGGATATCAGATGGTTGCCACGCAAACACGTTGACATTCGCCCGCAGGAAAGCAACGAGCGCGCTTTCCTATTTGGGGTCAAGAGTGGCGCTGATGGTGAAGGTACCACCAGTGCCATCCTCCTTGGCGGACACCTTCTTAGTCTCAGGTGGAGCTGCCATTGCCTTCTTACACTTACCGGTGGAGCTCGATGGTGCGTCCTCGACGGTAGCGCAGCACTCCGAAGAGGTGCGCTTGCCGGAGTAGGCATCAGAGCTCTTGCCGGACTTGGTCTTCTTCTTCCCCCCGGGAGCTTCAGCGGCAAGTGTCCTGCGTTCTGCTGCGGCTGCTGCTTCCCGGTAGATCTTGTCGGCACAGATAAGAGCATCCTTCTTGTCGCCAGGGACAGAGATGACACTTATTGGGCCTGGAATTTTCAGTACGTTGTACGCATAGTGAGAGGCTGCCATGAACTTGGCGAGTGCCGGTCGGCCAAGGATTCCATTGTAAGGCAATGGAAAGTCGGCAACGTCAAACGTGACCCTCTCGGTCCTGAAGTTCAGCTCACTGCCAAATGTTACCGGCAACGTGATCTTTCCCTTTGGCTTGCTCCTTCCCGGGTTGATTCCTTGAAATGTGCCGGTCTCTTCGAGCTCGCTGTCAGGGATCTGGAGTTTCTGGAGCACCGCGGAGGAGATCAGGTTCAAGCCGGCCCCGCCGTCAACTAGCATCTTAGTGACCTTGAGGTTGCGGATTGTTGGTGAAACCAACATCGGTAAGCACCCGACCGCAGTTATGCGATCCGGGTAGTCCTCAATATCAAAGATGATAGGCGTGCCGGACCATTTCAGAGGCTTGCGTGACTCGACGGGTGGTTCTGCTGAATTAACTTCCCGCACCCACTGCTTGAGCTGGCGGTGCGAGGCATGCAGAGAAGCACCACCGTCAACGCACAGGACCTCTGTGGCTTTCTGGAACTCCTGCTCATCAGTCTCCTCATCGTCCATATCTTCGTCTTCGTTATCATCTTCATCCTTGTCGCGGCCACGGGGAGGTCTATCTCCTTGTCGCTGCTTGGCCTTGCCGTGGCGTCCTCCTCGGCCGGGGCGTTTCTTGCCGGATCCACCAGCACCTTCCTGGGCCTTCTCCTTGTCGCGCCGCTCGTATTCAGCTTTCTGTTGCTTAACAAGCTGCTCGACTCTCTTACAGTTCTGAAGATCATGGCCCTTGGTGCGGTGAATCTTGCAATACTGCTTGTTGGGGCCGTCCTGCTTGTCGGCGACTGCTGCCTCCGCGGCAACCTCCTTACCGGAGTCACCAGCTTTGGCTTCCTTGGCACCGCCACCGTTGCCGGACTGCTCAACAACTAGCACTTCTTTGCCTTTCCTCCTTCTGTTGTTCCGCCGCCGGTTTTTCCTTGTCGGGGCAGCATCTTCGCTGTCAGATCCTCCCGCTCCTATATTTTCTCCGGGGAGTCTCCTCCCTTCCTCAGCACGCGCACACTTGTCGGCCAGTGCATATAACTCACTGACGTCCCTGATCTTGCACATCGCCATTTCCTCCCGCATCCTGCGGTTCCGCATGTTCTGATGGAACGCACTGATCACCGCAGTAGGGTGGACGTCTGGGATGTTGTGCTGCACACTACTGAATCTCTGAATGTACTTGCGCAGGGGCTCTCCTTCCTTCTGGGCGAGCAGATGAAGATCACTCTCCTGGCCATGAGGCTTGTGTCCGCCTGTAAAGGCGCCGACAAACTGATGGCACAGATCAGCCCAAGAGGATATGGAGTTGTCCGGCAAGTGCATGAGCCAGGATCTGACATTGGGCTTGAACACCAGCTGGAAGTAGTTGGCAAGGATCTTGTCATCTCGTCCCCCGGCAGCTTGCACCGCAATGGTGTAGATGCTGAGGAACTCTGACGGATGCGTCTTGCCGTCGTACTTCTCCGATACGTCTGGCTTGAAGTTCTTTGTACTGGGCCACTGGAATTGCCGCAGCTCACGAGTGAACGCAGGACAACCTACCGCGTACGGCAGATCGCCTGGTTCCCCTGGCGCATGCATATCAACAGAGGGCCCAGCGCGCTTGTCGGATTGACGTCACGCTTCTCTTTGGCGCTCGATGCGGGTTCGAGCGTCTTCTTGTTGTCGATCATGAAGAACTTGGCGCTGATCGCGACGAGCTCGTGGATCTGACGATGCAGTGGAGTCGCTGTCGAGGTGGATCCGGCGAGTCGGCGATCTTGACCTTCGGGGTGGTGATTGCATGATAGTTGCACCTCCGCCCGTTTCGTCGCCACCGGCGGCCCTGCCGCGGCGGCGACGCGCTCGGCCTCCGTGGAGCATCGCCGTTGGCGTAGCCGATGAGGCTGTGAATGGTGGCTCTCCATTCGTCGATCTTGTCCGACGTCAGAGGGTAATCTAGGAGAAGTTGAGCTCGCGCCAAAGCTTCTGCTGGAGTGGTGGGTGGCAGTGGCGGACGGCGCGAGGAACGGGACGTGCTCGAACTTCTAACTATGTTAGAAGGAGCAGTATCCCGTCTAGGCCACCGTGCTCCGCTCGTGCCAGCACGCTGGCGTGCATGCTGGTCTTGAGCGCCCCGAGATCCACAAGCTTGGTCTTGGGATATCATGCGTATGGCACTGCTAGTGCCATGACGCTGTTGATCTTGCGCCTCCTAAGAGTGGCGTGGAACATGTATAGTCGCCGAGGTTTGTGCAGCCTTGTTCTTGGACCTGGCGGCATCATGAGCTTCCTCGTCGACGGCCTTTCTTCCGCCGGCGTCCATCCCACCACTCGTTTGCTCCAACGGTGGCGTAAGTGACGTGGATGGAGCGGCTGCCGCCGAAGTCTTCTTCTGGCGCGCCAAAGATGTCGGGGAAACTGATCCACGAACACCTATGGGGCCGGCAGACCGGGCCCCTTTCGGTTCGGCGGGGGGCGGAGGTCGCACGAAGAGCAGATCGAGGCGAGGCACACGAGCAGTTTACCCAGCTTCGGAGCTCTCCGGAGAGATAACACTCCTACTGCTGCTTGTCTGGTTGTATTATCAGGTGTTCTTGCTCTCGAGCGAGAGAGTGTGATGTTTTCTGGGCTACGAATGAATCGAAGCAAACTGTCCGAACCTCCAACCCCCCTCTACGTTGCGCATGGGCCTCCTTTTATACGCTAAAGGGGTCACCGACAGGTGGCAACGCAGATGAGGGTAAAAACGTAAAAAGCGAGGTAGTTGATACAGTTGCTTGTACAGTGCACCCTATCTAACCCTGACGGCAGGGGACAAGGGCATTAAATGCCCATCTGAGTCGCCTGAACAGTGCAGAAAAGGACCGTTAGGGGCGCCACCGTTCGCCATGATGGCGATCTTGTGAGCTTCGCATGCCACTGCACACCGCTGGCTGCACAGCCTCCCGCCACGCGCGCCCGGAGAGGCCCCCAGAGTGACACGTTGGTGGATGCGCTGGAGCGTGGGCGCAGAGTGGCCGCCTGCCGCAGCAAGCGCCTTGCCGCTGTTGTTATCTTGCCGGGTCCAGAAGCTCGTCGCTTACCGGGCCCCGGGGTACCTTGTTTAGTCTTCCCGGCAAGCTCCTCTTGCCGGGGCCTTGTTGGCTTGCCGGAGCGTGTGGCGCATCGCGGCAAGTTCCTCGGAGCGCCTTGGTTGGCCTTCCCGGCAAGCTCCTCTTGCCGGGGTCTTGTCTCCTTAGCTTAAATACTTTGTTCTTGGATGGCTCCAAGGGAACCTTGGGGGATCTTGGCGTTCGCCCGGCAAGCCTTTGCCGCGGGGTGCTGCAACTGCCCGTGCACAAGTTCGGGGTACTAGGGTACCCCTATTCTAGTACACCGACATTCTTGGTCTTCTCTGGCACCTTGTAAGGAGCCAGAGTCAGCATCTCCGTCAGGAGAGCGTCCGCAGTGTCTTCGGGCAAAGGGGCCGGACAGTTAATCTGCCCCAACGTCTCCACCCAGTCATGTCAAAGGCATGGAGCTCAGACCCCGCACATGGTTAAACTAGGGGAAATAAATATCCTACCAGATGTATAGAACTCACTAAATGCGCTAGGCGCTTCGCGCTTAGTCCGCGGTCCTCGACGAGAGAGGGAGGGACCTCGGCACCCTTGAACAGCACCCTCCAGACGTCCTTGTCCGTTGTGTCGAAGAGCTCGCTCAGAGTCTGGTGCTGGGCCGGGTCGAACTCCCACAAGTTGAAATCCCGTTGTTGACACGGGAGGATCCTGCGGATGAGCATGACCTAGACTATGTTGACAAGCTTGAGCTTCTTGCTTGCCATATTCCGGATACATTTCTGGAGTCCGTCCAGCTCCACTGATGAACCCCAGGATAGACCCTTCTCTTTCCAGGAGGTGATCTGCGTGGGGATTCCGGATCGAAACTCGGGGGCCGCGACCCAGTTGGTGTCGCGCGGCTCGGTGATGTAGAACCATGCCGATTGCCACCCCTTTATGGTCTCCATGAAGGAGCCTTCAAGCCATATAACATTGGGCATCTTGCCCACCATGGCTCTGCCACATTCTGCTCGTTGGCCCCCCACCACCTTCGGCTTGACATTGAAGGTCTTCAGCCACAGGCCGAAATGGGGCCGGATGCGGAGGAAAGCCTCACACACGACGATGAACGCCGAAATGTTGAGGATGAAGTTCGGGGACAGACCATGGAAGTCCAGCCCATAGTAGAACATGAGACCGCGGACGAATGGATGGAGGGGAAACCCCAGTCTGAGGAGGAAGTGGTGGAGGAAAACTACCCTCTTGTGAGGTTCCGGGGTAGGAACGATCTGCCCCACAGCGGGCAACCGATGCACGATATTCGCGGATAAGTATCCGGCTCCGCGCAGCTTTTTGATGTGACCCTCCGTGATAGAGGAGGCCATCCACTTGCCTCCCTCTCCGGACATGTTTGGAGAAGGTTGAGGAGAAGGATGTGCACTTGGGTGTTGGAGCTCGAGTGCGCAAGAATGGATGAGCAAGGAGGAAGAAGGCGTGGGTAGAAAAAGGTTAAACCTTATCCCTTTATAAGGGCGGCCGAAACTATGCGCCCCCACTAGCCTGGTAAAACTCGCTTATCCCCCAAGCGCCATAATTGATGGCGCGGTTGGGTTACCCACACTCGTATTGATGAGAATCTCGTAATAAGGGGGACACGATCTCTGCTTTGACAAGACGTGTCAAGAAACTGCCTCGCGTTATGTGCGGGGCTAGTTAAAGAAAATGGTTCGAATAATCACCGGGCCATGGCATAATATCATGTTGCCAAAACGTGTCAGCAGATTAGATTTGTGGAAATATTATTCTCTCTACGGTGGTATGTGGAACTTATTTTGCAGGGTCGGACACTATCCTTGTCTTCAAAATTTTCCGTGGTGTATTCAGAGGAGGAACCCGCCTTGCAATGCCGAAGACAACACTGCGCGCCGGATTCATCGTCATTGAAGCCTGGTTCAGGGGCTATTGAGGGAGTCTTGGAGTAGGGGGTCTCTGGACAGCCGGACTATATCCTTTGGCCGGACTGTTGGACTATGAAGATACAAGATTGAAGACTTCGTCTCGTGTCCGGATAGGGCACTACTTGGCGTGGAAGGCAAGCTAGGCAATACGGATATGTATATCTCCTCCTTTGTAACCGACCTTGTGTAACCCTAACCCCCTCCGGTGTCTATATAAACCGGAGGGTTTTAGTCCGTGGGACAACATACAATCATACCATAGGCTAGCTTCTAGGGTTTAGCCTCTTCGATCTCGTGGTAGATCAACTCTTGTACTACTCGTTTCATCAAGAATAAATCAAGCAGGACGTAGGGTTTTACCTCCATCAAGAGGGCCCGAACCTGCGTAAAACATTGTGTCCCCTACCTCCTGTTACCATCCGCCTTAGACGCTCAGTTCGGGACCCCCTACCCGAGATCCGCCGGTTTTGACACCGACAATGACCCTTGAGTCCGCGAAACCCAAGGGAAAAAGGCTAGGTGGCAAATGGTAAAACCAAGGTTGGGCCTTGCTGGAGGAGTTTTATTCAAGGCGAACTGTCAAGGGGTTCCCATTATAACCCAACCATGTAAGGAACGCAAAATCAAGGAACATAACACCGGTATGACGGAAACTAGGGTGACAAGAGTGGAACAAAACACCAGGCATAAGGCCGAGCCTTCCACCTTTTACCAAGTATATAGATGCATTAAGGTAAACAAGATATAATAGTGATATCCCAACAATAAACATGTTCCAACAAGGAACAAACTCCAATCTTCACCTGCAACTAGCAACGCTATAAGAGGGGCTGAGCAAAGCGGTAACATAGGCAGACAACGGTTTGCTAGGACAAGGTGGGTTAGAGGTTTGACATGGCAATATGGGAGGCATGATAAGCAAGTGGTAGGTATCGTAGCATAGGCATAGCAAAAGAGCGAGCATCTAGCAAGCAAAGATAGATGTGATTTCGAGGGTATGGTCATCTCGCCTGCAAAGTTCTCCGAGTTGACGTTAGCTTGATCCTTGTAAGCATACTCAACGGGCTCCTTGTTCACGTACTCGTCTCCCGGCTCTACCCAAAGCAAGAACACAATCAAAGGGAACCACGATCAACCATGGTGCAATGCGCAAGCAACATGATGCAAAACATGGCATGATATGCGTGATGTGATATGCAATGCATATGCGTGCTTCGGAAAGGAAAGATCGAATCAGGCTTCAACTTGGAAAATCAAGAGTGCTGCTGGAAAGATGAGTTGATTTCGGTCGAAATCAATATGAAGATCACCGGAATCGGATGCACGGTTTGCAAATGGCAAGCAAAACAATAATGGCACAAAACTGCGATTAACAGCACGAGGCCATCTAAATGCATCAAGAGCAACAAGCTACTGCACTCTAACATAACAACAAAGCACATGGCAGGGATCCACACAAGATGCTTGACAAAAGATGAACACTGAGCTATGGCTAATTCACACAATAGCAGGTTCAAACAAGCATGGCAAAAGTGCAAAAGATAACAGGTTACAGACTTAGTGAAAATAACAACATGTCAGGAATTTAACATCAGGAAGCAATGTTTAGAGCATGATAACAACATGCTACAGGAACATATCATGGCAAAGCAAGGCATGGCATGAAGCTATTCAAAGCATACAACAAAAGTCCCTTACTGACCATAAGCCAAAAGGGATCAGAAAATACAATGGCAACCATGTGAACATAGCAACTTTCGTTAACAGATTCAGACTTAGAAGAAAACTGGAACATGGCAAAACAGCTTCACGTAGGCATGTTTGCGAGCTCGATGCACTCACCACATGGCATTGCATGACAAACTAAGCATACACACAGCAAGTATACATGGCATAGAAGTTAAACATGGCAAGAACAACCTCATAGCATGCAAGGATCAACTACAACAACCTCGGCAAAATTGCATAACATGTAAACAATCTGCCAGGAACATTTTATAGCAAAAGTAGAGCTCGATTGAGTCATGCTAGGATGCTCCATAATTGCAAACAAAGACATGGATGAATAGAGCATAACAATATCTCCAAAACATCCTTACTGAGCATGCTCAAAAGTGGCATGGATCACTCTCTAGCAACAAGAATACATGGCATACAAATATAATCAGGGAAATGACTTAGAAGATTTCTAAGTCCCTGAAATCAGCAACATCACGAGAGCTACTTTGCATGCTTGTGCTAGTCACCACAAAGATCACAAAAATACATGGCATACATCCCTGTAAAGATGGCATGGCATACTTCAAAACACATGTAGGGCTCAAAATCATAGGAGGCACACATTAAACATGGCAAAAATGACAAATGTCCAATCTCTGCTGAGAAACTGAAACTAACATTGCATAGCACTCTTGCAACACTATTTAGGGCATCAAGATCAGCTCAAATGAACATGGTTCAATGGAATGAAATGAAGTACTCATCGAGACGAACAATTTGATATACTACACGCCCAAAACAGAGCCACAGATGATGAGTTATGATGCGATGAAGTATGCAAAAATTACTGTAAACTAGGGCAAAAGTCAACCCTAATCGGATCTGGATCTGGATCTGCACGCGTCCCAAGGTTCGTCGCCGTTCTCACCAGAGTCCATGCCGGAGAAGATGCAAGCATCGAGGATGAGGCCGGCCAGAGCTTGGGGAACGCCGGAGAAGACGGGATCCGGCCCGGGAGCTCGCCGGGCGGCGATGGACGACGGGGAGGCGCGCGCAGGACACGAGAAGGTGCGCTGGCACGGCGGCAGGCAACGATGGTGAGGAGGCGGCCGAGCGGCGCGGCGGCGAAGGCGGCGCGGGGCGGCGCGGGCGACGGAGTGAAGCGGGCGGCGGGGCGCGCGCGGGCCCGGGGGACCTGCCCTGGGCCTGGCGGGCCGACGATGTGGGGCGGCACGGCGGCGAATGGGGAGGTGCCACGTGGCATCGGCGATGCGGGTCGGACACGTCCGGCTCGAAACGGAGGCGGGAGGTGGAAGGAGACTAGGGTTTCGCCCGAAATTTCGGAGGTGGGGGGTCTATATTTATAGGTAGAGGGAGCTAGGAGGCTCCAAATTGAGCACGGTTTTCGGCCACGCGATCGTGATCGAATAAACGAGATGATGGAGGGGGTTTGGCTGGGCTTTGGGCCACTTTAGAGAGGTGTTGGGCTGCAACACACACGAGGCCTTCTCGGTTACTCGGTTAACCGTTGGAGTATCAAACGAAGTCCAAATGGCACGAAACTTGATAGGCGGTCTACCGGTAGTAAACCAAGGCTGCATGACAAGTCTCGGTCCAATCCGAGAATGTTTAACACCCGCACATGAAAAAAGGTAAAAGGGGACACCGGAGGACATAGGAGCGCCGGAATGCAAAACGGACAACGGGGAAAATGCTCGGATGCATGAGACGAACACGTATGCAAATGCGATGCACATGATGACATGATATGAGAATCAGAAAAGACAAAAGCAACACGAAGACAAAAACCCAACAACGAGGAATCTCATAACTTAGTGCCGGAAATGGCAAGAGTTGGAATACGAATATGGCAGGTTACATATGGGCGTTACATGTTATGTCATTTTTGATAATTTCCCTTCGTGTTTCACGGTTCACAAGTTATCAAGAATGAGGTATTTTAAATCCATTAATCTCTTCATTGGAGTTATCTTGGGTTATATTTCACCTAAAGCTTTCCCTAAGGATTGTTGCTATTTATGGTGCTCATAAATGATCCAAGTTCTTCATTTATCCTCCCGGTGAAATAAGTTTCTCGTCTCCTTGTTGACATCAATCCAATCTATTGTTTCCTTTAGTGGCAGAATTTCACCTCATAGTTTAGAGATGTTTTCCATAAGCCCACAACAAGCTTACTCTGTTTGCTATTGCTTTTCCAACAACTCCGTTATAACCTTCTTGGAAGGGTGCTTTCCAAGCTCATTTGTGGCACAAGTTGGCATTTTCTTCTCCATTCTTATACCAATGATCGATCTTCTATTCTTTCTCCCGGAGACTTTGTGATGTTGCTCTTTTCACTCATCATCTCGAATTGTGAGGATCGTGTTCTTTCATGCTTATCCATTTAACAGGAGTGTTGTGTCCTCTGCTCAAGTTCTTCTCGCCTTATCAAGTCTTGCATCTCGTTTCTACCGGAGTGCTTGCTTGTACTTCTTGTCTATTGTACCCTTTTCTTATGTCTTTCAACCTACAAGGCTCTAGTAAGGTTCCTTGTTCCTCTTTTCTAACGGAGTATTTTCAACTTTGTTCATCTTTGTTGTATTCTTTCAATTTGTTCAACCTCTCAAGGTTCTTTGGTTTCACTCGTTTGTCAAAGAAGCAACTTAGTTTACCTCTTCTCTTCCTCTTCCGCTTCTCTCCGGTGCCATCCTAGATCTCGGGACGAGATCCTATTGTAGTGGTGGAGTGTTGTAACGCCCCGAGACCGTTGCGCCAGGTGTCTTCCAGTTATTCCCTGTTGTTGCCTTGTCATTTGCTTGTGTGTTGCATCTTGCATGTCATCATATGCATTGCATCATCATGTTTTTTGAAACTTGCATCCGTCCGAGTTCCCCAGTTTCGTCCCTTGTACGTTCTGAGCCCAGACACTTGCACACGCCCGCCGACGTCCGAAATATTATTTTATAAGTGGCCGGTAAATATTCTCAGAATGGGATGAAATTTGGCATGCGGTGTTGTTATATTATCAGTAGACCGCCTGCCAAATTTCATTGCATTCGGAGTCCGTTTGATGCCCCAACGGATAACTATAGCGGCATTATAGTCGGTTAAACGTCGGATGTTTCCGGTCTCCGGAAACGGTTGCCGGGTTGGTTTCCTCCTCTTTCTTCTCAGTCCAACCACACACTTGACCTTGTCCGTCAAACCCTCTTTGCACAGTGCATCGACCCCCTCGCGCATCTGAAAGCCGTCCCGAACCCGACCCGGACTGTCGCTACTGTTGTGTCCGGATCATCCCCAAACATCTATAAAACATCTCCTTTTTCTTAATTGGACTTCCAAACCTATTTATTCTCGACCGTCCAATTTCGATCGTAGGGTCCAAACCTACTTCTTTTTGTCCCTATAAATAGACCACCTCTTTCCAAATCAGACCAAAACCTAATTTCTAGGGATTCACCCCTGTCCAATCCGCGCTGCCACTCCACCTGGTCTCTCCTTCCACCTCGCGATCTCCTAGATCCATCTCGCAGCCACCCATAGGCCAGTCGTCTCCCCTCGATCCCCATCCCACCGATCTCCTCCTGATCCAAACCCCACCAACCTGCGCCTCCTTCCTTCCTCGTTTTCCGCAGCCGGCCAATCCCCACCGAGCACCTCTGCTCGCGCACCAGCGCCCGAGCTCCCTGCTGCTCCTCGCGCCAACCACCACCGGAGCGCAGCCGCGAAGCCCCGTTGTAACACCCTCGATGCGACTATAGCTCCCACGTGTCGAGGCACGACTTAGAGACATAATCGCATTGAAGGCATATGTCGCAAGTTAGGCAATCTTCACAACATCCCATGTAATATGAATAATGAAGGGAAGAACATAGTTGGCTTACACTCGCCATGTCACATCAAAGTACAAAAATAACATTACATCATCCAAAACACTCATGGCCCGACTACAACGCCAAAATAGAAGAAAAACCCAACATGCGACAACGGTCCCAATCACCCCCAACTGGGCACCACTACTGATCATCGGGAAAGGAAACGTAGTAATGCTGAGAGTCCTTGTCGAACTCCCACTTGAGCTCGTACTCGTCACCTGGAGCGGAATCATCTGGACCTGCATCCGGAGTTATAGTATCTGTGAGCCACAGGGACTCAGCAATCTCGCACCCTCGCGATCAAGACTATTTAAGCTTATAGGAAGGGGTAAGGCAAATTTATGTGGAGCTGCAGCAAGCGACTAGCATATATGGTGGCTATCTTATTCGCAAAAGAGAGCGAGAAGAGGAGGCAAGCACAAGCGAGAAACTAGAGAGCAACCTGCGCAAGCATAACTCCAACACCGTGTCCACTTCCCGGACTCCACCGAGAAGAGGCCATCACGGTAACACACTCAGTTGATTCATTTTCATTAATTAAGGTTCAAGTTATCTACAACCGGACATTAACAAATTCCCATCTGCCCATAACCGCGGGCACGGCTTTCGAAAGTTCAATCCCTGCAGGGGAGTCCCAACTTAGCCCATGACAAGCTCTCACGGTCAACGAAGGAATAGACCTCCTCCCAAGACGTTCCGATCAGACTCGGTATCTCGGTAACTCAAGACACCTCGACAGGTTAAAACAAGACCAGCAACACCGCCCGAATGTGCCGACAAATCCCGATAGGAGCTGCACATATCTCTTTCTCAGGGCACACTCAGATGAGACTAGCTATGACTAAAACCAACCCTCAAGTTTCCCCGAGGTGGCCCCGCAGGCAACTCAGTTCGGACCAACACTCAGAGGGAGCACTGGCCCGGGGGGGGGGGTTAAAATAAGATGACCCTTGAGTCTGCAGAACCCAAGGGAAAGAAAAGACTAGGTGAGAAATGGTAAAACCAAGGTTGGGCATTGCTGGAAAAGCTTTAATCAAGGCGAACTATCAAGTGGTTCCCATTATAACCCAACCGCGTAAGGAACACAAAATCCGGGAACATAACACCGATATGACGGAAACTAGGGCAGCAAGAGTGGAACAAAACACTAGGCGAGAGGCCGAGCCTTCCACCCTTTACCAAGTATATAGATGCGTTAAGATAACATAGCAATATAATAATATCCCAACAAGTAAATAAATGTTCCAACAAGGAACAGCCTCCAATCTTCACCTGCAACTAGCAACGCTATAAGAGGGGCTGAGCAAAGCGGTAACATAGCCAATCAACGGTTTGCTAGGACAAGGTGGGTTAGAGGTTTGACATGGAAATTTGGGAGGCTGGCAAGCAAATGGTAAGCATCGTAGCATTGGCATAGCAAAGAGCGAGCAAACTAGCATAGCAAAGATAGTAGTGATTTCGAGGGTATGATCATCTTGGCTGCACAGTTGTCAGAGTTGACTGGATCCTCAAAAGCAAACTCAACGGGCTCCTCGGTAGCGAACTCGTCTCCCGGCTCTACCCAACAAGACAAACAAGCAACAAGGATACAATCAACCACGTGCAAGACCAAGCAATATGATGAAATGACGATATGCTATGCGGGATGCGATGCGGGATGCAAAATGCAAGATATAACAGGAAAAGCATGAACCTGGCCTCAACTTGGAATTCCAAGTGTGCCACTGGAAGGATGAGATGAAATCACTTGAAAACGATATAAAGATCATCGAAATCGGAGTTACGGTTTGGAAATGGCAAGCGTTTTAAGATATGACACCGGTCTGCGATTTACAGCAAGTAGGCATCTAAATGCAATGAGATGAACATGCTACAGCCACCAAACCTGACAACAAAATGCATGGCAGGGATGCACACAAGATGCCTAACAAAAGACTAGCACTGAGCCACGGCCAATTCATCCATTATGAGGTTCAAACAAGCATGACAAAACGCAAATGCAAAACAGATTCCAGACTTAGTGAAATTAACACTTGTCTGAAATTTCAGATCACGAAGCCCTCTTCGGAGCAGCAAAACAACATGATACATGACCTGATTAAGACAAGTAAGAACATGGCATGGAGCTACTCAACAAGCTTAACAAAAGTCCCAAAGTGACCTGGGGCCAAAAGGGATCATAAAGTATACTAACGGGCACACGAACATAGCAAAAACACAATCAGTTTTCAGACTTAGTGAAAACTGAGACATGCTGAAATATAACTCACGAAGGCATGTAAACGAGCTCGATGCACTCACTACGGTGCAATTCATGGCAAGGCAAGCATACATCCATTAAGAAGGCACAAAATGCTAGGTAGACATGTCAAGAACAATGGCATAGCATGCACGGATCAACTACAATAGCATCGGCAAAATCGCAAACGAGTTGACGATCTGCCCAGATTCACCATGAAGCAAAAGTAGAGCTCGATTGACTCAAGCTAGGTGCTCCATAATTGCAAACAAAGACATGGATGGATACATAATAACATGATTAACAAAACTCCTTTACTGATCATCCTCAAAAGAGGGACGGATCACTAGGAAACAAGCTAAACATATGGCATCATGAACTAAATAATCCCAGAATTAGTGAAAACTACTAAGTCCCTGAAAACAAATTTCCCGGGTGCCTCACTTTGCAAGCTTGCACTAGTCACCACATATATCATAAAAATTCATGTGTTGCACCTCTGGAAAGAAGACAAAATGTTTAACAAAACATATGAAGGACTCACAGGCATAGCATGCACACAAGAATCATGGCAAAAATGACAAAAGTCTAAGATGAACTAGTAGATTTGACAATTAACTCTCGAAGCCCTCTTCTAACAGCATTTTGGGCATCAAGATGAGCTCAAATGAAAATGATGCAATGGAACTAAATGATGTACTCGTCGAGGCGAACATTTTGATATATTATATGCCCAAATCGGAGCTACGGATGCGGAGATACGACCGGTCAAAGTAGGCATAAAAATACTGGGAGGAGGGGGAAAAGTCAACCCTAGGTATTTTAGATCTCAGATCTGCACTGTAGCACGCATGGTTCCCGAGGTCTCCGGCAAGGCCGCTCGTCCGCGGGGAGGAGAAGGGGGCCGGGGCCGACCGGAGGAAGGCGTGGGGAGGCGGCTCCGGCGAGCTCCCGTGGCGGCGGCGAGGCGGCGGGCGGCGCGGCCGGCGGAGCGGGCGGCGTGGAGGAGATGGCGGCGGGGTGCGGGCGAGGTCGGCCCGGGCGGGAGCGGCGGAGGGCCTGCCCTGGGCCTTCGGGCCCGGCGGCGGTGGAAGGCGGCGACGCCACTTGG